>NW_025106635.1:10005000-10597033 GCF_013123115.1 Colletes gigas
CCTAAAATAAATGAAGATATACATATTGCTCGGTCGAGCCATACCTGTTTGAACGGTCTGATCCTTCTGTTTACCATTTCTGTCATTAACAAGTCATTATGATTCGTTAAAACATGCCTACCCCTAAAATACTCTTATTTCTTGCAATAGTGACTCCATATTAACGTCTTGTTAATATATAAGGGCAAGTAAAACCTGCAGACTCGAAGGGAGTACTTCATTTAGTCGCTTTCCTATTTGGTTCTCTTTCTTGGAGCCCTCTTCAGGCATGCAATTAATTAAAAAATGGACGGTTGGATTTCACAAATTTACAATGCTGTTAATTAATTCATCATACAATTTTTCCATACTTTTTACATTCACTTGCTTATGTTGTACTATTTTTCATACCTTTGTATTCATATTGAATCCCCTTTCTTTTTAGTTAATTATATATTTGAAGAGCTCGCAGTAAAAGAGTCGAAATCTCGACTAAATGAATTACTACGTACTTCTACAATTTTTATTTACTCTTGTCTATTAATTAAAAGCTGTTAGATACAATATTTCATATTCAATACATATGATATAAAACAAACGCATCATTTTAGCTTGAAACAAAACGCAATCGATGAAAATAAAAGAAAGGAAGAAATAATAAGAAATCATCAAGGTACGATATTTTTTAAACAAATTCGAAACAAACCTTCCCTAATTATTCGTGAATCACGCGATTAAATTTCTATAAATTCGCCGCCATAGAGCGCATAGAGGGATGGATTCGTCGTGGAACGACCTTTTCGTTTCGTTATGGCGGCCCTCTTTGTGTCCGAAACTCGGTGGTCGTCCTTTCGTACTCGGTGTGCGTACGAGAACAGCCGTTTTCCGGGGTTGTACGGAAGATATACCGTAACTCGTGAATACATCAAATCAGCAAGTATAATGATAACCAGCAGCGGTGATGGCGAAGTTTATTGATATACGGATTACGGAGATTCGCGCATAAAATCGTTTCGAGCAATAGACACACGCAATTCGGGCATAACTTTCTTGTCGGTTTAAAGCCGACATTGCTGATGCATTTATGCATACCACGGGCGCGTGCTGGCGCCTAATGACCAGCGTAATGCATTGCCTGCTAGGCATTAAACTGTGCAAAACTGTGACCATGCTTATAAGTATTGTGCCCCTCGTAATAAGATCGTAACTCTTTTCTTTAATTAAAATGTACGCCTCGGCTCTTACAACCATAACCTTAACTCTTCAATTATTTTCTGCGCGGTATCTTTCGTGGATATCAGAAACTACATTACTTACTCTATGCATTATTAAATATCAGTATTTTCAATTTTAATATCATCGAGATGAATATAATTGCTGGAAGAATAATATTTCCAGGTGTTTGAGAATTCATTTCCTAAAATACAGCAATATACTTCCAACAGTGTTTGAAAATTTCCGAAGATGTAAATTCATACGCTTCTCTTCGATGTCAGTAGCTTAGTCGGGAAGGCTTGTATTTTTTCTGTACACGACATAATTGGTAAAATTTATTTTAGTCTAATAGCTATCAAAAATTGGTATTTTTAGGCCTAACCTAAAATTTCTGTGTGCAAGTTCTAACCCCGATATCTATTTATGGCCCCTTCGCGATCCACGAACCACAGGTTAAGCCTGGCTTAGGTTATGTATATCGTTTAATCGATATATTTATTATACATATATGCGTACATGCTACTGCAATATTATAGAAACTATTATACGTGTCATAGTTCAGATATAGTTTAAATTACATGTTATAAATAATCCCCAATGACATTTCGGGCCCTCATCTGGATATATGATAATCCACATGTGATATTCTTTAAACCGTTAGAAAACCGTAAATAGTTTCGAACTGAAAAAGGCGAGTCTCCTTTTTTAAAACTGACTGTGCCACAAAAAAACTCTTACTCGTTCTGCGTCACGTTCAACTTGTTCGTTTCTGTCAATATTATAGGTGTAAACAACGTGTACGTGGAATTTAATTAGCGTGCAAGACAACTGGTCCGCGTTTGTATATTCAAACTTCAATTTACTGATTGTTGCCACGCGTACAAAGAGCAGGATTTAAGTTGCAGTCAAACATTTCGACGAAAGAGTGTAAAGCGAAATTTTGCTGCTGGCGGACTACGCTTCTCAGTTACAGCTTTTCGACCGTCTGACGTTCGTAAACGTATTCAACACTAATTACGACCGGTGCCATTAATGTGCGCCATATATTAGTAAAATAACACGCGACTCCTCGTTCTGCCTCGCTCGCCATATATCCGGAGACATATATTTTTAATTAATTTCCACGATAATAAATTTCATTTAATATCCGTCGTTACGAACGTTGCGATTATTATTTATCAGACAAATTTTATACAGACACAGTTATCAATATTGAAACAAAAATGTTACTGTTGGGCTTAGAAACATTGAAAATAGCTCTAATAAGAGCAACATATCTAGACGTCATTATTCGAGGAAGATAACGACAAAATAAAATAAAATTTGAGTTTATTTTAAATTATCTTTTTCAGACAGAATCAGTACCTTTCCGAATGTACCGTGATTACTGTCGAGTGTAAAGGGAGTGCACTTTTAAATAAATTCGTTTCGAACTCCTCGAAGTGAAGACGTATCCTGTGCAAGTTTTCGTTGGCAACGGGGTTGAAAATTGATAAATTTCTACCATTGTTCTTCGATCTCCCTCAAAGACCCGGCAAGCGAAGCGTGGTCACCGCGCGTTATCATACCTCGCGATCAAAGGGAACGAAAAGGAACGTTGAAAATCTGATTCCTCGTCTAATATCGGATCGTTGAATGACCCTTTCGCATGTACGCGAGTCAAATTTATTCCATCGCCGCGGGCCGACGGTGAAAGACACATCAGAGCCAGGCACAGACAGAATGTGTCTTATCGATCCGTTCTATTGCGATGGTCATAACAAATTCATGAAGGAAAATACTCGGCGATACCGTGGAAGAGGCAAGAATACACCGTGTAGTGTGAGAACGCAGCAGACACTGATTTCGCCTCGTATCGTTAATCGATACGCTTACTGAAATTGCTGGAAAAATGTCGAGATACTTTTCTCGCGAAAGCTCGTCCCGAACTATAACTTCGATCGCGGAAAACCGATAAAGCTAACCCACGCTTCTTTTAGTTTCCATTACAATCGTTCAGTGCGTTCTTACCTTTCGTTGAAGTCTCCCAAAAATGTTCGAGTCGCTAAGAATAATGATTCGTGCTGTTGAAAATTGTCCATCGTTCACGAAATATTTCGAGGATCTTGTGAATAATGAGTGACAGTAAATCTCGAGGATCACGATCGAGGTGATAAACAAGAATGAAGTTGGAAATATTTATACGTATTCCGGTCTAAAAACGAGACCAAAAAGTGGATAATAATTTTGTCCAGAAAACTAGGCCAACGGGAAATTAAAATAACATCTCTATCCACTCGATCGATTTATTCTCAGTTTACCGATCAATTAAGAATAACCACTTTATTCGACGCGATGTCGATGGAACGCCAAAATTTCCAACCGTGAAATTTATTTATAAACGGATTTAGAACGTTTTATACCAGGATCTATGGTATCTAAAACGGTGTCTAGCGTCATTCGATCGTCATTTCTGCTCGTAACGTGTTGCTCCCTTTCGATTGTAAGTATAGTCGGTAAAAAAATTATCCTGGCGTTGTTATTATCGTTCACCCACTGTCTGGAAATATCTATTCATCCTAAAAATACGCCAGTGGCCGGTTACGTAGCGTACGTGGAATGAAATAAAGTTCTGTCCGTGGTTATAAATACCAAAACGGCCTATAACTTTGCTGCCTTCGTATCATACTTATGGAAATACGCGATGTATTTTTACCCGACTTTACGACAGTCCGCTGACCGACGAATCATTCTTCCCTGTCGCTTAAAAATAAACCAGAGGGGGGTGGTCTATGCATAATCTAAAACGCACAGGTGTACAATATCTACATATTACAGAGTCGACAGGATCGCGGGCGGTCGTTTTGGACACGGTATTTATAAAGCGTGTAACGTATGAACAATATCGCGTGGCTAATACAAATCTGCAAAGTATTAAATAACCGCAAATACCACGGATTATGCGTGTTCTCTGTGTAGCGACCGACCAGCATGCAATTACTACGTCGTTGGTGCTTCGATTGCCGCTGCTGCGCCGATAATTAATTTTCGTCGTTTCGATGAATAATGTTTGCGATACGTACAGACTCCCCGGGGATCTAGTGAAAGTGCTGGCACGTACGCAAAATACGTTCAGTGATAATTATAAGCGGTAGCAGCAATAATTCCGCGATGAAAATTCATAAGCAGTCGGTTAACGTGCCCCAAACTAACCGCTAAACGAATCTAAATTATTCGTTTATTCGTTCATTATATTGCTTCGTTTACCCCGCCAAGTGCCCGATAAACGGCGACAAACCGAATGATGAACGATAAATCGATCGACGCGATTATAAATCATCTTGTGTTTTTTTAGAGTAAAATCATCTTCGTTTGTTGGTGTAAAAGATCTACACCCGGAAATTCAATATAAACTTATGAAAGTACTGTGCATACGCGAGAAGTTGACTAGCGAGAGGAATGTGGACGTGATTGGGTAGTTTAGAACCCATGCTATTGGCTGAAAGTAGGGATAGGCGGAGCAAGCGCTAGCCAACTTCTCGCGGACGCACAGTAGAAGATTCAATCTTTAAAATAACCCCAATAGGATTATCTGACGACTTCTTTTCTTGGAACGATAATAGTCCAGAGATTATCGACGTTTCAATCGAGTATTATTTACTTTTTAAACAATTCTCTGCATTTAAAAAAATGATCGCTTTGTCGTGTTACAACAATCGTAAATTTAAGTAAATCTGTTTTTATTCAAAAATTATAAAGTCGTGCATCGTTGGACTATTCCTTGAGGAGAGAGACTCACCATCTATTAGCTCCTGCTTGGTTTTTTTAAAAAATGACTAACGATTTCACTCTGAAAATTTTTACACAACATTCTCAAGATGTAAAAGAATTAATTTTTATACCAAAAAGAAAAAAAATTAATCGATTTTTTTGATCCGTTACTCGAGTCTCCCTCCTTAACGTCGACAGAAAAGGAACATTTTTTGGCCAAATTCTAATTCCCCCGCGGCCAGTCAGTAACAGTTCAGAGTTAACACTCTGTACAATGCACGGCTGTTTTGAGAAGATAATGCAATTCATAACGGGGCGTCGCAATGCGTTCCGTCGGCGTTTCCGCGCTCCCGGGGCGGCCCGACGACGAAAATAACAATGCTTACGACCGTTAATAATCATAAAAATGGTAATGTTAATGACGCCGTCGCGCGTGGCCGGCCGAGACATTAATGGAGAACGGGCCGCTGGAACGGGAAGCAATAATAAGAATAATGGAAACAACGACGACAGTAATGAGAACGATAATAGGAAGGAAACGCGGCGAAACGAACAGTACTGCAGTTGTAACTGCCGCGCGAGAGCGAGCGTGTTAAATTGTTTAACGAGATCATCGGCGGTTCTTCGCGCGAGTACGATTCGAAAGTGAATATCGGGTCGATGTCGGGTGTCGTTTTTTACCCATTTCTTTTTTTGTCCTTTTTTTTTTATTTATTTGCACCGAGATATTTCGCGGCGTTCGATCGGAAATTTCCTCCCACCCCCGCGCGCGCGCGCGCGTCACGCCTCGTACTTCGTATCGTATTGCGTTTTGTAAATAGAGGAGTTAGCGATTTTGATCGAACAGACAACAACCGTGCGAACGATAGAAAAAAATATACGTCGTTTTATCCCGGGGAACGTAACTTTTATTTTTCGCAAGAGAATTCGCGGATGCGTGTAATATATGAGCGCTATTGTTCGAATACTTTCGGTATCGCGATAGGGAATATTTTCGTCCGCGTTTTTCTTTTCTCTTGCCATAACTGTTAACGGTGCAGTAATATCCGGGGTGGGTTTTTAAGGGTTTCGAGGCCCGGCGCCGGGGAACGATTAGAGGTTCCTTTGATAAGGGAAGCGGGTTATGACGGTACTTGTGGATATTTTTTAAAGGGAGAAATGTTATCTTATCGAGTGAGTGTAATTTGATACTTGCATCGTAAAAGTTGTAGTCGAGTAATTTTTATCGACGGACGGATTAAAGCAGCAAGAAAATTTCGTGTAACGGTGTATTAAGAGACCCTACAGGGCGCCCCTTTTAAAACTTTGACCCCGTTTCTCGCGAGAAACAACGCGTCGGAGCTGTTTGAAGAAGACGAACAAGACAACGTTCTCGGATCTGCTTAGACTTTAAAAATTTTCTCAGCGTTATGCGAGATGCTTTTTTAACCTGCTAAATAAATTTTCAACAGTTACATTGAAACAATGTTAACACCACTTTTTCGTGCAACCGAAAAAACAACGATTTTCAAATGTTTTCGAACACGTTGGAATAAAACTGAAAGCTACAATATCAATTTGAGACAAAATCTGTAACGCTACTTGAAAGAGTACGATTACACATGGAATGACCCTTCAGCTTTTTTCACATTTTTTTATCATTCTAACATGTCCAAAGTAAACAGGATTTTATACAGAATATGGTTTCACATGTGATTTTTGGCAAACAGGGTTTCATGTACTCGCAGAAAATCGTAAAGTTGTTTTTAAAATTGAAATTCGGAGGTAAATATATCCGGTTTGATGTTAATGTTTCATCGAGCTTCGATTTTTTTCCGATGGGATAACAGTTTTCAAAGGTTACTCGAAAAGTGAATTTTTTTTAATGCAATTTATAGCGTTCGTTCAGAATTACGATTATTTGTAACAGCATTTTGGATAGTTTGCGGTCAATTAAAAATGAAGAAATATAACTGATGTAATTTTGTTTTAATTTTAGACGGTTAGTGAATGAGGTTTTACGTTGTACGAGCGAAAGAGTGATAATCTAAGCATAAACAACCTTGATTAATGCGAGTTTCTCTGAAGGCTCTTATGTCTGATGTTCACTTTAGAATTTTACTCTTGAGAGTCGGTATGGAGTATAAGTGGAGTATAAATCTTCCGCGCGAGCGACCGTAGGAGAACATTCATGCTGAAAATTGTCTCGCGAGTATGGCAGGGATTTGTCGAATTATTTGTTTGCGACTACCGGCGAACGGTTCAGCGGTTCAAATATTCGTCGAATAAAGTTCGAATTCTATTCGGACGCTCGACGATGCCGTTTCCTTCGAACGAACCGCCGAGTTAGTATAAAACCCAGATCCAAGAAGGTATTTTCTGTAAAACTCTGTTAACGTCACGCCTTCCGCGCGAGATTTAGATTTTATTCAATCGCCGCGCTGCATCTCAATAAGTTCCAATTGAACGTTTTCTGGTACGGTGCCCATTTCCACGTCAAACGAAGTGCCAAAATGCGTCAAATCGCACGCGATCGAACGAATGTCAGCGAGAACTGGAGGGAAACTCGGTTCTCGATTCGCTTATCACACAATCACGAAGATTTTGGCGTCCCGTTCATTTGGTTCCCCGTGGATTCCGAAGACGAGTTCGATCTCGGAAGGTGACATCTCCAGAATCCCAATTATCATATATTTTCGTCTTAAAATCTGCTAGGATGTTAAATACAACGTCATCAATCTCGGAAAATATTGCTTTTCCTAATATAGATTCTAATATACTAAACTTGAAATATTTAACGCAAGATGAAGCTCCTAAATTATTAAAAAATTAGAAAATTTATTATGTTTTTGTTAAAATATTAAATTAAATTTATTTTCCACAGATTCTCATTCGTAAGTCGTGATTCGAAATTTAACAAACGATACGATGTTACTGTTCTACCATTTTCTCCTGAACATACGCGCGAGCGCAGATGAAACTGTAATGGGAGACTCTAGAGGCCAAAATAAGACGAAAATCAAGAATACCATTTTGTTGATTGAGATAGAGAATTCGAGTAGGTGATGAAATTTTTCGACAAAATTAAAAAATTCCTAATCGTCCTGGAAAAATTATGTTCGGTTACGGGGGTCAATTACAATCATTTTTGGTGGATACACATAACCCCGAAATCCTGCCCACTTTTCAGAAAAAAAATCGGGTAGGTGTTGAAATTTTTCGGTTAAAAAGAATTTTTTCAATTCGTTCTAAAAAAATTATTTTCGGTTGCGGGGATCAATTACAATCATTTTTGGTGGTTACACATAACCCCGAATTCCTACGCAGTTTCGAGAAAAAAATTCCTTACCGAAAATGGGATGTCTGACCATACATTGACACGTTTCCCTGAAATTTGTCGGCGAAAGAAAAACATTTCAAATCGTTCTGGAAAAATTATTTTCGGTTGCTGGAGTCAACTACAATCATTTTTTATCATTAGACATACCCTCGAAATCTTACTCACTTTCGAAAAAAAAATTCGAAAAGGTATGAAATTTTTCTACGGGAAAAAAAATTTCAAATCGTTTTGAAAAAATTATTCTCGGTTGCGGGGTTGAATTACAATTATTTTTGGTGAATAGACATACCCGGGAAAAAAATTCCTCATCGAAAATACAATGTCTGACCATACCATTGATCGACTCTCCTGAAATTTCAAGCGTATGTTTAAAAAATCATAACTCCTGAACGGATTGGAGGATTTTAATGTTTCAAAATGCAGCATGAGAAACTCTACTTGCTGTCATATCGACAGCCTTACAGTTTTTTGAGTGAAAACCACTAGCAGCTGTTCGCAGATTGTCGTTCTACACGCGGAACTTTAAACGCTAACAACTTTTTAACGAGGCATCGATCAACAATTGACTCTCACCCTATTTTGGCCTCTAGAATCTCCCATTAAAATGTTTCCTGCATAGCAGTTACGTAAAATTTTAACGCAGACGTGACTTTCTTTATTTTAAAGAGTAAACCCTCGCTCCCCCGTGGCAGTTATTTTATTCGCGTCGAGATGCCGGACATTTTCGTCGTTCGAGGGCTGTTTCCTGCTCGAAAACGTTAGGAACTGCCTTTTGAATCACGGTTGGCCTCTCGAAAATCCGCCCCGCCAAATATCATTCCGCTTCTCAGCGGGAATAAATCCTATCTGGCGTCGGAAGTGGATCGTTTCCGCAAATGCCGTTCTACCTTCTTGCCGTAAAGTCGACGGTTCGCAGGGAGGGTATGTTGTTCCAAAGTACCTTTAATAAAAACAAAAATAATAATAATATTCCTGTAGCTCGGCGGCATTCCGCAGTCCGCACACACGGTATATTCCTGCCTCCTGGATACCTGATGCTTCTTTCTTAAATTCCTTTTCTTCTGTCTCTTGAGCTCCTCTCCTTTCCAAAGTCCTACGAAAGCTCCGTGTATCTCGTAACTGCAAACGTTTATCGGTTCCACCGATGTTGTGTCGGTTTTCCAATCTGGATTTCGTAACGGTCGTAGTAATACTTCAGCGTTATTGCACGCTTCTGTGGTCTTCGGTGTTCCTGACTCGCGTCGTGTTGCATACTTCGTCGGAGTTCACAGAAGCGTTCGATACGTTTGATCACGGCCTGTTGTTAAATTACAATTTTGTCGATCGTGGCAAACCTTACTCTTCTAATATCAGAGGACAGTTCTCGCGACCAATATAATTTATGAGGCGAGAATCGCTCGAAGCAATAATCTTTTGTAACAATTAGTGGACATTTCGAGCATTAAAATAATTAAGAGATTAGAGCGTCGCAATTCCAATTTCGCGAGTGCTCCGCGCGAGTTAGCAATTTATTCTAGCAATAAATTGTTTCGTACAAAATTGGGTCTTTTTTAGTTTCCATTAACAATTTTTAAATTAACTCTTCCTCGCGCAACATAGATTCGAGGACCTCGATTCCAGCTCGAAAGTACTCCAGATCCGTACAATCGAAGACCTATATCGTCGAGATCGATGAAATAATTTCCGAGGCATCGAGTTGTAAAAAGTTATGTGGGCCATCCAGCGCGCATCGTATTATTTTAACAATAGACGCGGTTAGAATGCCGGGCTCGATTCGAAATTTGTAATAATCGTTACGCGTATACGTACACCGATTGCACTTAACCGATTAAGATTCTTGATCCGCTAAGTGCGAGATAGTGGATGACTTTGGTATGCTTTTGCATTGGTGCAGCGTGCATGGTTTGCATTTAAATCCCTTCAAATCCTCCGTGTTGGTTGTCGGCTTTTCTCCCTCCTCTTTGGAATTTACCTTCTTTCAGTATCTCGCTTGGTTCGACCCTCCTCGTGGTGCAATCTGTCTCCAAAATTTTTTTCGCTCAACGTTACCTTCTTCTTGACGTTTCGAGCATCATATTGTTGCGCCCCAGCCATTTTGCTTTTACATCATTTACATCGTTCTTGTCGCGTTTTATCAACTCCGCTCTGAACTCATACTTTCTTAATCCTTAGCGGTATTCCTGTTTGCCTGTATGGTTTATGATCCTCATTTTTCTTCGCGACTATCTTCCCTTGTTCAACGGATTCAAAACTCGTACTTCCGTTGTTCTTACCGTTCTTGTAAATTTGACTACATCGCTCTTCCGTTTTAACGTTCTGGTTCGCTGAATGCGCCGCCAGATATCGATTCATCATCGCTGCTGCCTTGTTTACAAAGTTCTTGCATCAAAGCCTCCTATTCACCTGTTTAATTTACCCTCGTCCACTCTGTTCCCATATTCCAATAATGAATCGTGTTTCATAGATTACTACGCTTCTTGTAAACATGCGGCTCGTATTTTTCTTTTGTCTCTTCCGCGGTGCTATGTTTTCTCGTTTTTTTCTTGTACGCATAACACGTTGACGTCGCGTTCGCCGTAAATAAAATTCAGACTTGTGGATTTAAAAGATCCACCCTGTATGGTATATACTCTTCTTAATACGTTAACAGAAACGACGATGAAGTTTGTTTATATAAAAATAAAAGCATCGCACGGTTATTAAAATGCTAGGTATTAAGTTGTAAAATAGCGTTAATTAATGCTCCCACTTAAGTCCTTGCATGTATTTCGTGAGCGTTTTTATAAATGTGTGCATGCATGATTTTAATTTTAATTAACTTTTGCAACGAAGATTGTGTACCATATGTATCGCGGGGAAAAAGAAGGAATGGTTTTGAATTAAGGGGAGTATGGCATTCTGCGGAGAGAACGAGACCTTCCGTGCGAGTCGCATTATTAGGTCAGACGTACTATAGTCAGTATTATAGTCAGGCTTCGTAATGCAAAATTTCTCGACGTTATCCACATTCTACTTACCCGTAGTGCCACATTTCCCTTAAACCAGGACTCTTCTTTCCTCTCTTTAATAATGCCAGTAAATAAAATGTGCATAGTTTCGAGTAATTTTGTACTACGTGGGCTGACTATACTCCACAAAACAGTCATTTATTTTGTGTAAAGTTTAATTTTGCCTAAGATTTATTCAAAGCACTTTTTAAAGCACCTAAAAATCTCCAGTATATGATATGTACTAATTCTGTATAAAAATGTAAAATAATGATCATTTATTTTGTGTAAAGTTTAATTCTGTCTAAGATTTATTCAAAGCACATTTTAAAGCACCTAAAACTCTCTAGTATATGTTATATACTAATTCTGTATAAAAATGTAAAATAATGATCATTTATTTTGTGTAAAGTTTAATTCTGTCTAAGATTTATTCAAAGCACTTTTTAAAGCACCTAAAAATCTCCAGTATATGCTATATAGTAATTCTATATAAAAATGTGAACTAATGATTTGTCATACGAGTCTTTACATTCGAGATAATTATAGTTGATAACTCATCAAGCATGCAGGCCCATTCAGTATGACTCGTCTAGCGTGTCTGACCATGCTTGACGTTTCTACTTGCATTGGGTGTTCGTAAGCATTCGTGTCTGCGCGTCATTATTTCATTCAACTGGTTGTAATTGGTTAAACGATAATAAAGTCAACGTACAAAACAAAAATAGAAATGATTTTTCTAATAATAAAAATTGTAACTGAGAGATGTTTAGGTGAATAATCCTGTATACGCAGAGGCAAAAGTTTTCTTATTTCGGAGCTCATAATTATTTTACTAAAGTTAGAGTTAAATAATGTTGTGATTAATTTTACATATTTGTAACATCTTATTTGTACAAACAGGGAGTGTAGACATTTCTTGAACAGTTAAAATTAGAATTAAATAATATTGTGATAAATTTCACATATTTGTAACATCTCATTTGTACAAACAGGAAGTGTAGACATTTCTTGAACAGTTAAAATTAGAATTAAATAATATTGTGATAAATTTCACATATTTGTAACATCTCATTTGTACAAACAGGAAGTGTAGACATTTCTTGAACAGTTAAAATTAGAATTAAATAATATTGTGATAAATTTCACATATTTGTAATATCTCATTTGTACAAACAGGGAGAAATATCCTGATCAGTTAAAGTTAGAATTAAATAATATTGTAATAAATTTCACATATTTGTAACCTCCCATTTGTATAAACAGGGAGAAATTTCCTGATCAGTTAAAGTTAGAATTAAATAGTATTGTGATTTTCACATATTTGTAACCCCCCATTTGTACAAACAGGTAGAAATTTCCTGATCAGTGAATCGAATCAATTTGGGGCACAGAAATGTTAAAGTTTACAAACATCGAGCAGTACGCATCGATCGAGTTATAAAATTTCATGAAAATGGAAAGTCTCTCAGTGAAATTGCTTTATCTATCGGAAAGTCAACAGCGAACGATGTAATTGTCAATTATCGTGCCGGATATAATCTCCAGAGTCATCTAAAAAGTGGAAGGCCACGGAAAACATCCGAAAGAGCGGGATCGAAGTATAAAACGGAAGGGGGAACGGGCGGATGTAAAGAAAACGGCTATCGACGTTGCTTGCGAATTACGTGTAGAAAATTTAACGGATATTAGTCGTTCGACCGTAACAAAACGTCTGCGTTGGCGTGGCGATTTTTTCGTCTTGTTTGCGCGAAAACATTTTTCATTCGTGACAAAAGCCAGAAGGCCAGGCTGCAGTTCGCTTCCCGACCACTGGGACTCTCGAAGATTGGAAAAAGTGGCCTTTTTCGATTAATCGAAGTATAATTGCTTTGGCCGCGATGGGAAACAATATATTCGAGGAACAGCTGTCGTGTCGCAGAAATAATATCACAGTGGTTGACCAAACTATTAGTTAAACGTCGTAAATTAATTGTCACTTACCGTTGAAGTAAGGCCAGCCACCGAATACATTTTTAATTAGTTTTGTTTGCGGTTTAGAATCTCTTGGACGCTCTCAATAATTCAAGTCCCTACGGCGGTGAAAATTCAACGTTTCGCTTTGGCAATTTAATTTCCACCTCGTCAGGAAGCCCGTTTTATAAATTTTAATATGTAATTTTCACACGCGTAACTAATAATTTAGTCATTCTCTGTGGATAGCAAATTTTCAGTATCAAACACGGCGAAGGAGATAGTTTGGCGAATATTCTCTGCCAAAGGAGTTGGACCTCCAGTTGAGATCAACACTATCATGAATAATGAGCAATGGACAAACACGTCTAGCGTCGTTTACAGAGGATTTTTCGAGAAGAATTTACGCCACCGTATGTTGAAATGAAAATACCTTAAAACACAACGGGACAACGGTCCGAGGCATACGTTGAAGTTGGTCAAAGAGTGATTATCTTTTAGAGTTTTAAAGCGGTTAACGTAATGTGGCCGGATTAAAAACCCGATTAAGCGTTTATTGGATGAGCTGCGACGTCGTATCGCTGAAACGAAACATTCGAATAAAATAGAATTACCGATTCCCTAAAGGAAACGAAATAAAGTTTCGCCCGATTACATAATAAGATTAATCGAATCGATGCCTCGAATCAATCGCGTAGTTGCGTCGCTGGGCATAGCTGCGAAAAATATGGCGATAAAATATTAATCAAAAAGGTCGACGTACATAGTTCATAGTATTGTCTAATCATTTCGAGATTAAATATAATAAATCAAATAGCTTGAAACTTTCTGGCTACTATCACATTGACTGTCAGTCTAAAACCGTAAAATTGTTTACGAGACCAAAAGATTGATTTTAGACAATTGTAAACTACATAACTTAAAACTTGTAATACTTGCTTTCGTGACTTCACTAAAATTTATGAAGCTTATTCAAATTTATTTTCTTCGACATTTCAACTTGAGAATTGTTTTAGTTCCATTGTTAAAAGTTCTGTCACACACATATGGGTGACGTGGCAGTTGTACAATTTTTGCGTGAGATTTATCACTTCATTGTCTGGCTTCTTTTATGTCATGATTGATCCCAAGGTTGTTGGATCTTATTTGTGGAAATTGTTTGGGAAATTTGCCGTTATTGGAATATTTTTTCATTGTAAAAATTCTGCCAAGATTTTTATAAGTACTCGACTGGAATGTCAGAGACTCGCTCGACTCGAGGGTAATTTTTATCGTATCTTTTCCTGGAATATTTACCCGATAATTCTCTCTGTACGCTTGATATTCGACTGCGGTTATCGTGGGTGCATTTTTGGCGATACGTGGCGCGAATGTGTGATGTAGGTGTGAATTCTGTGAATGGCGTGTAATCTCGATGCGTATCTAACGAAATCATCGAAGTTAAATGAAACATCGCAAAGGATCGTTCTAGAATGAAGTAGTACAAAGTTGTAACATATAATGGGGAACGAAAGTAAGTGTATCTCGACAATGGAAATAGTCGTCGATGAAGATCAATCAAAATAGTACTATTGTTATATAAGTAAATTTATTTATTGCGTACATTATGTGGTAAAGAATTTAGAAATTATGATCTCAAATATCGCTGCTATTTTACAAATTTATAAATCTTAAAGTTGACATTTTAGATAGATGAATACCAAGTAGAGAGAAACACATAATGGAGAGAAATTGCATCGATTAAATTCCATTGGCAACTATTTCTGAATTTGGGCCAATTTCGGGGGTCTCCAGGCCCACTCTGCGCCGTGGGCAGGCTTCCAGTCGTGATTCGACCCAGTGGCGTAGGACACCCCGTATACACGTACGGCGGTAGGTATCGGGAAAAGAAAGAGAGGCACTATCGTACCTTTCGTGGCGATGCAATTCCACGATCCCTGTGATCCTGGGACAACATTTCCTTACTACCGGTGTAATAAAAGAGAGAGAAGGAGAGTAATACGCGAACCGTACTGCGAGCACGGATCCTTCAACGAGATACGTAATTTTATCGATCTCGCCTCGCCGTTGGTTCGTTTCCGCGCGTATGCACGTAGGTACGCGACCCTGTACAATTCTGTGACCCCCTGAACACATCCACCAGAACGGTAAAAAAAAAAGTGCTCCCGGTGTAGAGATGCGTTATTTCTTCGGGGGTTGGGGGGAGGGAGAAAAAAAGAAAATAGTAATTCTATTGATCCGCGTACGCCGGCGATGCTCTGTTCCACCGACGGATAAATCTAGGCATTTAGCCTCGCGTACACCAGCGTATCTACAGGTGGAGGCGCCTGCGCCCCGACGCCAGAGTTTATTCGTAGACGTCACTCACACCTGCGTGACTTTGGAATACGCGGGGCTACGTGTCTCTGCGTATTCATCCCGCGCGTACTGCACCCGCAGCCAGGACCGTGGGATTCTTCTATATCAATTCAACCTGTATCCCCCCCCACCCCCACCTCCTCTCGTCTCTTTCGCTTTTCCACCCCCGTTCCATCGTTCGGTAACGCGTGTTCCGACGCTCGTGGCCTCGTTTACGCATCTTTCGGTGCCCGTTTATCGCCAGATTGTTAAACGCGGAACGAAAACGCGCGACCCTTTCAACCCCCCGTTTCCCTTCTCGTCCAAGTTTCAACAATGCACAGTGAAACAAGCACGCAGAATTATTCCGCGCGCGGTGCACGCGTTCGCGCTTTGCCGCGTTCAAAATTTCACGCGTTCGGATCAATTAGTTTAGTTAAAATCTTGTATCGTTCGACTCACCCTATGTGCAGCGACTGGTTACGCCGTGTCAGCCTCTCGATAAGAAATCTTCACGGTCACTGCAACACTTTCCACCCCTGTTCAGTGGAAACTGATCTCTTTGTGCATCTTTGCATCGGTAATATCGACGTTATTCGCGATCTTCGATCGATCGAGGGAGAACAAATTCGCTAGTTAGCGAGGTAAAAATTTCATATTTTCGTCGTGTTCTCGATAAATCGCCGCGCGAATCGACGCATTCGACGCCGGGGATCGACGATCGAACGAACAACGCGAACGCGTTGGGTAAATAAAAATCGAACCGATGCGCTCGCGCGTTGCTATGTAGACGCGTGCATTCGCTGCTGGAGGGTGTATGTTGTGCAACCTACCGACCGCAGTGATAGCTTGGGGTGTACTGAACATGAGGAGAGGGTTGGAAAACGACGTGGAATCGCACCTAACCTTACCTAACCGAGTGGCAGTGGCGCAGCGTGTGCCCTTCGGTCGCGCCTGCGTAGCCACAGTCACGCTCAAACTTTCCCGACAGTTCGAGCAATCGGGAAGGAAAGTGGAAACGGGATTAACTAATACGTTCGATTCCAATTGGATATTCGGATCTAACCAAGGAATCTCTCGAGTTTGGTTTCGTGCGGTATTCCCCGGACACGAGCGACGTTCCGATAGTTTCAAACTTTTTATATAGCTTTAACTCTTCCGTACTCGCGGTAAAAAATTGTAACGCGGTTTCCGCGACCCCGAACCGTAAATCATGCGCAAAAGCATCTATTTTATAGGTATAAAACAATAAAGAAAAGATAAGTGACAATTTTAACATGGTAGGGTTGATGAACCCCTTAAATTGTCCGCGAAAACGATTCTTTGTTTTTGGACAACTGGGAACTAACGTAAAATTTGCCAGAAAATGAGCTACACGAAGATAGGTGACAATTTTAACATGCTAATATTTAATGCATTGATTGTCAGATCCAACCCCTTAAATTGTCCACGATAATTGTATTTCATTTGCACTTCGATTGGAAACTAGCATACCCACAATTTGTCATGGAATTTATTTGTACAGCAAAACAATGAATTGACTCCACGAAGATAGGTGACAATTTTAACATGCTAATATTTAATGCGTCGATTGTCAGACCAAACCCCTTACGATAGTTTTTAAATAATTGGAAACTAGCACACCTAGAATTACCCATAGTAATAAGTGTAATAATCCAATGTAAAATAAGTGTAATAATTACACTTATTTTCACAGCTTCGTTAAAATTCAAGGATCTATCCAAATGTATTTTCCTTGACATCTAATCCTGAGAATTAATTTTTTTAGCTCCTCAGGGAACAATCATGTCACAAGGCGTCCCGTAGCATGTGGGATCCACTCCAGAGATGAATTCCACAGAAGATAATAACAAAAGTTCATAGAAACGTGTGCCCTATCCGACCCCATTCTTAAGTTATATTTCTTCTTGAAAATATTGTATTTACCTTCACAATATGTGTTAAAAGAGACTTTCTTGCATCTAAACATAAGTGTGGTGACGTCCTACAAGTGGCTGTCTTACCCTCTCTATTTAACAAAATATTATTTATAATAATAAACCCATACTCATAGTTCATATCTGCTATTTATTGACTAGACAAAGTTTCTATTTTCACATAGAACTTTAATGTTCATAGGAAGTATTTACAGAATTAAAATACAAGATTGAACGTCAAATATTGTGTTCATAAATAGTTAAGTGAAATCAGCCCAACAATCCTCATCTTTTAAAAGAATTATTCCAACACAGAACTCGCTATAACTTGAAAATGGGGTGAAATAGAACATACGTTTCTATGAATTTTTGTTATTGTTTTTATGTGTAAAATCTATCTCTGTCCCATTCTGACATAAGTGACATGGTAATCTGTTAAATTGTCATGGACAAATTATATCATTATCTTAAATAAGTAACGAAATGCGTGTGTATTTTGTTTTTTATCTTTCGAGGCGTTCTTCAATTTTTTCCGTATCGTACGGGAGTCCAGTCAATGAGAAGAAAGGATTAGAATTTTTGTGGATTTATTTTAAAGGTTCTAGAATTTTGTTATATTTTCTGACGAAAGTAAGTTTAACGTTTTGGGGATCTGATGACCAGGCAAAAGTTTGGAGCAAACCAAACGACGCGACGAACTAAATCCCAACAATTTGTGTAGCTCAATTAATCACTGGGGTGATAAAGTGTTGGTAAACTACACTTTGTTACGGATACTATGGATAGAGTAATGTATTTAGATATTACAAAAAATAATATGCAGTGTAGTGCTAAAGAAATGAGCATCCCAGATGTGTCTCTTCGTTGTCAAGATGACTATTCTAAGTGTAAATCAGAGGTAGCACGAGAATGTACTATAATTGCATTTAATAACTGAGATGGTGTGCAATAGAGTAATAGACTTGCAAAACAAATTGAAGGAAGATTAATTAAAAAAGAATCGTACAAGTTAGGGAGCAAAAAGAATATCCAATGAAATATCAACTATAATAAAACAAACAATTATACGAAATGTGCCAATGATTTTTTAAGTAATTGGTCTTTTATCAATGAAGAATCTAAACTATCAATTTTTTAATAAAACAGCATTACAGCCCTTTTATTCTCTTCCGCACGTTGGAATCTTCTAACGAACGTGGAAAATATTTTCTACTTTTCGAAACCTTATTTCACGATACAATGCGTTATTTGCGTTCTGACATTGCAATCCTGTGAAAAACGAGCGAGCCTCTTATTTATTGTTGTTTTTTCCCCCCAATTGTTACGTTTGGTGATAAATTTGAGGCTCCGTAGAACAGAATGTCGTGCCTATTTTAGTACAATGTTTGCAGAAGCTTACGTATTACAGTGCTTTTCGAACGTGAACAGTCACGATGTACGAATAGTTATGCCTCGCGAGTTCGAAGTAGGTCATAATGCAGCAGTAGCTATTCGAAACGAACAAAAAGCTTAGGGCGATGATGCAACTATCGAACGTACTGCACGTCGCTTGTTCAAGGAACATCGAACAAGAGATACCTCAAAAAATCGAAAAGTTCGAGGACGCGAACCAAAAGTGGTCAGAAGTGTTTTTGAAATAGAATAAAATGACAGCAGAAATTTTGGACGCCCTCTTTCCAAATATCGGATTTCCCTGCAACGTCACACGCGTCAAATACTCTATTAAAAGCACATAAATAGGTGTAAAGCAATAAAAATAGATACAAGTTGTTTTAAATATTAATTGCAGAGAAGATAAATATAAATGAAAGATTATAATTGAAGCTTAAATTGGGGTGAAATTTATCAATGTTCGTTTGTGTTTTAAAATTTAATTTTCTATGATTTTCTGTGATTTTAACATAATCGCAGGAGCAAATATTAATTATACAGGGTGAGGCATTTTAAACAGGTCACCTGAATAACTCGCTTGTTTTTGAAGATAGGAGAAAATGCATTAGACCAAACTTATTTGGTATCGGGGGGCTCATAATCTGGTATTACCAATTTTTTTGTAGGTGGAGGCGTCAAGGAGATATGAAGATCAACTTTGTTTTTTTAAATGGAACAGTATATTTTATTACTTACATTCTGATAGAGTGTTTCAAGGCGAATACAATGACCTATTATTAAGGTCATTCAAGGTCACCCAAAGTCAACTGCAATAGAAAATAAATTGTGTCAAAGCACTCTTCGAACACTTGGATACTTTGATACTGCTATTACAAGTGTTCAAAATGGCGACCTTGAACATGGATACATAGTCTAAATCGTTGCAATACTGATGACACTGCCTGGCAAATTTCATTTGTATCTATTACAGAGCAAGCTCTTCTTATACGTTCTTGCATGTCAAGTTTGGTAGTTGGTTTTTCGCGGTACACTTCTGCCTTTAATTTTCCCCACAAATAAAAATCGAGAGGTGTCAGGTCTGGGGATCGTGCCGGCCATTTGTTACTTCCTGATCGACCTACCCAAGAATCTCCAAATTTTCTATTTAGAAATTCTGTAACATTGCGTGCTGAATGAGCAGGGCATCCGTCTTGCTGGAACCACATGGATTGTCGTATGTCCAGTGAAGTGTCTTCTAACAATTCTGGCAAAACGTCTTCTAAGATTCTCAGGTACTTACTACTATTTAGCGTGCCATCAATAAAATATGGACCAATTATTTTATTATGAAGAAGACCGCACCAGACGTTTACAGACCAAGGTCTCTGTTTGTCGACTTCTGTCAACCATCGTGGATTATCTACCGACCAGTAGTGCATGTTGTGACGGTTAATTGCTCCATGGTTTGTAAATGTGGCCTCATCGGTAAATAACAATTTACTCAAGAACATTTCATCGTCTTGTAGTTTTTGTAAGCCCCATTCACAAAATTGTAAACGTTTTGTATAATCATTTTCAGTTAATTGTTGATGAAGTGATATGTGGAACGGATGAAATTTGTTAATGTGTAATATTCGTAAAATACTTCGTTGACTGATGCCACTTTCGCGTTCCAGTTGTCTTGTACTAACATGTGGATCTTGTATTACAGCTGCTACAATATTTATCGAGTTTCCATCACCAGTTGCTCGTTTAGAAAGATTACGTGTTTTGTTATCCACAGTTCCAGTTTCTTGGAACTTTTTTATAATGTTTGTAAAGACAGAAAGTGAAGGTCTATTATTACGATCGGGAAATCTTTCACTATACACACGTACCGCTTCCCTCATAATTCTATGACATTCACCATAAATAAGAACCATTTCTACTTTCTCTGCTATCGTGTAACGCATTTTAGAAAACTAAACACTTAGACTGAATAAATGTTACGAAGCTGTGCTCTAGTCGGTAGTAAAATTACCAATAATGTTTGAGGATACGGATAAGCGTACAATGTGATTGAATGTTTGTTTATCTTTTGTGACCCGTGTCACGCAATACACACACGTGATACACAAGTATTCGAAATGTACTCTGACACAATTTATTTTCTATTGCAGTTGACTTTGGGTGACCTTGAATGACCTTAATAATAGGTCATTGTATTCGCCTTGAAACACTCTATCAGAATGTAAGTAATAAAATATACTGTTCCATTTAAAAAAACAAAGTTGACCTTCATATCTCCTTGACGCCTCCACCTACAAAAAAATTGGTAATACCAGATTATGAGCCCCCCGATACCAAATAAGTTTGGTCTAATGCATTTTCTCCTATCTTCAAAAACAAGCGAGTTATTCAGGTGACCTGTTTAAAATGCCTCACCCTGTATACGAGGAATATTTATTACATTCCATGTCAAAGTGCATTAGGTTTATACATTATCAGTTTATACGATTAAATTCTAAATTCGATACTTTTGAATTTCGTAGTTGATTGTTCCAACTATAAATTAAATTATTCTATTCACGTAAACAGCGATATGTTATTTGAATATATTTATAACAAAGTTATTTATTAATGCGTCATTAATTTTAAACGCGAATTCACAATGCATTACATTAACGTCGAAGTTATTGATATTATTGAAATTACAAAATATAGATTATCATCATCGATTAAAGCAAAATATATTTATTTAGAAGAATTAAGATGAAAATTGATAAAAAATTCTCTTTCAATATAATCGTAAAATGTCAACGTTTCTCAAGAAATGCTTTTCTTTAAATTAGGAAAATATTTCATTGAAAAAGGACATTTCTCTTTTTCGTTTAATTTTTTATGTATATGCGAATTATTGCAGTATAACATTAACAATTTAGAGATACGTACAGCAACATTTTCAGATTATAGAATCGCGAGGACGAAGGAACAGATCTCGAGAAAGGCTCGTAATTGAAAGAGCTCCACGATCGAAGAAAATCCATGAAAATCAACTCGAGAATATGCATCATAATTCAGCGAGGGCCATTCAACTATTCCCAATCGTTTAAAAGTTGGAAAGTAACAAAATTAGATGAATGCCGCGCGGATGAAATGAAAAGCAACAAAACGACTGGTGGAAGTCCCATTCATCTCTGATAATTCGTCACAAATACGATAATTTTCTGAATCGTAAACTTGCTTCTTTGAGAACTTGCAATAGGGCCACATTTTTCTTTCTACCAGTCGATCGAGCAATTTTTATATAAAAAATTTTTGCGTAATAGTAATAACAATGTTCATGGTTCCAAGAACGTTGTTGAGGAAACCAGCAAGTGAGAAAAATGAGGATTTCGATCGTTCTGAATTCGCAATACAGATGTTTCGAAGCTTTCATTTGCATTCCGCGTGTGCTGGTTTGAACATCTTTCCGCATAGATCTTTGTAAATTGGTAACAAGTGCTTCCGAATGAAGTGCAGCTGAGTGCTTCAAATGTTTCACATTACCAGCGGTCTCCAGGACAAGGATGGACAATTTTTATGCAACTACATTTCATTCGCGGTGCATCGATGATAAGAAGTGGCCATTACAGACCTTTTCCATTTCATTAACTGATTTAGGATTACTTCTTGTCGTCCATCCATAACACTTTGCAAGTTCTTTCGCGAGCACGTTCGATAATTTCCCTTTTCCTTCGAGTTCTTCCGTTTCTGTACATGTCGAAGTTGACTCCACACGTTCTTTTTTTCCACGCTTTTGATTGTTTCGTTCGCTGGCCACACTCGCGAAACCTATTCGAGAGATCCAATTATTTTGAAAAATTATTGCGTTCGGATCGTTTCGTCAGTCATATTCGGAACCTATGTGCAATCGATGCTTTCACATAAATACGTTCCCGTAGAGTCTTCGGTTGTGCTCGAAACGTTCGTACAGTCCCAAAATACAACCGAAACGCAAGTCAGTTTCATTTATTTCATACGCGTAATTCAATTTCAACGGGATTCTATTTCATCGCGTCGTTGCATGCAAACGTACACGAATATACTACAGCAGTGACTCTTAATTTTTATTTTTATAAAATACTAGATAAATCAATATCTTCTATAAAAATACTAAATAAGAATGAGGCAGAAAAAAAGAATACTATAAACATCGATAAGTAATCAATTGTCACTATAATTAAAAGTTTTGTATCGATTAATTTTTAACAAATTTCTGTTCAAATTGGAAAAATGAATCTATTGTTTCAAGCAAGATCTTTATAAAAATATACATCATAGGTCGAATGTTAGTTACTTTAATATGAAAAATAGTTTCAAACTGATCAGAATATACACCTGGCATTTGAAATTAATAATAATTTAATACTATTCTAGTAAATTATTTATTACATTCTATCTTTCTCTTTGATTATGGGTATTCACAGTGAAAAGGAAGTACGATGTTAACGGAAGTATGTTTAGGATCTCTGCTTTAATTAATTGTGATATTTTGACATTTGTACGTAGTAACGCTGGCTTTCTAATGGAATAGTTTCATACGCGACGTGTATTAATTATTTGCTTAGAATGCTTTCATGCAACTCGATATTTACCTTTACATGGTAAACTGTGATAAATCATGGTCCAGCATGACAATATGGCAATCTATTACATGTATCACTTTAACAACGAAGCATATCGTTAAACAGGACTGCTTCTATAAGCATTTGATATTAGGTAGAACGAATTTTGAAATGAAATTGACGAAATTTTAAGAAATTCAAATATAACATAGATTTCACTTTTATCGACGTAATTTTTCGTATCCAGTTTTGTGAAATCTATCTTATGAGAGTAAGGTACGCTATAAGCTGAAGTACGATGGTTTTCTACGTATACAACTGAGGGATATAGTCATGAGGGCGCAGACGAGGTATATGAGTAGATCTTTCACCCAATGTATTTTTTCGGCCCATTTTTCTGAGTCTCTAGAGCCCCATTATTACAAAAAATGTAAGTATTTTCGTGCTTTGTTCCGTGTACGTTTAGAAAAGAATTGTTTCTATGAAATGTTGCTGCATTAAATTTTCAATATTAGCAGACACTTTTGTATTAAAATTAAAATCTCTACAATTTAAGAAATGGAGTGTTATATTTGCTGATCCTTTTTACAGGATCCAAACATCCCATAAACGTATATAGCTATTTACGGATCCAGGAACCCCTTGGATGACTTCGCTGATGATTCCTACTAGCCAACATGGTGCTTGTATTCTACAATTGGTGTGTTGCATGCCAATTTTTATTCCTCTGGTCCCCAATCACGTCGTAGGACAAAAAGGTTCGAATCGACAAAACGAATGACAATTAAACGATATATTAATATTTTAATATTTTATTAATATCTTTTCTACATGATATTTTATTTAATCGTTCTATGCTGGCTTCCGCTGTCCTCTGCTGACCCCCGTTTGTATTCCTGACAACGAATAGCGATTGCTACTGACTTCTGCCAGCCTCCG
This sequence comes from Colletes gigas, assembly GCF_013123115.1. Lineage (NCBI taxonomy): Eukaryota > Metazoa > Arthropoda > Insecta > Hymenoptera > Colletidae > Colletes > Colletes gigas. The sequence continues at coordinate 10,029,374 of NW_025106635.1, forward strand.
CTGGCTTCTACTGACCGTTGCTGACCACTCCTGATACTTCTGACAACGTATAATGATTACGACTGACAACTGCCAGCCTCTCCTAGACTTTGCTGGCTTCTGCTGGATTCTGCTGACCCCAGCTTATATTCCTGACAACGAATAACGATTACTACTGACTTCTGCCAACCTCTGCTGGCCTCTGCTGACCTCTGCTGACCGTTGCTGACCACTCTTGATACTTCTGGCAACGTACAACGATTACTACTGGCTACTGCTAGCCTCTCCCAGCCTTTGCTGGCTTCTGCTGGCCTCTGCTGTCCATCGTTTATATTCCTGACAACGAATAACGTTTACTATTGACTTCTGCCTGCCACCAGTTGGCCTCTGCTGAGCGTTGCTGACCACTCTTGATACTTCTGACAACGTACAACGATTACTACTGGCTACTGCCAGCCTCTACCAGCCTTTGCTGGCTTCTGCTGGACTCTGATGTCCATCGTTTATATTCCTGACAACGAATAACGATTGCTACTGACTTCTGCCAGCCTCCGCTAGTCTTTGCTGACCGCTGCTGATCACTCCTGATACTTCTAACAACGTATAACGATTACGACTGGCTACTGCCAGTCTCTCCTAGCCTTTGCTGGCTTCTGCTGGACTCTGCTGACCCCAGCTTATATTCCTGACAACGAATAACGATTACTACTGACTTCTGCCAGCCTCCGCTAGTCTTTGCTGACCGCTGCTGATCATTCCTGATACTTCTAACAACGTATAACGATTACGACTGGCTACTGCCAACCTCTCCCAGCCTTTGCTGGCTTCTGCTGGCCTCTCCTGACCATCTCTTATATTTATGACACCGTACAACGATTACTATTGACTTCTGCCAACCTCTGCTGGCCTCTGCTGACCGTTGCTGACCACTCTTGATACTTCTAACAACGTATAATGATTACGACTGGCTACTGCAAGCTTCTACCAGCCTTTGCTGGCTTCTGCTGGACTCTGCTGACCCCCGCTTATATTACTGACAACGAATAACGATTGCTACTGACTTCTGCCAGCCTCCGCTAGTCTTTGCTGACCGTTGCTGACCACTCCTGATACTCCTGACAATGTATAACGATTAACAATCGCCACTTCTGGCCCCAGCTGGCCTCCGCTGACCATGCCTGATACTACTGATAGCGTATAATGAGTACTACTGGATACTTCTTGCTTCTGCCAACCTCTGCTGGTCCCTACTGACCATTGCTGACCACTACTGACCACTGTTGACAACTTCTGGCATGATATATATCTATTAAAGCTTTGTATAATGTAAATCTATGGTAATAAATGATGTTATTTCAAAGAATTCTATGTGTTCTCATCATTTTTACCTTCCTTTTCCTCTCCAAATCATTCCCATAGTTATAAGACTCCCTCGGAAGGCTGTTTAAAATTTTTTAACGTCGTTTCTAAGTAATCCTGAAAATTCTTGGATGTCCTGAAACAGCTGGAAAGCCCTGAAACAACTGGGAAGTCCTGAAACAACTGGAAAGTCCTGAAACTCCTTGAAATTTCGGAATCTCTTTGGGAGCCCTGAAACAATTGGGAAGTCCTGAAACAACTGGGAAGTCCTGAAACAGCTGAAAAATCCTGAAACAGTTGGAAAGCCCTGAAACAGCTGGAAAGCCCTGAAACAGCCGGAAAGTCCTGAAACTTCTTGGAACCCCTGGAATTTCTTGGAAACGCCGGAAATTCTTGGAAACCCTGAATTTTTAGCAAAGTTCTGAGTTTCAGGACTTCCGAGGTGTTTGAGGACTTCCAAGTGGGTTCAGGGAAACCAAGGAGTTTCAGGGAGTCTTATAACTAAGGGAATGATTTGAAGAGGAAAAGGAAGGTAAAAAATGATGAGAACACATAGAATTCTTTGAAATTGTATCATTTATTGCCATAGATTTACATTATACAAAGCTTTAATACATATACAGGGTGTCCCAAAGATGTTGCGGGTCCTTAAAGGGGGTGATTCGGGGGATGATTGCAAACAACTTTTTCCTTTGTGAAAATGCTCTCCGGGGTTTCGTTAACGAGATATTAACAAAAAGCACCGACCAATCAGATCGCGCGCTTTCCGCCCGAGCTCCCATGCTAGCATGGCTACGCGCCGTGCTAGCGTGGCTATGCGCCGCGCTGCGACTTGTGAACAAGCAACTCGGCATGCAACGAGGAAAATTGCGTAGAATGGCAAATGAAAAAGGCGTAGCAAATAAAATCGAACACGTTGTCATGGTTTGTTTGTTATTTAAAGTGAATGATGAATAAAGGATAAATAGATGAAAATCACGTGTAACGTAAAAAGACGAATACACATTTTTTTTAGAGGATTCGAAAATAATAGTTATTTGAAGTGGGAGGATATGGAATACGTAAAATTCCTTGTGTCAATAACGTATCCACGAAAAGGAAATTAACGAAAAGTGATCGTAGTTCGTTATTGTGATATAAATCCGTAATTTAATAACGACCAGCACTGTTGCTGATAACGAATAAGTCTGTTTAAAAAGCCCGGATAAATATTTTCGTACGAGAATTTTAAGAATTATTGCCGGAAACAAGCCATAGCTTGCGTTAAATTTAAAAATGAATGATTACCAATAAACTGACTAAAACTCACCCTTGTCGAAAATGCACCTGTAACTTGAAAACTTGTGTCACTGGGTCACTGAACCGATCCTGGTCATCGATGGACGAGCCCAGTGCACAGCTGATCCCAGGTATACGACACTACCCAAAGTTAAGGGTCGCAATGTCAGGTGCGTCCAGGTCAACGTATCGAATATTCACTTCACTGCACGGCTACTAACACTGATCACTTTATTTTTTTGTCGTGAAACGTATTGTTCTTACGTTTTAAAAATTGGTGGCCCCGAAAGGGGCCGATTGTTATTAATGAAAGTATTGCTCCACATGACGGCCTCGCGGCATCATGGACCCCGTTGAATACAATCTCGACGCTAAGCGACGAAATGTATCCTCGCTTGGCGTTTGAATATTAGGGAATTCTAACGCAAATGCTCGCACAGCAGCACTTGCGTTCCCGTTGTTCCGGGCGTACACCCAGAACATCCTATAGTACTCTTGAGCCGTGTACATTTCTACGACGGGTTTGCTAGCTGACTGACAGGATTTTTTTCAAGCAACTTCCACTACCCCGAAATAGCTTCTCTCGTTCCATTATGAGTTAACTCCCACCAGGACAAAATTTAGAGAAAAAGAAACCAGCATTTGCTGAAAAAACACGTGGCCTGCAGAAGTGCAACGAAAACTTTCACAAAAGCCCGCGTTCTGTCCTTCTACTGCCATTGTACCCATTGCCTCGAGATAGAAAACATACACCACGTGTATCGGTTCGAAAGGGCCCGAAGAGAAGAGAAACAGAAAGTCTTCGAGTTGCTATAAAGAAGAAAATGCATACCATTCCTGTTTCACCTTTCCGATACCCTGAGTTTACGTCTGCTACGAGGCGAAACCAATTAAGTCATAAATTACGCGCTTAATTGGTCTGCGACTTAATACGCGTCGACGTATTCCGGACGAGAGATGGTGGACAGCGGTCCCACCTCTTCCTGTGTCTCTCCGCGAGGCGTATTGATGTTGGATAATAATCTGTAATTTCTAGTTCTCCAAAATTAATCAGGCTGATCAGCCAGAGCATTTCGCCAGGGTTGCGGTTTATGACCGTATTGTCCCGCTAGTCGGCGGTAGAGAACAGTTTCCTACAGTTTCGGATAATTTATGACTTTATGACGTAAGAACAATACGTTTCACGACAAAAAAATAAAGTGATCAGTGTTAGTAGCCGTGCAGTGAAGTGAATATTCGATACGTTGACCTGGACGCACCTGACATTGCGACCCTTAACTTTGGGTAGTGTCGTATACCTGGGATCAGCTGTGCACTGGGCTCGTCCATCGATGACCAGGATCGGTTCAGTGACCCAGTGACACAAGTTTTCAAGTTACAGGTGCATTTTCGACAAGGGTGAGTTTTAGTCAGTTTATTGGTAATCATTCATTTTTAAATTTAACGCAAGCTATGGCTTGTTTCCGGCAATAATTCTTAAAATTCTCGTACGAAAATATTTATCCGGGCTTTTTAAACAGACTTATTCGTTATCAGCAACAGTGCTGGTCGTTATTAAATTACGGATTTATATCACAATAACGAACTACGATCACTTTTCGTTAATTTCCTTTTCGTGGATACGTTATTGACACAAGGAATTTTACGTATTCCATATCCTCCCACTTCAAATAACTATTATTTTCGAATCCTCTAAAAAAAATGTGTATTCGTCTTTTTACGTTACACGTGATTTTCATCTATTTATCCTTTATTCATCATTCACTTTAAATAACAAACAAACCATGACAACGTGTTCGATTTTATTTGCTACGCCTTTTTCATTTGCCATTCTACGCAATTTTCCTCGTTGCATGCCGAGTTGCTTGTTCACAAGTCGCAGCGCGGCGCGTAGCCACGCTAGCACGGCGCGTAGCCATGCTAGCATGGGAGCTCGGGCGGAAAGCGCGCGATCTGATTGGTCGGTGCTTTTTGTTAATATCTCGTTAACGAAACCCCGGAGAGCATTTTCACAAAGGAAAAAGTTGTTTGCAATCATCCCCCGAATCACCCCCTTTAAGGACCCGCAACATCTTTGGGACACCCTGTATATCATGCCAGAAGTTGCCAGCAGCGGTCAGCTGGGGTCAGCAGGGGTCAGCAGTGGTCAGCGGTGGTTAGCGGTGGTCAGCAGCGGTCAGCAAAGGCCAGCGGAGGCTGGCAGGAGTCAGTAGTAATCGTTATACGTTGTTAGAAATATAAGCGGTGGTCAACAGAGGCCAGCAGTGGCTGCGAGATGCTGGAAGTTGCCAGTCGTAATCGTTATACGTTGTCAGAAGTATCCGGAGTGGTCAGCAGTGGTCAACAGATGCCAGTGGTGGCCAGCAGACACAAGCAGATATGGTAAGAGGCATGTAGAGACCAGAAGAGACATGTAGAGATCAATAGAAGCTTAGTTATCTGAAAACATATCAAGGAAAATCATTAGCAATTAATTGCTGCCAGAATTGATTCTATTGTCTTGTTCATAGTATAAGAATAGGAACAAAATTGTTTTTCCATTATGGTACTTTGCTTATGTAAGGCTACATAAGCCAAAAAGTAATAATGGCTGGGCAGTCGAGATTCCAAATCATATGCTGTATTTGTTAATGCAACAATAAAGTACTCAGTAATTTTAGATCACTTATAAATGCTTCGTAATTAACGCCGAAGGTCCAAAATTGTCTAGAACTTGTCTAGGACTATATGTATGTCAGTTTAATTAATAAACAGTGTTTAAAGTGTCTACTTGTCTACTTTAATGTCCATTTACTTGTCCGTGATCCTTCCTATGCAAAGGTTGAGCAACGTGTGACCCATCAGTGGTACATGATTTACGTAGCCATCCACGGCAAAACGCCCAAGTTTCGCGGAATAGTTCGTTAGTTTTAACGCTAGATGGCGCTTATTTTTTCGACCTCGAACCCTCTGGTGCTAAAACGCCCAAGTTTGTCGTGGAATAGTTTGTTATTTTCAGCGATAGATGGCGCTTATTTTCCGACCTCAGGCCCCCTGGTGCTAAAACGCCCAAGTTTGTCGTTGAATAGCGCCATCTAGCGTGGACGATACGAACTATTCCACGACAAATTATTCCTTATAACTAAAGGAATGATTAGAAGAAGAAAAGATAGGTAAAACTGATGAGAACACATAGAATTCTTTGAAATTATATCATTTACTGCAATAGATTTACATTATACAAAGCTTTAGTGCATATGTTAGTAAGAATAAAATAATTGCTAAGCGATCGGTGGACTCGTATAAAAGTCAACAAACGTTTTGACGTGCTCACGCGTTTTTGCCCACGACACACGTTTTTGCGAGACTAGACGACACCTCAAACATGTCTGATTGAGATAACAAATGTCGTAAAATATTGAACACGCTGTACGAATTAAAAGATTACTTGCAAAATACAAGTAGCTGGGAAACGAACAAAATACCTCGCTTTAAACATTCTTTCTCGTATGTTACATTCCACGATGATGTAGAGTTAAATTTCGCTCAAGAAATGAATAAAATAAACCGGTAAATTTGCATCGAAATATTCTAGGATTCTAGGGAATACGATTGCCTGAGCGCCACTTCGCTTTCTAACAAACGTTTGTAAGAAATGACAACACTGTAGATCCCAATAACGGCAACCCTGTACGCCCGGTGGGGGAAGAGATTTTCTATGTTTGCTAACTTCGATCTCGGTAGTTGAACGGGCTATATGTAGATCCTAAGATCACTGTTCATTAAACGAAGAGGTCGCTCGAAAACCACTAGTTTTTTACCAGGTCGGTACTTCAGCTCGTGCGCGATTTCTTAAATAGTAAAAATCTAAATTACATCTGTCACGCTAATTGAAAACGAATTTCCACGAAACGAACTAAGCATTTCAGCATTTTGGGTGTACAATTCACTATATCGAAGGCTCTTGGAACTAGGACTAGACAAATTTTTCTATACTCGATGCCGTATTTGAATAATATCTCATAGTCAACTTCCGTTTGCACATACTATGCTTTCAATGATAGGAAAAATTCTTTCGACAAAATAATTGACAGAAATATATAAATTTATCTAATATACACGAGTTTGGGCGATCTACGGTATTCGATCGTTACTCGGAACAGTAACCATTCGAATGGTTTCAGTCTTACTTGGAAACACGTTCGTCGAGCGAACGCTTCGTTTTTTTTTCCCCCCACAAAAAAATGTAAACTCACGGTGAAGTTCTTTAAAAAATTTAACGTGCCTGATATTTCATATGCTTTATTTCCAACGTAACGTAATATTATCAATATCTACCGGTGAAGTTACACTGGAATCCAAGCTCGCTTAATCTTTCTAGATAAAAGCGGGCGCGGCATTATTGCGCTTTACAACGGGAACTCGTTTCGGCTCTTGCATCAGTTGAACACGAGACGTCGGTGCCGCAGTTGTTCTTTGTGTCGCCTCTAACCTAACCTGTTGAGCGTCTCTGCGCGTCCTCCGAGCAACGTTTCATATTTTAACGGACAGTTTCGTCGCGAGTAACCCGGAGAAAGAAAATCAACGAAAATGGGTTGCGGAATGGGAATGATAAAATACCTGCTCTTCATATTTAATTTCATCTTTGCGGTAAGTCGAAACAATATCTCAGTAAAATACGAAAACGAACCGACTCGAACGGTTTATCTTGAACTGTTCGCTACGCACTATTCGATTTGCTCGAAGCGATCGAACATATTTTATTACATGCGTCGAGCCTTCGAACGAAAACGTACAAACTATTTATCGCACGTTGAAACGGACATTAAAGTTAATTTCTGCGTTACAAAGATTCCAATTATTCTTTCGTAGTTATGTAAAGGTTCGTCGGTGATTCGGAACGGGAGAAAGTTTTTACATTTAATTTTCTCCGTGCATCAATCTCCGCGCTATTTTTAAATTGATAAACATTTCGTTCGATGATACACGTTATGGTCGAGTTGCTTGTTTGCACAATTGTTAGAATTTTCTTTCGTTCCAATCTTTGGTCAGTCTCGTTAAGGATGTTTTTAAATTTAACTACCCGATATCGCGTCACGCGTGTGATTCATAACATTTTTGATACATAAATTATTCCGGTTGTTTTTTTACACGAAACGTTTCGTCGTATCGCGTGACGCATCGAGCGATCGAGTGCAAAAATTCGACGTCGCTTTAATTTTATTTGTAAGGTGCTCGGTATTGAAACAGCGACGATACCGTTGTGAGACGTGTCATAATTTCTAAGTCGGTGTTTTTTTCACACATGCTTGTTTAAACATACGCCAATGGAAGTGACACAGCCGTGAGTCATGCGATAAGGATATCGGTTATAGTTGAAAAAAACCCGATACTTTCGCGAGCCGTCATTGTTAATCCAACGCTTAGGTCATATTAAAGTAATTATCAGACGATTTCATTTGAATGTTTTAAATTATTGCTCAGCTTCGACGCGTTGAGTGGTATATTTGTATTATTTTAAAGTATTCGCGATGATATTAATGTTAGCAGTTACATTTCAAAAAAGTGTACGTCGAGGTATCGGTTAGCGGAAACCGACGTAGTTAAAACGGAAATAGTAATGGCGGGGGCCGATAGCTACGTCACGACATACAGTCTGTTAATTCTTTGACGTTGCATATTTAAATGTGAGAAACTTTAATGCAACAAATGTTTATTTTTAATATATTCATCGATAGGAAAATTATTATTCAGATGTCTGAACAATTTTTGTTTAGTTTCATTTGTTCGTTACTATTTTCCTTATCGACCTGGCAGTTCAAATATATGTATATCTAATCCATAGAAATTGCAATTTTGAATATTAATGTAGAAATTCTTTTCCAAGCATGATAGAGATCAAATTTGAACGTAAAATTTTAATGCACCAAATGTTTAATTTTAATATAATCAATGATACGAAAATTACTTTTCACGTGTATCAACAAATTTTATTAAGTTTTATTTTTTCTATCGACCTGGCAGTTCAAATATAGAGGGTATCCAGCCACCTCCGGGGAAAAAATTTTACTGCAAGATTCTAGAGGCCAAAATAAGACGAAAATCAAGAATACTAATTTGTTGATGGAAGCTTCGTCAAAAAGTTATTCACGTTTAAAATTCCGTTTCTATTGAATTTTTTTCTAGAAAATGGGTAGGATTTTAGGGGCAGGTCTATTCACCAAAAATGATTCTAATTAACCCCTGATACTAAAAATAATTTTTCTAGAATGATTTGAAATTTTTTATTTTCGTCTAAAAATGTCAATACCTACTCGAATTTTTTTTTCGAAAGTGGGTAGGATTTCGAAGGTACGTCTATTCACCAAAAATGATTCTAATTAACCCCTGCAACTAAAAATAATTTTTCCAGAACGATTTGAAATTGTTTAATTTTGTCGGAAAAATTTCACACCTTCTCGAATTTTTTTCTCGAAAGTGGGTAGGGTTTGGAGGGTACGTCTAATGACCAAAAACGATTGTAATTAACCCCCGCATCCGAAAATAATTTTTCCAGAACGATTTGAAATTTTTTAATTTAATTTTGTTAATAACTTTTTACCGAAGCCACCATCAACAAATTGCTATTCCTGATTTTCGTCTTATTTTGGCCTCTAGAATCTCGCATTAAAATTTTTCCCAGGGGTGACAACACCCTGTATATTCCTCCGGAGAAACTGCAATTTTGAATAATAATCTTGAAAATCGTGAAAATTCTTTTCCAAATGCGACAGAGATAATACTAAAACGTAAAATTTTAATGCACCAAATGTTTATTTTTGATATAATCATCGATAGGAAAATTACTTTTCACGTGTCTGAACAAATTTTGTATATTTTTATTTGTTCGTTACTGCTTGTTTTATCGATCTGGCAGTTCAAACGTATATGTATTACATATTCCTTCGGAGAAACTGGAATTGTGAGTAATAATGTTCGTAGAAATTCTTTTCCAAACGCGATGGAGATAAAACTTATATCGTGCTAGCTTATCAAATTTTACGTTTGAGTTCTGCCGTATGTTCTCAATGGTGACAGAAAAGTGGGTAAATGTATACCCTATTCAACTATTAAATAATCGATATAGCCATTCTATTTGTGTCAGGAGGGTGCTGTACTATTCGATGGAACTAGGTTCAACATTTCGAACAACTTCTGTGCATGAATTCTATATAAATTCACGTTCCCTCTCTTTTTCATAGCATACGGTATTTCTTTTCACAGAAGTTTTATCGAAACAAAAATTTATTATACAGGGTGTTCGGCCACCCCTGGGTAAAATTTTAATGGGGGATTCTAGAGGCCAAAATAAGACAAAAATCAAGAATACCAATTTGTTGATTGAGGCTTCGTTAAAAAGTTATTAACGTGTAAAGTTCCGCCCGTACTGAATTTTTTTCTCGAAAATGCGCGAAATTTCTGGGGTATGTCTATTCACAAAAAATGACTGTAATTGACCCCTGCAACTAACAATAATTTTTCCAGAACAATTTGAAATTTTTAAATTTTGTCGACAAATTTCACACCTTCTCGAATTTTTTTCTAGAAAGCGGGTAGGATTTCGGGGGCATGACTAGTCGCCAAAAATGATTGTAATTGACCCCCGCAACCGAAAATAATTTTTCCAAAACGATTTGAAACTTTTTTCGTTGAAAAATTTAGGCACCTAATTAGATTTTCAGTAAGGAATTTTTTTCTCGAAAGTGGGTTGGATTTCGGGGGCATGTGTAATGACCAAAAATGATTGCAATTGACCCCCGCAACCGAAAATAATTTTTTCAAAACGATTTGAAATTTTTTTTTGCTGTTGAAAAATTTAACACTTTCTCGAATTTTGTTCTAGAAAGTGGGTAGGATTTCGGGGGCAGACTATTCACCAAAAATGATTGCAATTGACCCCCGCGACCGAAAATAATTTTTCCTGAACGATTTGAAATATTACAATTTAATTGTTAATAACTTTTTAACGAAGCCTCCATCAACATATTGGTATTTTTGATTTTCGTCTTGTTTTGGCCTCCAGAATCCCCCATTAAAATTTTTCCCTGGGATGGCCGAACACTCTGTCCAAGTTCGTTGTTTTACGAATAAATACATTATCGTATTTAACAATAGATAACACTGGGCAGAACTAATGGTATCTTTGTGACATTACATAACGTATAATTCTTAGATTATTGCTTCCGGGTATTTTTTTTTTTTTATCATGATAAATCGACCTAGTGTTGCAAGACTATAAGTCATTGTTTCCGTGCGGTTTCCTACTTTTCGCTGCAGCGCGGCCGCGCGCGTCAGTTTTCTTGAGAATTAAATTTACGCGTTGACGAGTGACGTACTCGCGTACCATTGGTTTGCCAGAAAATTCCGATCAGTACTGCGTTTAAAATGGGAAAGAGGTAGAGAGAGAGAGAGAGAGAAGTCTCATCTCGCGTATTTTGGCCGAGACACACGCGCTACAGTTGCGTTTTTAGTGTTCGTTCCACGTTCGTCTCGTTCTCACTCCTCTCGTGCATCGTCTCGATCGCCGTTCCTCGAGACGTTACGATACGTTTTCTTTGTTTTTTCGCGCGATCGCGCTGAGCCTTCGAACAACGGACGATCGATTCCAAGGAGAACCGAGTCGAAATGAGCTGTGTCTTTAATTGTATCAAGTGGTTACTGTATATCTTTAATTTTATCTTTTCAGTAAGTAATCGATCTTCGTTTACCGATAATCCCGGGGGTCGAACGCTGTTTTACCGACCGAATTTTTTTAGATCGTTAACGCATTATTTTAACATCAGATAAAGAAAAACACATTCAGATAATATTGATAAGAGACTGGAAAATATTTTCTCGAATAATATTCGTTGATTTGGTTTTGTATCGTGCAGTAACAGTGATATTTAGTTGTTCCGGTCGTATCGTCTAGCAAAGGGGTAGAGAAAAACAGGAATAGGGGATGGTGGTGCAAACAAGAGAAAAAACACGTTTCAGTGTGTAACCTTCGCGGAGGAACGACTGGAATATTGGTTCGAAGCGACGTGTGTCTGCTTTGCAATGAAACTGCGTCATTTCTCCATGGTCAGAGGGGAACTGGATGTGTAATTCCGTTCTAAATTCCTCGTTTTACTCGGGGATCGTGTGCGTTACGTCATTCCCGACATTTTATAGCTTAATAAAATTGACATTAATATTTTCCTTTTAAACGAATGCCCAACGAAATTTAAAATATTCCGAACATCTCGCCTGCTTCGTGAAATCGGAAACCACCCTAACACCCAATTGAAGATAACGAATAAAGTTGATTAAAAATAACGAAACTTCATCGTGCGTTAAATTTCAGATATTTATAGATTATTCAGATTATATTGCAGTGTTCACAAAGCAAAAGATTCCCGCGGTTAATGTTTTCGTGACATCGTTGGTGTCTGCTAACCGAGAAATTATCTTGAGTTCTCTGCATTATGAGTCAGGTTATTAGTACTGACGCATTCTTTGTCTCGTGTTATGATCGTGTGAAATAAAATACTTTTCATAATTGAATCTAGTCATGCGATGTTTGCACATTTCGATAAGTACTTCATAAGAATTGTTACGTAATCCAAGACGTCTTTCGAATCAAACTGCGATTTAATCAGTATCGGTGCAGTGATCATAGTAAATAGATTAGTTATTAAAAATTATTTTTTTAAACGATAATAACAGTGTACACTATTAAAATTGATATACATATTATTACTAATATTACTAGCAATAGAATGTTAATCGTATTTGTCATATTAATATTAGAATTGATTTTGCACATTTTGGTAAGTACTCCCTAATAATTCTTACGTAATTCAAGACTTTTTTCAAATCAAACTGTGATTTAATCAGTAGGTGCAGTGATCACAGTAAATAGATTAGTTATTAGAAATTATTTTTTTTTTAAACTGACATTAAAACTGATATCGATATTATCACTATCTATACTAATATTACTAGCAATAGAATGTTGAATCGTACATATTAATATTAGAATCAGCTTCTCCTTGCTCAAATACCTTCCCAGCGTTATTTATCTGCAATTCTTCCTATTTACCCGCCCATCAGATTACGTTGTGGACGTGTGCCAGTGACCATATCTTTCCTCCTCATACTATTATAATATTCAGCGCCGATATTAATTATTTCCTGCAGTAATGTTACTATTTTCGCATAAACTGTCGTACAATGCAGTTAAAAATCTCAACAGAGTGGAGACAGCAATGCGAATAAAAATATTATTTCAACCACAATCGTATACACGGACGTAGCAAGAAATTACGTTCACGCAAGATCCTTTTACGTAACCGAATCGTTTCCTAGCGTACCAACATCGAGCGCATATCGCAACACAAAACACGACGATTAATGTGTTTCCTCTTTTACGACGAGCCTAGCACAAGGTGATACAACGTGCGCGGATGAACGTTGCTTTAGATAAAATGTAGTTCCCCGGCGTGTAGAACATAGGTGTTGGCGCGAGGAGCAATAATTGGCACGTAGGACGAGATCGCAGCGCGGACCAAGGCTGCGACTAAACAATCTGAATGAAAACTGCAACGTTCTAAGTGTACCGGATGATCTTTGAAATTGTTCCTCGCGGTTGGAAACCCCTATTTTTCAATAGAGAAGCGTACCGATCGAAGAAGCATTCGACGTCGATAAAATTCCTTTTAACCCGCGTTGAACCCGCGTGACTCACGTTGTTCTAAAACGTTTTATTCGAATGCAGCGGAGAGCAACAAGATCGGCCACGCTGACCTTTCTCCCTATGGTTGTCGTTCAATAGGTTTCCCCTATGAGTTCACGTTCGTTGCTTGGTCCACAACGAGCTTCGCGCGCACCGGAAAGAGACGCGTTACATATGCGCGTCGTGTGGCATCTCCACGCTCAGACTTGGTAACAACGTGCTATGCACGTTTCTCGCGACTTCTCCTTATTAGTACGCAGAACTAAAACTCTCGGATGGTCTATAAGCATTCATTAAAAATCTAAAACGTTTTTGACCTAGTATGTCGGCTCTCTTCGGTACAATTCTCTATACAAGGCGTATTGAATAATTGGAACGGTTTGCAGGGTAAACGTGTCGGCCATTTAAGCCATAATGAAAATTCAACGCGTGATTATCGTTAACAAATTATTTTTGAAACATTATATATATCATGCTGTAATTGTCAATCATTATTATTCGTAATTTCCAATAAAAATTTTTGAAAATTTATCGTAATTTTCTATAACAGAATATATTAAACACTTATTTCTATTGCATTATACAGGGTGTTCGCACAACCCTGGGAAAAATTTTAATGGGGGATTCTGGAGGCCAAAATAAGACGAAAATCAAGAATACAATTTTGTTGATGGAGGCTTCGTTAAAAAGTTATTAACATTTGAAGTACCGTCTGTACTGAATTTATTTCTCGAAAATGCGCAGGTTTTCGGGGATATGTGTAATGACCAAAAATGATTGTAATTGACCCCCACAGCCGAACATAATTTTTCCGGAACGATTTTATATTTTTCTTTTTCGTCGAAAAATTTAGGCATCTTCTCGAATTTTTTTCTTGAAAATGCCTAGGATTTTCGGGGCAAGTGTAATAGCCAAAAATGATTGTAATTGACCCCTGTAAGGGAAAATAATTTTTTTAGAATGATTTGAAAAATTTTGTTTTCACCAAAAAATTTCAGCATCTACCTGAAATTTTTTCTCGAAAGTGGGTAGGATTTCGGGGGTATGCCTATTCACCAGAAATGATTGTAATTGACCCCCGCAACCGAACATAATTTTTCCGGAACGATTTGATATTTTTCTGTTTCGTCGAAAAATGTTTGCATCTTCTCGAATTTTTTTCATGAAAATGCCTAGGATTTCGTGGGTATGTGTAATAGCCAAAAATGATTATAATCGTGCCCTCCGACCGAAAATAATTTTTTTAGAATGATTTGAAAAATTCTTTTTTCGCCAAAAAATTTCAGCACCTACCTGAATTTTTTTCTCGAAAGTGGGTAGGATTTCGGGGGTATGTCTATTCACCAGAAATGATTGTAATTGACCCCCGCAACTGAACATAATTTTTCCAGAATGATTTGATATTTTTCTTTTTCGTCGAAAAATTTAGGCATCTTCTCGAATTTTTTTCTTGAAAATGCCTAGGATTTTCGGGGCAAGTGTAATAGCCAAAAATGATTGTAGTCATGCCCTGCAAACGAAAATAATTTTTTTAGAATGATTTAAAAAATTTTGTTTTCACCAAAAAATTTCAGCACCTACCTGAATTTTTTTCTCGAAAGTGGGTTGGATTTCGGCGGTATGTCTATTCACCAGAAATTATTGTAATTGACCCCCGCAACCGAACATAATTTTTCCGGAACGATTTGAAATTTTTTAATTTAATTTGTTAATAACTTGCTAACTTATTAACGAAGCCTCAGTCAAGAAATTGATATTCTTGATTTTCGTCTTATTTTGGCCTCCAGAATCTCCCATTACAATTTTTCCCAGGGGTGGCCGAACACCCTGTATATTTCTTCGCGTATGTATCGTTTCATTTTCTTTGGTACAAGTAAACACACTATAATTGTCGGTAGTTTTAGTGTTAATAATATATTCTTTTAAAATATCTGTCCGTTTAACAATGTATAGTCTCTTTTCTAATGCATACTCTCAAGCAAAGTCGCTTTTAAATAAGGTCTTCAAAAAAATAAACAGTTTCTTATGATTTTTTTCACAAAGGCTGTTATTTTCTGAACATTTATCGCTGTAATCATTGAAGTACGCACTTTCGAAATATCTGTTCGTTTAATAATATATTAATTTCTAGTCCCTTTTCTAATGCATATTTTCAACGCTTTTAAAGAAAGTCTTTAACACTAGAACTACCGACAATTATAGTGTGTTTATTTGTACCAAGGAAATTGAAACGATCGGTGCGTGAAGAAATGTATAATGCGATGGAAATAAGTTTTGATTCATTCTCTTATAGAAAATTACGGTAAATTTCCAAAAATTCGGTCGAGTAAATTTTTTTACAGGTTTTATTTGAAATTACAAATGGGTCATTTTGACTGGTTCGGTAGTTCTAGTGTTAAAGAAAAGAGTTTCTTATGATTTTTATCACAAAGCCTGTTATATTTGGAGACTTTGAGCAAAGCCAATAAAGTAAACATTTACCAAATTTCATGTTTGTATGCTGATACATCTAGGTAGAGATAATATTTGAATGCTTATAAATTGTTCAATTTAAAAATACCGGGTCAAGGCGCAGCTAGCGAGTTTCTGCCAAGATCGAGACCGTCGTGAAAATCGTCGATGATGGGTAACTGTCTTCGCGTGAAACGTGTGCGGCCATTAAAGTGTTAAGCCATAAACTTGGAACGACGAACAAGCACTTGCAACTGTCGGGCCGTAACGGACCAACAGGTTTTAAGTTTTCTTAGATTTTCTAGCTGGTTGGACAACCAGGAAAATCCACAGGTTGTCAGATCATAGACATTCTTAAACAAAGCATCGTTGTGATCACGAATTTTCTAATGTCGTGATCCACTGTGAATGAATTTGTACAATCAATATGTGATCAAATGTAATGTCTTTCATAGTTTCCTATTCGCTCTAATCGTTTCTCATTTTCATCAATAAGAATCTAGTTTCGACTAATCATATTATCTGGCAATGCCCACAGTTTGAGGTTGGCAGAAGTGAAATGATCGCCAAACTATGTTCATTAAATCCCCACACGGTTAACACTTTTCTTTTTCGACCAAATATCTTCTCGCTAATGGTTATTTTCAAATTCCTAGAGAAGCATTGTATATATATTCAATCTAAATCAGTTGCTGATTTTCTGTAATTTATAATTTGTTATCGATAAGTGTATTCAGATAATCTCAATGTAGGAATATAGCCTAATTGCATTACGCATTTATATGCGCTGCTAATAATCCTGTAGAGGGTTACACTTCAATAAAAAAAAAAAATCGAGTTTCGAAGGAAAACGAAAAGAAAACTTCCCTGTTGTTACAGTCCAGTTCTATCGACTCTGAAGGATATTGTTGCATTATGTTAACAATGATGTAACGATAACGGACACTAATGATAGAGTTCTATGAATAATGAATGCAATGAATCATTATGATACGCGTATAAGCAATTACTGTACTTTTTTTACGCACGTCCTTCCAAGTTCTTCCCATTCATGCTTAGTGGTATTAATGGCTAGGAATTTGGAGGTGTTGCCAAGTCGCGTAGTGTATATTTCGTGTGAGCCATTGCACGCTTATCGATCACTTTTATACATGATGTCAGAAATTTTGTTCCGAATTAGTCACCTGAGAAATATCTTACACGGGGGAAAGCAGATACATGCATGACTAACGATTAAAAAAACACCGCTATCAAAACTAACGAGCACAAGTATGACTGGGATTTCCTCGATACGTATCATAATTACTCTATGAATAATGTTTTCCATTCGTGTGTACTTGTTCGAGAATACTTCTCTGTAACGAGTTATGTAATCTTTAATAAAATATTTCAGTTTGGAAGCTACGTTAATTTACTTTTGATACATTTCCTATAAAGTACTTCGGCGTATGAATATTCTTTTTGAACACTTTATCTTGAGATAATTGGAAATGTATGTATTTATCTTCGACAAGAAAGTGTGATACTCATTTTAAGAGATAAGAATACTGGTTATTTTTTTGTATATCTTTGCGTCCTGGTTTTTGGAGAATTATCAATGTTTCGACAGATATGTTACGATCGATCTGAAGACGATAAAATGGAGTATTGAATGTAGGTAATTGGTCGTTGGCGTTACAGAGTGAATATTATTTTGTTCCTTGCTGGTGATGGAGTAATAAGAAAGGTCGTTTTTGGTCTTTTGGACAAATTCCAGTAGACCATGTCTGCCGACAAAAGAATGTTGTTTCGTGATTTGACCCGCGGCGAGGTTCAAAGCACGTCGTGCATCCTGTTATACAACGATAGTATCTTCAAGTCGACTGTTAGGCCAAGGGCACTTTCTCTCAAAGCACTTCGACAATTCTAACTTTGGTAGAAACGAATGCAATATGATTTCCCAGTTCCCCTAAAAATATTCACGATCACAGCTTTCGGTGAATTCTCAAAAAACATTTATCTTTTGATAGACGAGCGAAAACGTGGTCAGAATTCAGGAATTAATCAACTATTTCTGTTCGTTGTTAATGAATACAATTTGCCTAACTCTGCGTCTGGGTTAGAGAAACTTTACTGTTGCACACTGGCACCTAGAATTCTATGGAAGGAAGTTAGTGAGTCATCCACATGTGGTTTCTTTCGACCGTTTGCGCGCAGATTCAAGAGATCGCAACGTATGAGAATCTTAAAAAATAACTTCTCAAGTCGCGACGTCCTTTTGTCCCACAGCAGTCCGTTTCAGTCAAGGTCTCACATCGTACAAAACAACGGGTTTTGTTACATTCAGTGACGAGTACAGTTTGCAAAACTGGAATCACGCGTTTTTAGAGGTTTGGAGGTCGATAGACAGTCACTCGCGAAAGTATTCGTACCTCGCCATAATAAAGGTCATTTTGATTTAAATAAACGATAATGCTCATTTAATATTGTATTTAAGTCACCCCTGGGAACAATTTTAATGGAAAATTTTAGAGGCCAAAATAAGACGAAAATTTCTTGACTGAGGCTTCGTTAAAAATTAAATTAAAAATTTCAAATCGTTCTGAAAAAAATATTTTCGTCTGCAGAGGGCAATTACAATCATTTTTAGTCAATAGACATACCCCCAAAATCCTACTCACTTTCTAGAAAAAAATTCGAGAAGATGTGAAATTTTTCGACGGCAAAAAAAAAATTTCAAATCGTTTTGGAAAAAATATTTTTGTCTGCAGAGGGCAATTACAATCATTTTTGGTCATTAGACGTACCCTCGAAATCCTACCCAGTTTTGAGAAAAAAATTCTGTACGGGTGGAACTTTAAACGTTAATAACTTTTTAACGAAGCCTCCATCGACAAATTAGTATTCTTGATTTTCGTCTTGTTTTGGCCTCTAGAATCTCCCATTAAAATTTTTCCCAGGGGTGACCATTTGTTAAAATTAACATGATTTAAAAGTTTAACTCTGATACTGAATTTTTCGAAAGCATATATAAATCATTGTTTCATTGAAAGTAATTCCAGTTGATTGGCAATGTCGGTTGACGATGTCGGTTTAACTAATTAGTATTATTAACGTGCCTATGATGGGCACTAACGTCAAAAGCTATTAATACGTGGGGTGATAAATCGAGTTAGGCACTTTTAATGGTCCATTGATGTTAAGATTAGCGTACGATGAAAATGTATCGTTCATCGATTTTTTTTACGATTATTAAGCTGTTTAATTCTTCATCATAACTATAATCTTTGCTCCTAAATAATTAATAGTGCTCATAAAACTACGTTACATAGTATATCTGAATGTGTTTATCGATTTCCCTGGAAATGTAAACCGGTTCACTATTAACTATGCCAAAGTTGTATCGATACACGTACGCATCATAGTAACCTACATTTTTTAACGGTTCGAGTGATTTTTGAATCTGTTTTTATATAAACTCACAATATTTAAAATTAGTGCAAATCAGATTTCATTTTTCCTTATGTTCTATCTTCGATTATATTTTCAGTTTACGGAAGATTGTGTACGTATTTTTGATCGTAGAATATATTTTTAATCCGTTGAATGCGAGGTTCAAGCAAAATCGAGGAACATACTATACGCGAATAGGATGATGTCATCCAGTTTGGTGATCGAATCTACGCTCCCGGCGATGTTATCGTAACATCGATCACGAGGATCGGAGAAGCTCGATCTTTAACGATTTGTTTTACTTCGAAAATAAATTCCACGAATAAACTACTAAATAATATTAAATTAAAAGTTTAATTCTAAAAACAGAACTCTATTACTGGAGTCTAAACGAGTGTGAATATGTATACAGTAAATCCTAGTTTAGTTAATTCCGTGTCAAATTATTACTGTAATAATTAATAAAAACATCAAGCGTTTCTAGTGTTTACTCAATATTCGAATGTTAGATACATATCAATTATATATAAATAACATAAAAAATAAAAGCATCTGATATAAATTTCTGAAATATTTGATTCGAAAATCGGTCGCGAAAGAAAATTAGGCAAAGAGAAACTAGGGCAAAAGACAAACGACGTTATTGGTATTGTCAGTTTAAAAATTTGCGAAAAATATGAACAGAAGCAGGAGGGTAATCTACAATTTATTTATAAACTCTGATAACTATGGAAAAGCCGTGGACAATCATTCGGTAACCGTGAATAACAAGCAACGTTAAAGAAAACATTTTTGTTCAATGCAATAATACATAGCTGAAGAAACTGATATCGAAGTTCATTATTAGAAATCGAAAATATATAAAGTTTGTTAAAATATTATTTCAAGATTAGAAGAATTTCTCTGAGTATATTAGTCTTCATTAATCATGACTATAGAGTTAATTAAATTATTTTGTATAATTTAATTATAATAAGTAAAAATTTGCACGTTCTACCGAATAATTCATAATCAGAGTATTAATTCTTTTTTAATAGAGATTCAATTCAGGGTTGCACGTCACGCACTTAGGTCCGTCGTAATACTTTTTTTTTTCAAAGAATCAATCGCTTGATTTAAACGTTTCCCTCCTTTTCTCCCATTTAAATAATGCAAATGGTCCGTTAAACAGACTGTAAAGTATGTCGTACAAAGAAAAACATGTTTGAAAGTAACTCGAGACCTACTCTCTGATAAAACTGATACGAGGCATTCGAAGTCGTCGGAACTATAGTCGAAGGCAGATGTCAAGTGATATATTCACGTCGGCCACTCGAGTTAAATAACATAGATATACACGTGTGACGGTCTCATCATCGATCACAATAATTTTGAACGAATGTAAAGCACTGAAACAGCATGCCTATAACGTGTCAAGGATACAATATACAAAGTGAGTGACCTATTTGAATCAATCCACGTAAGCACAGAATGCTACTGTGCACCGAATATTGGAACTATTCGAATATCCGACAAATGATTCACGCAAAAATTGAAGATTAAAGTTTAATGCGTTTCATAAATTCAATGCATTTTCACTTTTCAATCCACGAGGAGGGAATCGTTAAATGGGTCACATCACGTATATTAAGCTGGCGTAGCCATTTGAAAAGGCCAAAGCAAAATTAATACGATATTTTTTTGCTATTTATTTGCTAATTATTTGCCAAAGAATTAATTTTTTTGCTCCAGCCGTTTTTGAGAAACAATGGCTACGCTACCGTAATATTAAGCTGGCGTAGCCACTTATTGTATCTCTGTACGTAAGACAGATATCAATACCATTCTTGCGGCATATTTTGTTGCTAATTTATTGCTCTTAATCCACTGAATATTAATTTTTTTGCCCCAGCCGTTTTCGAAAAACTGTGGCTGCTGTAGCTCAATATTAACCTAACGTAGCCACATGTTGTATCACAGTAGGTAACAAAGCTATCGATACCATTCTTGCGGCATATTTTTTTGCTAATTATTTGCTATCAATCCCCCGAATATTAATTTTTTTGCCGCTGTCTTTTTCGAGAAACGACGACCGCGCTGGACCAGCGTTAATTTAGCATAGCCACGTGTCGCGCCTTTGTACCTAACACAGCTATCGATACCATTCTTGCGGCATATTTTTTTGCAAATTATTTGCTATCAATCCCCCGAATATTAATTTTTTTGCTGCAGTCTTTTTCGAGAAACGACGACCGCGCTGGACCAGCGTTAATCTAGCATAGCCACGTGTCGCGCCTTTGTACCTAACACAGCTATCGATACCATTCTTGCAGCATATTTTTTTGCTAATTATTTGCTATCAATCCCCCCGAATATTAATTTTTTTGCTGCAGTCTTTTTCGAGAAACGACGACCGCGCTGGACCAGCGTTAATCTAGCATAGCCACGTGTCGCGCCTTTGTACCTAACACAGCTATCGATACCATTCTTGCAGCATATTTTTTTGCTAATTATTTGCTATCAATCCCCCGAATATTAATTTTTTTGCTGCAGTCTTTTTCGAGAAACGACGACCGCGCTGGACCAGCGTTAATCTAGCATAGCCACGTGTCGCGCCTTTGTACCTAACACAGCTATCGATACCATTCTTGCGGCATATTTTTTTGCTAATTATTTGCTATCAATCCCCCGAATATTAATTTTTTTGCTGCAGTCTTTTTCGAGAAACGACGACCGCGCTGGACCAGCGTTAATTTAGCATAGCCACGTGTCGCGCCTTTGTACCTAACACAGCTATCGATACCATTCTTGCGGCATATTTTTTTGCTAATTATTTGCTATCAATCCCCCGAATATTAATTTTTTTGCTGCAGTCTTTTTCGAGAAACGACGACCGCGCTGGACCAGCGTTAATTTAGCATAGCCACGTGTCGCGCCTTTGTACCTAACACAGCTATCGATACCATTCTTGCGGCATATTTTTTTGCTAATTATTTGCTATCAATCCCCCGAATATTAATTTTTTTGCTGCAGTCTTTTTCGAGAAACGACGACCGCGCTGGACCAGCGTTAATTTAGCATAGCCACGTGTCGCGCCTTTGTACCTAACACAGCTATCGATACCATTCTTGCGGCATATTTTTTTGCTAATTAATATTCGGGGGATTGATAGCAAATAATTAGCAAAAAAATATGCCGCAAGAATGGTATCGATAGCTTTGTTACCTACTGTGATACAACATGTGGCTACGTTAGGTTAATATTGAGCTACAGCAGCCACAGTTTTTCGAAAACGGCTGGGGCAAAAAAATTAATATTCAGTGGATTAAGAGCAATAAATTAGCAACAAAATATGCCGCAAGAATGGTATTGATATCTGTCTTACGTACAGAGATACAATAAGTGGCTACGCCAGCTTAATATTACGGTAGCGTAGCCATTGTTTCTCAAAAACGGCTGGAGCAAAAAAATTAATTCTTTGGCAAATAATTAGCAAATAAATAGCAAAAAAATATCGTATTAATTTTGCTTTGGCCTTTTCAAATGGCTACGCCAGCTTAATATACGTGGTCACATCACTAATGTATACCATAAATATTTTAATTAATACATTTATGAAAATATTGTTTTCGATTAAAGTAGTATTAAAGAATGTATCATTGTGACGTGTCTCTATCGATTTACGTTTGTTGTTTGGAACTACGCTTTCAGGAGAGACTGTACTAATGATTGGTATTAGTCGAGGTCATTTTTTTAAGTTCCAAGAACACTCTTGGAACGGATATCATTAGTTGACGTTAACACGATTATCAAAATTTTCACTGTATCTCACTTTTATAAAATTATTACCTAATACTCGTGTGCAATTTCTTTTTAAAATGAAATAACAATGTTTGCGTCAATGTAACTTCTTTCTATTTTATCACGACTTTGCTATGTTTCCAGTTAAACAGTATCGTTTCATTTCTTGGTAATATTTGTGAAATATAATCTTATCGTAATTTAATTCGGTATCATAAGTGTTCACAGTGATTCCACTACCGCTTTCTGCGGAAGGTCTAGCGATACCATTACTCGTTACACTTCTAATTTCTTCCATTCCGTCCTGCAAGAAGATTATCTTCTATATTTTATTTTTTACCTTGTATCACGATCAAGGCGAATATTGGTCGATTCGTCCAGAAATAATCACAGCAGCGACGATACGTAACGTTATTGCATTATGGTTGTTCGATAACGCGATATGTCTCGGTTATTATGAAAAATATTTATGCATTCGATACATATTATTGTTATCGAATCTCTATCGTAATCGAGCAAAACATTTTTTTCACCAAGTAGTTGGACACAAGTAGACGTTAAATATTGCAATACGAACAAGTAACAGAAAACGTTAAGGGCTTATCTTTATTTGTTACGATAAACATTATTGGTACTGTGTCAAAAAAGTTATTTTTCCACGACGTCCAAACGCTGTTCGCGAGTACGTTGAACCATCTGGCTTGCACCTGGAACATGACCTAAATTCGCGTACAGGATATTCGCAATCGTAGCGTACCGCATACAGAATGTTCAATGCCAACCGGTTGATATTGTGCAATATGATGTAATAAGTGCCTCTGTTGTCAGTGGCGCAAGTCGTCCCAGTCTTGAATCTTAAACCAGTATAGAAATACGAAGATTAAACCAATTGACGATTGTTGGCGATAGATATAATGATTCCTGTAAAGTGGTCGACGTCTGACGAGCACATTCATTCCCAGGAATTTCATAAATTACGAATTTATTCAGAAATGAAGACACGAGTTACTTTGAAATTGTAAAGTATTAGTTTTTACTAAATAGCAATAGCAACGGTATGCGAACTTGTAAAAACTAAATAAATGTACGGAATATAATAACGCAGAATTATGATCGGGACGCGAAATAATGAAATTTATGAGGCTGTGTCGAATAAAATTACTTTACATTTATAGTATAAAATATAAACGCCTTGAAAGAATCCATTTCGAATATTTAATTGTGATATTGTTGCAACAGGTATGTGGCTTAGGTATCCTGGCTCTTGCTGTCGTTTTACACCTTCAGCTCTCACATGCAACAAAATTCATGGACACGAATTTTATGTTCCCGTCGATATCATTGATGGTTATCGGTAGCATTATTTTCTTGGTTTCGTTCTTCGGATGTTGCGGTGCCATTCGGGAAAGTCATTGCATGACTATTACAGTAAGTAAACGAATGTTGTTATTTAATTGTAAATACCATACCTAGAAAGAAATGTTTGTTAAATCGTGTAGTAGTATTATTTATACAATGCTTGTCAGATTTAATGAAAAATTACGATCTTTCGAAAAAGACGAGCCAAGCGTTGCACGTTTCTAAGCTAACTAGAAATTACAAATGATGAAACGTGTTCATGGTACGGTAAATTGTTTTACATATCGATCACTCGATGTTTCTTTTCATAGTTTGCGTCGTGCCTTCTTTTCATCTTGCTTATACAAGTGGCGATCGCAGTATACTCTTTCGTTGTTCTTTCAAACGACGACAATCGCGCAATCATTGCGGATGGTTACAAAACGATATTCGAGAGATACTATACAAATCATGAAGACGAAGGTTTCGTGGACTTCATTCAAAATGAAGTGAGTATCGAAATGTTTACGTATTGTTGAACAGGCCCACATTTATTTTTAGACGTATTCAAATTTGAAATGCTTCGTTGCAGTTACATTGCTGTGGTGTTACCTCTTCGAGTGATTTCAACCATCTTCAAAACTCTACCGGTACCATTCCTCCGAGTTGCTGCGGTAAACAAAGAGATCAGAGTTGTGCAGCAAATGAGTCGTATCCGAATGGTTGTGGGCCTCAATTAACAGATGCCTATAAAAAGGCAGGAACTGTGTTAGGTGGTGTTGCTATAGGCATTGCTGGAGTCGAGGTAAGTTCATAATCCGTTGTTAATTATTAAAGCAATCACCAATATATATTTTCGTCAATTAGACATATGTAATTTTGTTTTTAAATGTGGCTATTTCCTGTCCTTGTAAAGGGTTTGCATAAAGCTTAATTATGGCCATCCTGGGAAAAATTTTAATGGGAGATTCTAGGAGCCAAAATAAGACGAAAATCAAGAATAGCAATTTGTTGATGGTGGCTTCGTTAAAAAGTTATTAACGTTTAAAGTTCCGCCTGTAGAGCGGCAGTCTGCATACACCTGCGCACGCGTGACAGTGGTTCTACATGCGGAACTTTAAACGTTAATAACTTTTTAACGAAGCCTCAATCAATAAATTAGTATTCTTGATTTTCATCTTATTTTGTCCCCTAGAATATCCCATTAAAATTTTTCCCAGGGGTGGCCAAACACCCCCGTACATTTTTGTCAATTAGACATATGTAATTTTGTTTTTAAGCCACTAATGTCTATTTCCTGTCCTCGTAAAGGATTTGCATAAGGTTTAAATATGAACGTTTACACTTAAACCTACTGAAACCTATATTTACACGTATATTATTGTATTATGTTCCAGTTGCTCGGCATAATTTTCTCACTTTACTTGGCGAACTCCATTAAGAACGCCGAGCGCAGAGGTTACAGAGTGTAAAAAGCTTAACAAGCGTAAGGAGAATTATAAACATTACGCGAAACAGTAATGGAATTATAACACTATTTTACCATAATTAAAATTACAGATTGCAATGCAACAAATTTAGACAGTTTGTACAAATGATGAAGGAGTAAACGAGATGCGGGGAAAGTGCCTTTCATTTTAATTTGGAATATAATTTCGCTTTAAGCTTTTGACCTTTGTATGTGATATTGAATGTATAAACATATTATTTAATGTATTTTTTACTTTGATATTTTCATTAATTTGAATATATTTTTTATCCATGATAGGTGGAACACAGTAGTAATAATATTAATAGTAATAATAATAATAGTAATAATGATAATGATAATAATAATAGTAATAATAATAACAATAACAATATCAACAATCGGTGCAAAATGTTTCTAGAGGCCCGGCAGTTATACTTTGTTCTTAAATCCTATAATACTAAATATAACTTACCTAGCATTTGTGCACATAATTCAGAAAGATCGATTTCCAATCACCCGGAACAATAATTCAAATTTGTTCTTTTTTTTTTTTTCTGGAATTTATAATTCGCAATCTCTTAAATGAGAAGTTATATTCTAATGTAATTTAACTCGAGTAATGAAATACTAAATCACAGTGAGTGTTACGTAGTCCCGCGATTCTGTAAAAAAATATTTTTATAATAACATTTTGATAATTCCATTATTATTTTCGGAGTGTAATATCGAATCATATACATTTCACATTTAATAAAATCTATTATGCCCAAATTAGCGTGTTTTTGTCATTGATTGTGCATGTTGTGATGTTAAAAGAAATCTAATTTAAAATACACATCCAACGGCATTATTGATTATAGCAAATTTTGTTATTTACACTTCATCGTATTCCCAATTTTCGAATGTATTTATCACGGCTATTTACATGTAAGTGAAGCATTAATGCAATTAAATTATTTCAAACGTTTATTGAATTACTTGGTCTATCGTGATAGACAATACGATTAAATGGATCGATAATGTATCGATAATATTTGTTTAGGAACGGTTTTTTTTTTTTAAATTGAACATCGATCATGCGTCTTTACATTCATTATATTGTCGTTATTTATTAAGTTCAAGAGAGGATAACTTACATCTGTTGTGCTATAATACATATTATTTACAATATCCCAATCGTATTTACGGTTATCGATCGATTTTGTAATAGTTGTTTACCTTTGATTGGGGATTGGGGAGGAGTGGGGAGAGGGAGCAGTGTTTAGTAATCGAATTTTCGATATAATGTAACTTACATGTACCTTACAGCTATATCATTAATCGATTACTCAGAGACTGCAGGACAAAAGTTGTTTTCGTCGGAACTTCTTCGTTGTAGTCACTAAATATTAAAATTAGTAATACAATACGATAACATTTCTATGATAACTAGATACAAATTATACGATACATCGTTTTCGTAGTTATTTACGCGTTGATAACGTAAAATCGGATTCGGGCTTTGTCATATACGTGTGCCATTCTATTCGGTTTAATCCATATGTGAACAGACGGGTTAGACTTACGAATATGGTACGAAGAATAATTGGTAGAAATGGTTGAACGCAAAAGACAACTTTGTACCCATACAGTCTTCGTTTCAAATATTGAAAATATCCATCGTGTTTAATATGTCTACGTGTAAAATATCTTGATTTCTATCGACTCGTTATCTTAACGTTAATACGTACTAATGATATTATCCCTAATAATTTGACCAAACGCAAATTAACCGTTATACCGAACATTTATGTTCGTGGCGAATTTCGTATAAATTACGACGAAATCTTCTACTTGGTACAGCGTTTTGATCGTAACGGAAACTACTTTGTTTCGAGTTTCATTTTTCATTTCTTTCTACAGTCTACGACTCACGCGTTTGTTCGAATCCCGGACACTCTACTATCTTACAATCAGCAAGATACGTAGACTCGATATTTTTTTCTTTTCTTTTCTTTTTTTTTTTTTGCTAAACACGGAACGAAAGTAATACGCGCTCGTAGCGTACGGTATAATACGAGTTTTACACAAATAATAATAGATTATAATGCGTCTCCAACCTTTTACCGTCGATCGTCCAGGAAACAGTACAAATTCGTGTTTATACAAAATCGTCGAATAGTCTTAATCTAGAGTTTCTAAGCTCAGTTTCGGAAGATGACGCGTTTAGTATCGCGTTACGTTTAAATCATAAGATTTTGTTGAAAAATATAGAAACGGTTACTCTATCACTTGTATTCGTTCAACGTAACGTCGTTACGTTTTTAGTCAATCAAACGTTTTAAAGTTGCACTTTGTCCTATCGGTAACTAACTTTTTTTTTTCTTCTTCGAAACGTCAAATTCCCGGTTAAAATGACAGAAAGTGGAAATAAAACTTTTCTGCACGCGACGTGTAAATCTCTACGACAGAATACTCGTTGCACTTTTAATAAAGTTACTTCAATCTGTACTATTATTTATTGTGATCTAGTTCAACAAGATCATCGATGGAAGTACTATTGGAAATACTTGACACAATTCCGATGATATTTTGTATCGAGTTTTGTAGCATGAAGTATGGTCATAGTTCCAGTCTATGATGTCTTCATCGTGGTAATTCATATGCACTGTACACGCTACATCCTAATAGTGTTTAGACCACCTTTTACGGAATATTACTCATACTTCAGTGTTACTTGTATGCATACGCTAATTAAGAAATCTACTTCCATCTTGTGAGCAAAGAGAGTACACTTCAAGTACATACAATAATTGTCTTCTGCTCGTTCCCTTATTCGTCTATATAAATTTAAGTAATCAAGAAAGAATTGCATCGTTCGAATTGAAATTATTTCGCGGAGTAGAACTAATCCTCTTGCACGACAGACGCGACAAAATCTACCGATCAGAAATAGTTTCACTGAATATTCCGCCAACAGGAAGCTCCCAAAATAAAACTAGAAAGTAAGACGTTAATGCCGTGACATAAGTTGTACAATTATTTCATTGAAACTTTTGTTTATCCAGACGAAACACGATGCTCTTAGCTTTAGTTACCTTCAATGCACGTTGTTTAAGGATATATAAAAACATTAATGCATTGTATAGCATCGGGGATAGATGCAACTTGAAAATAATGAAACTGTTCTTATTTATAGGAAAGTGAGTACCCTATTTACAGATTCAAATATTTAAGAGCGAGTTCCATAGGGATGTAGTAACAAATAGTAAGTAGCTGGAGACCAGAAAAGGTGCACACTTTTGAGAAGTTCTGTCATAGATAGGCAAACTATAATACATGTGTTCGTTCATTTATTAACTTATTTGATTCTTCATCTTGTGCGCCGATATTTGTTTTATAAAGAATGTGTAACTTAAGGCAGCAGGATGATAAAGAATATTCTAGCGTGGTTTTGCCGGATCTTACGTACTCTTTCAAACTAAAAGAAAATAAATGTGTAGTAAGTCATAAAATAGTTGGAAGATAGCTCAAGACGGCAAAAATGATGGTTCGACATGATTAAATTTTACAATAGTTACCTTTCCCTTCTCTCGGGAGTAAGTTGTGATTATTATATTGTACGTTTACTATAATAAATAAAATATTACCAAAATTGTTGCTTTCGTTTAATCATTTTCTAGTGGGTTGCGATCAGGATTGATTTTATGCGTAAGTAAGCAATGTATCAGGGTGCTTTATCATCGGTCAAATTTTTTTTTGATAGCACCGTGCTCGCATTTAACAGTAATTTGTGCAATGATATTGTCAGTTAACAAACTGTTCTGGTAATTGTTTAAAAAAACAGAAGTTGCATCGATTTCGACGATTTTTAAGTATTTCACAAGGGATGATTCTTAGTTTTCGAGGATTTTACCTTAATTTCTGTAGCGTTAAAAAAATCATCGAAACCGAGACTTTCCCTGAATAATTGCCCCGAATTTAAGCTTCTCTATAAGAAAACAAGTTGACGAAGAATTCTATGTAAACCTCTATCAAGGTAACAAATTGTTTGAGTTTTGATTCTTCAAAGATTTATCTACCTTAATTTTTGTAGCGTTAAAAAAATGATAAAAATCGAGACTCTCCCTGAACATTTGCCCCAAATTTCAACTCTGTAAGGAAACAACATAAAACTTCTATGGTGGAAGGAATCGAGCATAGTTTCAACACAGTTTGCCTATCCCTGACGAGAGTCCACCCTCAGCGTGTAGCTTTAGAGCAGAGTCCTGCCTCGAAGCTGATCCTAGAGCGGGGAGAGCGTCATGATGTCGCTATGAAGGTCGGGAGACGGAGTGTCATCCAAATCGATAAGACTGGCGTTGGAGCCCGTCAAAGAGGGTGCCACGAACTCGTCAAGGAAGTCGAAGGAGGCCACGGCTTCGCGTTCCTTGTCCCCGTATCGCACGAAGAAGTCGTCACCCCGTCCGATGATCGAAGGCCTCGACGAGCCCCAGGTAGACGGTAGACGCAGCACACGGTGTGCCTGGGCCGCCGATGCTGAGAAACCAAGCGCAGCGGGTCAACATGCCTCAGACCTCACTTGATCTCTTTTCTCTTTCTTCCTATACCGGCTCTAGCAGACACAGAGTAGCTCGGCTTAGCACTCTTACACGTATCACGTCCCTCTCTTTCTCTCCCTCACTCTTCTCTATCGTATTTTATTATATCCATCTCTTTCTCCGTCCTCCATCGTCATTGTCATATGCGTGATTGTCAGTTAACTTCTCTCGTGGATATACGTATAGCTCTTTCTTTGCGGTAGACTTTGCATTGGCAAGTGCACGACTTTACATCTTGGAACTCGTGGCAGTCGAATAGCATGGCTTGGAACTGCATGCACTCTTTTCTTTTTTTTTTAGAAATTTTGAATCACAATTAAACAACTCAACTTAAACTCAACTTGAACTCAACTTTATTCGATTATCGTGTAGACGTGTGCATGCTATTGGTCTGCCACCAGTAATTTGTTAGGCGATCGAAAGAAACGAAACGATGCGGACATCTACGTAGGTTACTGCGTTAGGAGCTATGACACTCCCAGAAAATATTGCCTTTAAACGATCTAGCGAAATGAAGAACAATAAATCGAATAAGTATTCGTACACTTAGCTATTTGTAATAGCATTATACCCAAAAATATCGACTCTACTGAAACCATAATTCAGACAACCTATGCGATTCTTATCTGATATGCCTAATTTGTTGCATCGAGGGAACTAGCATTGCAGAAGGCTCGACATTGTCTTTCGTTCCAATTATTATTTAAGGAATTGAAGTTTTCAAGTATGCAATATTTTTTGAGACACCTTAACAACTCGGGGCAAAAGAGCCTCTCAAGGTTATCGAGCAACTATTATTTAAAATATATTAGAAAGTGTCTTTACATATCCTATAGAGAGTAAAACTGGAAGTTTACCTGGAAGAGTAACCTTTAACTAACATCATTTGCCTCGAGTGTATCAGGTAAGATTTTAGTTATGATAGTTTAAGACGAATGGTGAATAATAGAAAAATGACGATCGGGAGCGTGTCAAGGTATTTTTGCATCCACTCTTTTTAACAGTATTTTTTTTTTTCTTTTAAGAGCCTCTAATAGCGTTCAGTTGCCTTGCCACGGTCCCGACGATGAAAAACAGCTTTACGGAGTCGGAGTAAAATTATCACGAATGAACAATGATTGTGTAACAGTCAAGTACCTGCCAATGACATTCGGAAAGTATCAATCTTGTACAGAATGAGAGAGACAGTAACTGCTTTATCTAACCCTTGACGCAATTCCAGACGCGTTATCGACTCGACGCGATGACGGCATTTCGGTAAACGATAGAAACTTATTTACATAACATTTGAGACGTTCGTTCGTGTTTAGTAATTTTAGATCGGTAGTATATTCGCGTACAAATTTCATTATTACTAAATTACCCTAGTAGAATGAATGTTATTATATAGGTACATAAAAAAAATAAAAAAAAAAAAAAAGATTGAGTAATAATCTATTAACACATTACGGACAAATCTTCATCCATAGCTGCGAACGCGCTTTGTTATTAGGTACGCGATCGAATCGAGGCGCGGGACAAGTTTTATTTAAAATAATACAAAATAAATGTGATATTTCGGTCGACGTTGTAAATTAATAAGTGTTCGTAATGTGTTAACCGTGGTCGACCGGATTCCCATTTGTTCTACGGCTGACAGAATTGGAATTGCGTAAAAGGTGGACCCGTGTCGAATTCGTTCTAACGTCTTCTGGTTAATAATCTGTTAGTAAGCCAATGGAAAATCCGTTGTAGCCGTACAGTTCACGTTGAAATGTAGGTCCCGGCGGAACGATTCCTCCCAACTGGCATGTCGGTTACAGAAACTGATCGTCACTAAGCCGAACTACGTAGCTTTTCTTGTGACAATCAAAGCACACCGCGTAGGAGCTACCATCTGAACAGAAAACGTGGAAAAGGCTATGTACAGCGAGGGCTACTCTAGCGTTCGTGTTCTTGTTCCGTTTCTTGTGACTGTACACACTGACGGTGTTAAGAAAAATGGCAAATACCGCTTAACAGCGTGACGTGTTAACGCGCCAGTGCAGAGCACACGCTAATATACCGTGCAAACACGACGCTAGACAATTCGCCACATTTTTAATCGAACCCTGACGTTCTCTTTTCACCTGAATGCACTTTTATCAGAGATGAATCGAACTGCGATGCAACCGTTGATGACTTAGCAATGTGTCGAGTATATTAGCGTGATC
This sequence comes from Colletes gigas, assembly GCF_013123115.1. Classification (NCBI taxonomy): domain Eukaryota; kingdom Metazoa; phylum Arthropoda; class Insecta; order Hymenoptera; family Colletidae; genus Colletes; species Colletes gigas. Next base: position 10,061,948 of record NW_025106635.1, read on the forward strand.
ATGAGTATATTAGCGAATGTCGTTAGTGATGTTATCTTAAGTATAAACAAGCGGAAGCGTTTCTTTCGTACTGCATTCTTGGAAGAAGATTGCTCGTGAAAAGACGTGTCGCTTACTTTTTTTTTTATTATGACATGGTAAACGAGAAGTGTGCAAATGATTTTAAATTATTGTTAGGACAGAGTAACGTTTACGATACACATTTAATTACTACGAGAAAAGGATAGTCGTGTGATAGGTGATGATCGTTACAAAAAAAAAGTATAGAGCAGAACATCGTTGAACACGTCTCGACAATTGTGTTAAGCGGAAGGTATATTTTAATCGAGAGGGGGGGGATAATTTCAGAGTGATATGCAGGATTGGACGAATAGACGTTCTCTAGGGAGTATCGTTAGTGAATATGTACCTTTCTTTTGTCGTCGGTATCGGTGTAATCTATGCAAGTGACGGTAGTCAGGCGGTTCATCCCCCGAGTCACTTCCGGCTGATCCGTTGCTCGATGCCGCCGAAGAACTTTCGCTGCTTGCTAGCATCACGTCTAAAAGATTGGCTCTTGCCTGAACGGACACGAATTTTCATTAATCCTTAAATAACAAGCGTCAAAATTGCACGACGCGTTGACTGAACTCGGATCAAATTCAGCCGGACGTTCAAGACCATTGCAAAATGTTCACGAAGTCATAGTTTCGCGATCTGCTTACTTTTGGGTCGGTGAAGTCAATGTCTCGTTCAACGTGAACCCATCCGGTTGGACAGCAGCAAGCGAGATCTAATTTTTCGAGCGGCAAGTGGGTCTCTTGGTTAAGATTGTGCTCCTCGCCCTTCCTGATCATTCGATTCAGCTCGTCTATGACATCCTTCGACGTGGCGCGTTCGTGAAAGCTCAACGATCGGTCCCTGCCCTCGATCAGCAGCGGAGCTCTTGCTGGACTGACCTGGTACAGACAAAACGTGCCTTTTAACTGTAAAAATACTTTGCTCTCATTTAGAAGTTCACGCACTACCTTCCCCCAACCATGATCCTTCTCTGGATCAAATTGACAAAGATTTTAAAAGTCGAGCATCTTGAAATCGGTTCTTCTTAATACGAGTTAAATAATGTTAGTTTTTAGGGTCAGTTGCCCTAATATGGAATACTTTTTTTTTTATACACCTTGCAAAAACTCAGACTGCGATATTTTCTTCAATATTCATCTACGAACACGTGTTATAATCGATTGCATTCGTCGCCAATAGATGACAAAATTACGATTCTTTAATATCGCGGTGTTCTAAATTAAGAACGTATTCCAAATGACTCTACTTTTAGTGGTTCGGTGGGAGTAAATTGCATTGGAGATTGAATTGACGAGTTTTTAAATGGAACCTACGACTGTGCTCGGCGTGGAGGAAGTAGCAGCTTCTTCGTCTTCTTCGGGAACGGCGCCTAATTCGGAGGGCGCAACCGTGGTGTACGAAACACCACCGTTACAAGCCACCGCGCTAATTATTCTCTCCTCTGGTGCTAAAGGGGGTACAGGTATCTGATCCAGCAAGTCATCGTTACTGCTCGTTTCGACAATGTTGTCCGCGTTGCTGTTATCCTGGTCGATGGACGTCTCCATTTCGATACACATTCCTTCCGTTCCGCATTCGTCCTTATTCTCCGTCTTCTCTAGAGCTGTCCACGTGAAATATAACTTTAATCTTATACATTACTATATGTATATACTTCGCGAAATATATGTTCTTTTAAAGGGGAGTCGAAAAGAAAGGCCTGGGTTAGGTCTGACATTAGTATTCATTATTGAGGTAAAAGTACGCAGAAACACGCCAATAATAACGTTAAGATAAATATCAAATGCTGTCACTTCTATCGAATCAGGAGTTTGAATTTAAAGATATTTATAGAACAAGCAACGAACCTTCCGTTGTAAGAGACGCGTTGTGCTCCAAAAGGTTGTTCGGCAGCTCTGCCAAATACATTTGTTGCTCGGCGATGAAGGATAGGACGCTCTGGAGGGCTTGTTCTCTGTCCGGTGGTGGTCTTCCGCTTCTCGACGACGTGCTGGCCAAGCTCTTCGTACTCTCGAACTTCACCAATCGGTAGAAGTCTCTGGTGAAGTCTGTACCGATTGATGGAGAGTCCGGGTCGTCGCTGCAGCCGGACAATGCCGCGGATGAACGTTTGCTGGAATTCTCGAGAACTCCTTCCTCGCTGCTCCAGGAAGCACCAGGACTCGTGGCGTACGGCCAGGATCCGGTTGCTCTGGCGTCCATGAGAAGGGCAACCTTCGCGGCAAAAGATTCCACAAGTTACGTAATTTCGAAAGATTTTAACTCTGCGTCGTAATATGGGATTGAAGAACATGAGTAAAATATATTTCACATTTTATTTTCGCAATGGACCTTCGTTACGGATCAACTCTCGCATCGTAGAAGTAACTTTCTCAAGGAAACGAAAGGGGTAAAAATATATCCCGCGGAAAACAATGTTGTAACGTTTTTATTGTATTCTGTTGCAACGATCGTACCAATTCTCCTCCTGTTCTATCAGCGAGATAACTGGCGCCATTCCATAAGCATTCGTTCGCGTCCTCTTCCAATTCCAGAGGATTATGTTCCTTGATTGCTGGAAGCGCGGGGGTGGGAACGGGTTCCTTCCATACCGTGGTTTCATTTTGAACAAGGTCCTCGGTGGACAACGAGAAACTCCAATCTTCCAGTTCTGCTCTGTCGTATTCCAACTCGAGGAGATCTCGATGTTGTTGAGCACTTCTGCTGTCGTCCAACCTGAAATTTATCTCGCCGTTTAATCGCCGTGATATTATCTACGCGTGATCTGCTTTATTCGACGGATTCAATTCAAGCAGCCCTGCATAAAGATATTAATCAAGATATTAAGTACGCGAAAAGGACTCGTGGAATATTCTTTTTTGTGACGAGTCCTTGCAATGCAGACTGTCGAATAAAACTATTACTACAAATTTTCTAAAACATCGGTTCGACAAGAACAGTTTTCCTTCCACAAAAGCACCACGACAACAGAAGTTCTTTAACCCTTTATCCTACAATCACCTGTGAGACTTTAAATCGTAGGGCAAGGGGTTAAAAGAGAAAAAGTATAATTTCGAACAGAATTAACCTCTAGTTATCTGCCACCTTCTAAAAGCAGGTTAAAAGCAAGTGGAGTTCTTTTTTGCAGCTTCTTGCAATCCTGTCTCTATTGTAACCGTTACCAGTAAATATTTTGAACGAACCTGAGCCACTGTTGCACGTACTCGGCGTCCCAGCCCTCCTCCTCGACGAGGAGGAGGGACGAAGATCCCATGGGGCTGGGTAGCTTGTACGGTGTAAAATTGGTCGTTGTGGTTAGCTTGAGACACAAGTGACTGTCAGAGAAGCTGCGCATCACGTGCTGATACGGCAGCAAATCTTTGGTCGGCGGGTAGCTGTGACGTGGATTTATTCCCACGGTGAGATTCAGTGGCAAGAAGAGGACGTCCGGGTCGCCGGCGTCGAGGGCGACCAATCGTGCATCCGGTGAAACATCAGCCTCGGTCTCGTCGGTGGCTTCCTTGAGATCCTCCAATCCTCGGGAGGGTTCCTGTCGCGCGCCCTCGCCCTGAACATCGCTGGACATTGTTGAGTAACCCTCGTCCCTGTTTCCACTCTCCGGGCTCTCACTGCCCTCCTCCTCCGACGGTTTTTGGGCTGAATTTAAATAACGCTAATATTATGTACGATCCAGACAATATTTGCTCCTACAATAGCCCAATAATGTTTTCTACCGGATCTATTAGTTGTATTAATTATAAAACGTTTTTTAACGAATCTAATGGAAATTAAATAAATCCAAAAACCAAGTACCTTCCTCTTCGTCAGTATTTAAGAACGTTTTCTAAGCAAAATTTTGATATTATTTAGTTATCGCTCAGAGAACTACCCTCGACGACACTCAAGTCATTCTACAACCTTGATATATAAATTTACTTTTTTAGAATCAACTGTTCGAATCGACAGTGTAAATTTTGCTAAGGATATTGTCGTTTTAGACTGTCGAGGCGTACCCAAAGGTCTGTTTCGTCGACATTTCGTAGCCGCCATGACGGGTATTTGTAAATTGAGAGACCGAGGCCTGGACAAAGGGACCCAAGATGGATCCAAACCGAGGGCAGCCACCACAGCTGCTGGTCCAGCTTCGAGGATCCCTTGAATCAACTCCGACGGGCTGCCAGGGCTCGCAGCTTGAGCCAACAGTCCCGAGAGGGCTCGATTTTGCGCCTCGAGCTCGCGGATGCGCCTCTGCAGCGCACCGATCTCCTCCCTCAGACTCTGCGTACGGTAGAAACGACAACGATTAGCGTATCTTTCGATTTCGATCTAACCTCGAATGACAGAAAGCGCGATAGCGGACAAAGAACGAGGACCGGAGACTTTAACGGTGGGTTGGTGTGATTTTCTTGCACGCATAAGCATTTGTGGACGTATAATATTGCACTAATACTAGTCGAGTGTCTGTTACGCTAACGCTAAGTGACGGTTAAACGAATGTAAATAGCAAAGTGGAGGTAGATTTCAATTAATTCTATAAAGTCTACGTGATTAATAATTAGATAATCTGAACTCTTCAAATCTATTATTTGTTTTTTATAAAGGAGGTAACGTTGAAAATTTCGCTAAATCGATCTAGTCTTGATATGCGCGAGACACATTTGCAGCCTTACAACTTCGCAGCTCAGCGGATGCAGATGGATCAGGAAAGGATCGATGTGTTAAGGGTGAAGATCGACAATGGACACGATTAAACAATCGATGCATGTACAAACAATTGGAATTATACGATTCACGTGTCCATGGAGACTTAAACGATTCTCGTATCGCTAGCAAACAGAATTATTTTGCTCGGAGGAAATAAAAATTCAAAATTCCACGCTATCAACGTTCTATGTTGCTATATCGTCGGGAAATATAATTACGAATACTTCGTAACTTCGCTGGTTATGTTCACGTTACAATAATTAAAATGATAACATAAAAACTAAACGCTCACGTGTGTGCCAGTATCCTTGAAGGGGTTAAAGACAGCGTAGGTGAAACATAACTGTGCTGCTCACATTTAGAAAATATGATGAACATAGAGTATTTTCATAAAGTATTGTTCAAGATACCGTTCAAATAATACGTTGGAATTAGTTTGAATAATGAGAAATATCGATTAGATATCGGAAAGCGGAGGTAGTGTAAGAGTGAAAGAGAAGTCGAGGACATGGTAACGAGAGCATAGCAATGAACCTTTTGGGATAGAAGGGCGCGGACCACCTGGTTGGCGACGTCGTCCAGGCACCGCTCGTACTGGCGACGCTGAGCGTCGGCGTCCCGCGCCAAAGCGGCGTGCTCCGTCTCCAAGGTCGCCAGACGCGCCACCAGTGCAGCGTGCACTTCACCAGCGCATGCAGCCTCCAAACCACGGAGCTGACCCCTCATGGACTCGTTCTCCAGCTGGAGCTTCGAGATCTGAGCCTGGTATTGGTGCACGCGTGCCTGTTCACAAAAAGAAACGATATATTAATTAAAATATTTCTATTTAGACAAGAAAAACCTTTAATTCTTATTGCACGTGTTAGTTAACACGTTGACTGCCAGTCTAAAATCCTAAAATTATTTACAGGACCAAAACTTTCATTTTAGGCAATTGTAAACTACACGACTTAAAAGTTGTCGTAGTAGTTGCTTTCGTAACCTCATTTAAATTTACGAAGCCTATTAAAATTTATTTTCTTTAACATTTCAACTTGAGAATTCATTATTACAGTTCTACTGTTAAAAGTTCTGTCACCCATATATGGGTGACGTGGCAGTCAAAGTGTTAATTAATAACCAATCGTTAGAGACCGCTGTTGTAATACATTAAACATAGGGTAGTAGAGTAATCACAGTGTCTTTGGTTAAATGGGACCAGAATAATCGAGACGAGCCCCAGTTAGAAATATTTGATTTCGAGGCATTTTTAAAAACGTGGTTCCTTTTGGAATTGCTCCATAACAAATCCCTACATCTCTCCTCTATCCAGGCAAGAAGAAGCTTTAGTTCTTTTTGAACATTAAGGAAATGATACATTAAACTTGAGGTAGTAAAATAATCACAGTATCTTTGGTTAAATGGGATCAGAATAATCGAGACGAGTTCCAGTTAGAAATATTTGATCTCGAGGCATTTTTAAAAACGTGGTTCCTTTTGGAATTGCTCCATAACAAATCCCTACATCTCTCCTCTGTCCAGGCAAGAAGAAGCTTTAGTTCTTTTTGCCTATTAAGGAAAGGATACATTAAACTTGGGGTAGTAAAATAATCACAGTATCTTTGGTTAAATGGGATCAGAATAATCGAGACGAGTTCCAGTTAGAAATATTTGATCTCGAGGCATTTTTAAAAACGTTTCTTTTGGAATTGCTCCATAAAAATCCCTACATCACGCTCTAATTTCTCAGGAGGTATTGGTTACTCTCTTGTGTATTTCAGTATACCTTGAAAGTCATTGTCGTCGAATAAAAATTACACGTGTTCCTGCAAAGGCACTCGGAGAATCGTGGGGTGGTTCCGTGGCGCTAGCAGGCTGGATCGAGGGCTCCCATCGTCGGTTGCAGTTTTCTTGCAAGATTTCGTTGCAAGGGAGTTAATAATACCAACGGCCGTTATTAGCAGAAAGGCGTTTAACGTTAAATTAGGGCTGCGGAGACCTGTCGGAGACAGGGGTGCTAATAGAGGGTGCGTGTGTCTGATTTATAACAGTCGTGCCAGCCAGGCGGCCCTTGCTAATGTCTACACCCCCTTCTTCCGAAAGTGAAGGGAGGCCAACGATTTTCTGTCATCTCGCACGAGGGAAAATAAAAATACAAACTGGCCGCTTCTTGGAATTCTCCCCGTGGCACATCTGACTCCTCGCCTTTCTCAGTCCGTTTCTCTCTATCTCCGTTTCTCTTTCTTACCCTGTTTCTGCGTACGCACGAGTCACTCGCGGTAATTTATCGTCGCGCACCGACGGAAGACAGACTGTCGCTTCTGCGCTTCTAAATTGCACGCATCGGCGTCGTGAAATTTCTAATCTAATTTTGAAGCGACGTCACCGCGACGAGTAACGACTCGAGGAAGCGTTGCCTGCAACGCTTCGCGACCGTGTCAACTTGAAGTACGTCGAAGTGCGGGGAATGTAGTCACTTGGATTTGAGGGGGAGTCTCGAATGCCAAGCGATGCACGGGCTAGGAACGCGACACCGCGTTTCCACAATTTTGTATCAAAGGTAGCGAAATTCTTGTCTGAAGGAAACTGTGGAACGTCAAGGTCGAATTTTGGGCAGCTTCGATTATTAAAATATTTATTTTCAACCCTCCTACTGTCTTGTTTACTTCTATATTATGGTTAGTTTTGGCGATAATACTTTGTGAAATCTAAATTTAACATAAACGATATTTTCTGCATCAAACGTCGAATGAAACTTTTGAAATTAAATAAAATTTATTATCTGGTAATTGGATTTCAAAATAAGCATGGAAGACAATATAAATTATAGTAGGTGTATTGATTGGATGGGGGATGAAATGTCCTTTAAAATGAAATTTGTTTCAAGTATGGCTCAATAATTAATAAAACGCTAGTAGTTTCGAAGCTGCACGCGTCTAAATTTGTTATTATTTTTAATACTCGTTAATAGACCTTCGTAAGACGGAGAGTGGAATTAAAAAAATTATGATGCAACCGTCAAGTTTCTCTGGTCCCTCGCTCAGCGATCTCTATAATGGAACATTCGCTCACAAAGATCAATTACTCCCCCATTCAACGCAGTCCGTCCAACTGTCGGACGGAATTATCGAACGTGGAGAGTTCTCGAAGTAACTTTTCGACGCAAGATCGGCAGCCAACGAGAATGCTGTGCTCGTGAAGGGGGTGCGCTTCGTAAGTAAAATCGAACAGCTACAGAAGGAACACTCGCAGGCGTGTGCTCGCTTCCTCGTAACCGATAGAGGGATTTTCAGGGGTCTGGCATCGGTGGGGCGGCCGACATTGAACCAGGGGGATCGAGCAACGATCGATAATAAACGGTATTTCGTGGGGGCAGTGATGCACACCCCTCGTCTCTGAATCTACGACTCTTTTAGGAGCAAACCGGCCGTGAACGAGATAGTGCGTACATTCTAAGGGCTCGCAGTAAACGCGAGCGTTTACTGTGTTCTCCCTTTTCATTGCACCCGCCGGTGGTTGCGTTACTTTGTTAAGTCTGGAATATTGGTCGTTGGCAAATACATGGCGAAAGTATCGTCGGTTATTGCGTCCAGGTCCGCGCGGTACGGACTGAAAATTGTTCAACTCGCTCGGAACGTTATCTCTGCCTACAGCCGTGAATACGTCCGTACAAAACCGACCAAAAGTTTCGAATCGCTCGCTGATTGCCAAAATCCTGATAAATTTTAGTCGTGGATATCAGACAAAGGCATCTATGTATTACGTTCATCCACAGTAGCAAACAAATAACAATTTTATATTATTAAATATCCTGATAAATTTTAGTCCTAGATATCAGACAAAGGCATTTTCGTATCTCGTCAAGTTCATCCAGAGTAGCAAACAAACAATAATTTCATTCTATTAAATATTATGTAATACTCGTACCACAACCGATACACAACAGTTTGAAACGATTATTTCTGGTATCTCTTCAACCTCTGGTGGACAATCGACTCGTGCCGGAAGTTAACTCTTCGTAAAGCTGTCGTTCGGTTCGTACTATCCGGTGTCAACGGTAGCAGAAGTGGATCGCGCTCGAGCGGTTAATTGAAACGCCAAAACTGTGGACCATCGCGATCGCCGATAAGTCCTAGTGGCTACGCGGAATTGTTTAATCCCGAATCGAGTATCCCACTCGACGCGGGTCTCGCGTGCTTCGGTGTGGCTCCTGGTCGAAAGTATCGGTAAGGGGACGAAATAAATTGCATTACGTACACGCGAGCTGACGGCACGGCTGGCAAGATCGGTCTCGCTTTGGTGGCCGCTGCCAGGAACAATCGTGCACGACAACGTCGGAGTGAAATACAATAACGGGACGCTGGCCCGTACGAGGACGGTTGTTATTGGACGAGGGGAGAACCGTTTTTGCTCGAGTGTCATCCGTGCACGAACAAAAAACAAAAAAAAAAGAAGAAGAAACGACGGACAACAGCAAAACGATTCGACTATTCGATCGACTCGAGGGAGTTTCTCATCGCTATCTAACCGTGCTTATCGACAAACGCTGGGGTCCAATATTTCCGCGATGCCTCTCGTTCCAATGGGCCCCGGCAGATTAAAATCGAGCCACTCGAACGAATATAAATTTAAGGAGGACGGCGTGCATCGCGAAATTGAAATCGCGGCTCGTTTACATCCGGTGTCCAAGCACCGCTGGTAACGCTAAATACGTTCAATTATCGGGCAATCCAACGTTCAAAATGCCTCTTTTTATTATACCAATTGAAATCTCTGTAAAGAAATTGCTCGATGCAGGGCGTCTCGTCTAAATCAGGCCACTTATCTTCAATCGTTACGATACACACAATCTTTATATATAATATAAATTTTATCAAGGAACCGACATGTTGCACAGAATATTTTTTCCGGAATTTTTAAGCTATCGTGTAATATTAAAATAGTTTCATGAATAATTAAAATTGTTGTTTGATAATGGGGTACAATAATGATTCTTAAGATGAACAGTGTAGACAAAATTCGATACCAGCATCGTATTTTAAATGTCGTCTTTCGTCAGTTGGAAGGAATAATCACGTCTAGAATTAATTTTAAAACCCATTACTGTACTTGCAAATATTCAACACCTACGTTTTTAACAAATTTTATTTTCTGTAACTTTGATCTATACCGGGTGTTGGGCCATTCCTGGGAAAAATTAAATTAGGAGATTCTAGAGGCCAAAATAGGACGAAAGTCAAGAATACCAATTTGTTGATGGAGGCTTCGTTAAAAAGTTATTAACGTTTAAAGTTCCGCAAGTATTGAATTTTTTTCTCGAAAATGCACAGGATTTCGGGGGGATGTGTAATGACCAAAAATAATTGTAATCAACCCCCGAAACCGAAAATAATTTTTCGAGAACGATTTGAAATTTTTTATTTCGTCGAAAAATTTAGCACATTTCTGAATTTTTTTCTCGAAAGTGGATAGGATTTCGAGGGTATGTCTATTCACCAAAAATAATTGTACTTGCCCCCTGTAACGAAAAATAATTTTTCCAGAACGATTTGAAATTTTTTAATTTTGTCGAAAAATTTCACTTTCTCGAATTTTTTTCTGAAAAGTGAGTAGGATTTCGGGGGTATATCTATTCACCAAAAATGATTGTAATTGACCTCTGTAATCGAAAATAATTTTTCCAAAATGATTTGAAACTTTTCAATTTCGTCGAAAAATTTGACCTTCTTTCTGAATATTTTTCTCGCAAATGCGTAGAATTTCAGGGGTATGTGTATTCACCAAAAATAATTGTAATTGACCCCCGCAACCAAAAATAATTTTTTCAGAACGATTTCAAATTTTTAACGAAGTCAAGAAATTGCTATTCTTTATTTTCGTTTTATTGTGGTCTCTAGAATTTCCCATTAAAATTTTTCCCAGGGGTAACCAAACACCCTGTATAAACGAGTGCCTTTTTACTGTTCTTTTTTATTCGTCTTGTCGTGTGGCGTTCTTTAGAATTTACACTTAATTCTTATTGAATAAAGAAATTCCTAAATAAATATTCTCTGCAGAGGTATCACGTTCTTCGTGACCAAGCTCCTTTCTGTTCCACCGACGACTATTGTTCGTATTCGTATATTTAATTAGACGGAATCCAGGAATATTGGACGACGTCGAAGTAGAAGCTTACCTCGTAAGAAAGTGTGAGTGCAGTTTTTTCTTGCTTCAGCTGTTCGGCCCTGTGCTTGTGCTGCAGCAGCCCCCGCGACGACTCCTCCATCCTGTAACAAATCAAACTCGCTTGAAGGAGCAGTCCAATTTTAATTCCCGTCGAAAAGATTCTAATTGAACGACCCGGCGTCGGTCCTCCAATCTCTTTCGCCTCTTCGCGAAGGTACCGGTACGACCGTTGTTATATACGTTTCAATTGCTTTCAGCGAGCCAACTCCACCGCGAAATATTAATGCTTCCGGGAGTCGAGCGTCCCGGCGCCCTGTAAAGTGTTCCTCGATAAATAGAATTTTTGGGAAAAAAATGTTTGTGATCGACGAAGCGTCGACGATGTTCTTGAGCGACTGGAACGCAGGGAGGTCCTTTGTCGTGTATTTATACGATTAGGTACGGTACGGTGAGCCCTTGACTCGCGCGGTTAATTCGTTTCGATGCTCTTCGCGCGAATTGTACAGTCTTCGAAACTGTTGCAAACGAATTTTTATACATTTCTTGTCAATTGTTGAACGAAGCAATATATGACTTTTGCTGAAAAGTCCAAATGATCATCGTTTACTGAGACAAACACCGCGATACTCGCGACCAATTCGAGCCATCTCCATCGTATCGTCTCTATATACCGCGTATTATATTTAATAAATTTCTAATTTGTTCGTTGAGTTTATTATTTCGTATCCTGACCATATCAACACCTTTCATAGCCCTGAACTAAACCATTGCAGCTGCGTGGCGAACAAAAGTGTTACAATTTGGAGGACAGTTGTGACTTCACAGAAGTTTCATCCCCCAAAACGAGTCGAACACACTGCTAAAGTGTGACCATCTGTTATGGTAACCGCATCTATTGACTCTGAACTGCTAGGCTTCTGCATATGCTGCTACGGAACTGCGAACTGCGGTCCCATAATCTTCCGAAGACCATTGAAATACACGTGAATCGACGACAAACGCAAATTCGATATTTCAGAAATCTTTCACCGAGAATATTCGGGGGAGAATCTTCAAACGAGGAAGCAGAATAAATACGAAAACCGCCCCCCTGCGTCGCGATTCTAAGCAAGCTAATGACTCGATGTGTACCCAAAGGTTTATCTCCGCGAGCGTGAATTCGTGAAAAAAGATCGCCACCCCCTCGACACACAGTGATTCGATTATCCGTTTCTTTGGGCGCGCTCGGGCTGATTCGCGCGAGTCGCCTCGCTGCCCTTCGCGACAAATTTCTTCGTGCCCACGCTCCGCGGGCTTAATGATCTGATTAGAGATACAAGAGGGTCGCGAGGGGCTAAGATATGAAGCCGATTTAAGCTTTCCGAGGGAGACGAACCGAGGGCTTTCCACGACGCCTGGCAACACCCATTTCCCCGACCGCCACCCACCCCCCTGTTCCCTTCTAGCCTTTCCCGTGCCAACTTTCAAACTAACTGCGCACTTTTGGGGCAACGTCCAATTGTTTTCTATCGTAGGAGCCATCTGCAGTCGCGCGGAAGGGTTTAATGAAGATTAATTGGCAATTACTTTAGCGGCAGTTGACTGCTATTTCCACGCACTGCTTCCGAGGGGAAAAGTTACTCACGAAACGGCCGACATTTCGTTTTTCAATGCCAAACGATGCCCAATTCCCGTATCTCGTGATCGTGAAAACTTGTGGCAAGCCAGACTCATCATTGTACGATCAAAGGGTTAACAGAAACTTCTCGAGTTAATTAAGAATTAATTTTTCAATCGGTTTTTATTGATTAACGTTATCACAATAAAGAATCATTTAAACTCAGAAACATAATAAAGGATTAAAAAGGGACAAGGTGATTTCGTCGCCATTTATATCGACCGAAAAATGAAACGAATCCAGTGGCGGATTAAGAAAAAGCAATTAATGAAAAAGGGTACGTAATAAAATTCCTCTCCAAAGTTGACAATTCTAAACTCCGTAATTAAATCCTCGACAGTGAAGGCGTCTTCCGATTGTTTCTCGTTTAAAGCGCCTGGCAGGGTGCTCCCGCGGTCCGTTTGCTATCGCCGTCGTCTCATAGAAGATTCATTTGTGTACACATCGGATCGTGAAAAGAAACTCGGCCGAATAAGCTGATTGTCCCGGCGAACTTGCTTGTTCAGGCTCCCAGGACTGTGTATATTCGCGGAGTTCGAGGCCGTTAATCGGCTTAAAACTCCGCTCGTTAAAGTTTCCAGTTTACCTTAGCTCTTAATGTGCGTCTGAAACGATTATGAGAGCCGGCCTTCGGCAGATTGAAGTGCCCGATCGGTCGTAACGAAAGATAAACCGTTCGTCTTTATTAACGCGGAGGTGACAACGTTCGCTTCTTATCGGTCGCGCGCTCTCCCGCTCGCCTCATTTGCATCCCGTTTATGCAAACAAGCATTTTTCTAGAACGAATCTGGTTACTTCGTTTAAAGTATGAAATAGGAGCGGGATACAGGAAAATATTATTACGAGTTTATCGAGGATAATATGATCATCGATGGGTATAAAAATCTCGTGTGCGACACGTTTTTACCATTACGATCTCGTTCTGGTAGCAAGTAACACTAAAATAACAATAATTTTTACTGATATTACAAGTAGGGTGATTATGGTCTTGTCCACCATGTTCTCCAATTTTTAATATTAATATAGTACCCAACCTTGATTATACTACTTGCAACGTGCGATTCTTCTTTTTTAAACTATATGTTTCCCTGATCGAGAACTCAGTACAAGTTGGACACCAGCGCAAGTAGAAATAGCATGCAATGAACAGACGCGCCAAATTTTCAAATTTATTTTTTTCACCACCTTTTCTAACTCACCATGTTCACTAGAGTATTCTGTATAGTTTAATTCAAGCCTTGAAGTAATGGTTCGAGCCTGGGAAAGTGAGTGGCATCAGATCGAGCGATCAGACTAGTGGCTAAGATATCGGTGTTATCCGATACACTTTTACGCTAGTACGATAGAAGGGCCGACTAACCGAGTTTGAAGATCTTATTTAACTTGCAGATTCGTTTCTTTTACCATTCTCGAAACGAGTTTAACAGAAGTCCTGAAGTCTAGCCTGGGAAAGTGAGTGGCAAGTATCAGATCCAGCGATTAGACTATCGTCTAGGCACGTAAGCTAGTTAGCTGCTGAGATATCGGTGCTATCTGATACTGTTTAAAGCAAGTACGACTACGAGGAGGGCGAGCATCGGCTAACCGAGTTCGAGGATCTTGTTTAACTTGCTACGCGTTCGTAGAGGCTTGTTTTATCGTTGTTGAAACGAGTTCCGCAGTGTCATCCATTTTTCAGGGTTCCAATTTTCTGAACACCCAAGTCGCGCTTCTTCTATTTCTCCAGAGAGCGAAGAACGACAATTTACTCGTACAGTTCATGAATGCTAACAAACGAATCTTATCCCTCTTACGGGGTACGCGGTAATTCACAGGATCCAGAAGTAACCTCGTAACCTCCTTCATTAGAGTTTTACCCCGGCGGTCGATTCCGCCAGCGGAACGGAGGGACTCTTCCTCCTACGGTGATTGCGCGTAACTTATCAACTGGGGTGCCATTCCACGCGGTCGGCTTAAGAACAATGCTCCGCAAACAGTAATTATAAGTGCAAACAGAAGAGCGATTGTCAGCGAGCTAGTCATACGACGGATAATCAAAATCGCAAGCCCTTGGGCTCAGTTTGCGTATTGCCCCCTTAAGCTCATCCTCCAGGTTTCACGGATTTCTAGCCGACCGTGTAATCGGAGGCAATCTGTACCAAATATGCTTAAAATCTAGCCTACGTCTATGCTTTTAGACACGGAAGTCCCACTCTGCTTCTAACTAATTCACACGAACCGATCGATCGCAATTTTAGTACTTAATTCTTAGGAAAAATATGGTAGTATGACATTGATCCTTTTCCGCAAGCTTTGTATCTATTCTCTATTGTCTAAAGTTATGGATAGAAGTCAAATAAGCTATACTGTTTGATTTAGATTACACAGAATATTTATATTTCATGCAAAAAATAGAAACGTTAAATTAAAATAGAGATTTATTATTATTACCATTTTGAAAGTCTCAACGGTGTTCCTATGAAATTCATATTAATTTATTTAATGTTTCACACGAATATTTTCTTATTCAAATAATAATATTTGAGTATCACTCAAATAGTAATACAGTAAAATTCCGGTTATCAAATATGCCTGGTATACTATATACGATGTTTACGAGTAGATCTTACATTTAATGAATTTTTTCGGCCCATTTTTTTGGAGCTCTAGAGCCCCATTACCATTTTCGTGTCAGAGAATGCGTCAAAAATTTTTTTCTCGAAAATGCGTAGGATTTCGGGGCTATGTTTATTCACCAAAAATGATAGTAATTGACCCCTGTAACTAAATATAATTTTTTTAGTATGATTTGAAATTTTTTAATTTCGCCTAAAAATTTCAGTACCTACTCGAATTTTTTTCTCGAAAGTGGGTAGAATTTCAGAGGTATATCTATTCACTAAGAATTCTTGTAATTGACCCTTGCAACTAAAAATAATTTTTTTAAAACAATTGGAAACTTTTTTAATTTTGTCGAAAAATTTCACACTTACTTGAATTTTTTTCTCGAAAATGGTTAGAATTTCGAGGGTATGTCTATTCACCAAAAATGATTGTAATTGACCCCTGCAGCTAGAAATAATTTTTCCAGGGTGATTTGAAACTTTTCAATTTCGTCGAAAAATTTAGACACCTACCCCCTGTCGATTTTTCTTAATTGATTTTCAGTAATTTTGTTTGACTCCCTATAGAAAAGTTGTCTAATACTTTTTTGTAGATACCCATGAGCTCTACTTCAGACAAAAATTTAATTGAAATATATTGACTATTTGAAAATTGGATCATTTCTATGGAATTTTTGTCACTTTACGGGGTTAAGGAGCAACTTTTCGAATATTTTTGGAATTCCTACATATTCTTCATCAAAATACGCGTTACATGCATTTTGAAACATTAAAATCCCCCAATCCGTTCAGAAGTTATGATGTTTCAAAGATACGCATGAAATTTCAGTGGAATAAATCAATAGTATGGTCAGACATTGTATTTTCGGTAAAGAATTTTTTTCTCGAAAGTGCGTAGGAATTCGGGGTTATATGTATTCACCAAAAATGATTGCAATTGACCCTCGCAGCTAAAAATAATTTTTTCAAATTGATTTGAAATTTTTTAATTTCGTCAAAAAATGTGTCCGCTTACAGAATTTTTTTTCTCGAAAATGGGTAGGAATTCTGAAATATGTCTATTCACTACAAATGATTCTAATTGCCCACCTCAACCAAAAATAATTTTTTCAGAACGATTTACAATTTTTTAATTCCGTCGAAAAATTTTTGCATCTACCCTCATCGATTTTTCTTAAAAATACGTTTTTAATTTTTAATAAACGCAACGATGGGTAATGCAGTAATACAATTGACTAATAAAATATTAAATATATAAAATTCCTACGCTTTATCCGACAACTATTTAGCATCGACGTCACTGTTGCTTGTCCGTAACATTTACCAAAGAATAATCGTATCAAATATGCTGGTTATTCGTACATTCCACATAACCAAGTGTTGGATAATCGAAACTCTGCTATACTCGAGTACTAATTTAACAGGTATTCAAACAACAATGTTCGAATTTTATTCGTCTTGTCGGTGGTCACCAGCGCTAACGACGTTCCCGCGATAATCGCGAGGAGCGCGTCTCCCAACTTGGGTTAAATTGAAAATAAATTCCGCGCTGTTTCCTTTTACGAGCGCCGGGGGGCGGGTTTTTCTCAGCATCCGCGCGCTGCATTCTTTTCCACGGCGGGTAAAAGAGTTTGAATCGCGATAAAAGGCGGTGCAACGACGAAACAATGCTCGAAAGACGCATTGTTCACCGGGGTTCCGGTCGTTCCGGCGAGTACACGGAAGATGATTATCGTTTAATGAAAGTCCGGCGACGCGGTTCCGCGTGTAATTCGGCGCGGCGCGTTCCTGCATCATTATAATCGAGTTTGCGCGGCAACGGCCGTAAATCACGAGAAACGGCTGACCGTTGCCGCGTGCTCGGGGGTTGGGGGTCGCTACTAGGATGTCTCGAGCCAAGAGGAACAGCAATGGGCGTGGAATTACGTTGGTCACGCAGAAACCAGCAGAATTTCTTATTTACGTAAAAATATCAAGCAATTCGTTACATCTCGAACTGAAATTAAATCTATTAACTATCGAGGAATTTCTATTTCGTCGCTGTGAAATGTTTCATTCTACCGGCCAAACTGTAACGAATAAAACGTTTGATATTTTTACGTAAATAAGAAATTTTGCATTTACACGAATATTCTTCAACGTTTACTCTTGTATCAGATAATATAATTTCATCTTCAATTCTCTATAGTGTATATATTTTCTTATTTTTCGTTTTGAGTACGTTTCACTTAGACTTCATAAATTAAATAAACGATGTAGCTGAGATTTTAACCCGAACTGTGCTTTTAATTCCATTTGAAAGAGCTGTATTAAAAAATAAAAGGAAATTCTACGAACGATTTTAATATACATAACTAGAAGTTCAGAATTACTCAACATATACTGCTTTATTTGCTTATAACAGCAAACTTTGGTTACGTTTGCACGAATTTAAAACGCAATAGCGATTTCTGTTCGTCTCCATTCCTCTCAGAATTCGATAAAAATCTCCTCGTGTTTCTAAATAGAAACGCTATGAAAATTCGATCGGTCCCTTCAGCCAGGCGCCATAAACTCGCGTTCCATCGTAGTCCCGGCGCTGCACTTGGCGCAGAAAGTGCATAAAACGCAGCTACGCGGAAAGAGGGTCGTGCACGGCGGAAAATATGATCCACAGAGATCGTTATTGCGCCCCGCTGCACAACCGTCGATAATTGCCAGGACCAGGTTGAGGTGGTTCGTCGGGGATTGATCAAGAGCTCCGCGTTCCTTACCCTCCTTCGATCGTTTCTTTCGTGCGACAGAAAACATTCTCGGTGAAACCATTAATCTCGACCCCGGTGAATTGAGTCGGATCGCGGGCATTTTTCAAACGGGCGAACAACGATCGAGAAGACGTATTGGTACGAGGCGAGCCGCGGTTGTTAAATGTACCCAATTCTTTCGCGATAAATTGGAAAACCCGGACCGATTACCCGACCTTCTATTCAAGGATCCCGTAACAAGAACTGCGGCGACTGAGTGAGATTTATGGCAACGTTATTGCAAATAAAATTTCAGATTAAGTGGGAGAGGAATAAAAATTGTTTGAAAAACTTCACCCTTGCAGCGAGGGGAGAAACGATCGAATTCATTTGCTTGATACTTTGAGTGCTGTGTTTCCTAATTCTGGGATATTATTTACGTTGGATATAAATAGTTCTTCTATTCGTACGTTTTTATTTTTATCAGATTACTGTTCTCAACTCCAAATTTCTTACTATATTGCAAGAGAAAAAGTGAACTGGTATTAGAATACTTTCCTGAATTTTCTTGAATTTTCTTGAGCAAAAATTTAATTTTATCGTATTAATAAAAACTTGGAATAATTATATATATAAATTACGTTTTACAGAAACAGGTACGAAGCAGGTTTGAGCTTTTACTCTATCGAAACCACGATTGTTTCTGTACGCGCCTATCGTGTCTGAGCTATTACTGACTCGAACTACTTGAATTTCTCATCGATCCGTAATCCTGCATTCTCCGTAATATTAATAGCCACATATGCAACAATATGACAAAATATGCGAGATATAGCATACGTAATAATCATGAGAACTTTTTAACTATATTTAAATTACTGTGAACTGTGGCAAGACCTTCCAGACTAAGTTGCCTTTTCTCACCGATTTCTCATAAAAATACTTGCACGAATATTCACAAGTTTACTCGTAAGTATTTTTATATTTTATTATACCACAACAGATGCAATAAAATCACAAAATAAATAAACATTCTATCATATAGGAAAGCACACGGTTCCCTAATAATAAATTAAATTTGCTAGATTATAGATTGTACAGTAAATAATGAATCATAGCTCAATGAATAGAAAAAGTAAACATCTAAACTGGAGATCCCCCCAAACTAACCAGGCAAGGATTAAATAAAATAAATAATAATAGATATTGGAGAATATTTAGCAATAAAATTTTGATCGAAGCAATCTCGAGGCGTCTGGGTTAGGTCTGGGTTAGGATTAATGCAATAAAAACACAAAATAAATTCTATCCTACAGGCTTACGAGTAATCTAAAAAATAATCCCCAAAAGGAAAGCACACGGTTCCCTAACAATAAATTAAATTTGCTAGATTATAGATCGTACAGTAAATAATGGATTAGAATAGAAAAAATAACCATGTGAACTGGAGATCACCCCAAACCAACCAAGCAAGGATCAAATAAAATAAATAATAATAGATGTTGGAGAATATTTAGCAATAAAATTTTGATCGAAGCAATCTCGAGGCGTCTGGGTTAGGTCTGGGTTAGGATTAATGCAATAAAAACACAAAATAAATTCTATCCTACAGGCTTACGAGTAATCTAAAAAATAATCCCCAAAAGGAAAGCACACGGTTCCCTAACAATAAATTAAATTTGCTAGATTATAGATCGTACAGTAAATAATGGATTAGAATAGAAAAAATAACGATGTGAACTGGAAATCACCCCAAGTCTAAATAAAATAAATAATAAACTGGAGGTTACCCCAAGTCTACCAGGCAAGGATCAAATAAAATAAATAATAATATAAAACGTTGGATAATAGTTGGCAGTAAAATGTTGTTGGAAGCAATCACGAGTCGTCTGGAGGAGTCGCGTGCGACGAGAAACGGGACCGTAGACGACGTCCTTGCAGTCTGGTCCTAACCAGGGCGCGTAATAATTTCCACGGACAATAATGGCGCCGGCACACAAAGGCACGCCACCGCCGCGAGGGCGGCTTTAACACCCGCCCCACGCGATTCAATAATATATTCGCGGATACCTGTTTACCTTAGCCGCTCGTCTGCGTTTGCATAGCTCACGTGTGCGTGAACGTGCGTGCCCCTGCGTCGCTCGCGTGCGATCTAACGTGTAAACAATAATTACTCGACGCACGGGGTCTGCCGTGACGCGTGGGAGGGACCTCATCGACGAACGCAGAAGATTTCGTCGAAACGTTCGCGGAAGCCCGATCGCGTGCCACGGATCGATGGAACCAGAAACGCGAAGGGGGCGCGCCTCGACGGAATCGTTTCTGTAAATTAGTCGCACGGTCCGTGAAACTCGCGATATATGCTGGGGAAATATTTGTCCAAGACCATGACGAGGGGTTGTTACCGATCTGTGAAAAAGGAACTCGCTGCAGAATTTTAAGCAGCGAACTTGCTGAGACTCGCCGAGAAGATGTTTGACAGGGAATACTAATGCAGCTTGCGCGTGTTACTTTGGTTTTAACGGATTGGAACGACCCTTGGGGAGCTTTTGTGCTCGATCAGAGCAAGATTACAAGTTTCTTTTCATTAATCACCGTTTAAAAAATTTGTTTCATCTGAGAATAATTTTATATGATTCTACTGTGTGGTTTACGGGCTTTAGGGGTGCTTACAAACAGAAGCATCTAGTGACAGAAGGTACCTATTGTTCTAAATGATGTGTGTAAAATTGTATGTTGTGCTGTGGAAGTTTTGTCGAAGATCGTGACAAGGGTTGTTATCGATCTGTAACTTTGGTTTTAACGGATAGGAACGACTCTTGGGTAGCTTTTGTGTTCGATCAGAAGTCTCTTTTCATTAATCACTATTTAAAAAATTTATTTTGTCTGAGAACAACTTTATACGTGTGGTTTACGGTCTTTAGGAATGCTTATAAACAGAAGTATTTAGTGATAGAAGGTACCTATTGTTCTAAATGACATGTGTAAAATTGTGGAAATATTTGTCGAAGACAAGGGTTGTTATCGATCTGCAAAAGGAACCGAACTGAAAAGGAATTTTAAGTTACAAGCAGGGAATTATAAACAATGTATGCATAATGTGTAGCAACTGTGAGCTTTTATGTAAATATTTGTCGAAGACCACGCCGAGGGTTGTTACCGATCTGTGAAAAACGAATCTATAGAATTTTAAGCAGCAAGGGAAGTTGCAGAGATTCGGGGAGACGTTTAACAGGGAATACTAATGTCTTAGGTAGAACTTTGTTTTTAGTGGAGAGGAATGTTCCTGTATTTTCTTAGGCCAATTAAAGCAAGATCGTACGTTTATTTGTTCTACATTTCGACGAGTTTAGGGTCCGTTTCAACGATGTAATTCTTAGATATGAAAATACGAATATACCTGGTACCAAGATAATTTTACTCGTAATTTTACAAATATACATAGAAGGTCTACTTAATTGACAATACAAATATAAATCATAGAACATGGTCGAAACAAGCTGAATATAAAAACGAGTAAAAGGATAAATAAGAGAAAATTTTAGTATTGATGCAGGATTTGCAAAAACTATTGCAAATTTAATATTTGAGCTACCACTGTTTGATCACAATGTGAATGTTATTTTGGATAGAAAGTTTTTGAACACGAAACTTAATATTTCATCTTCGAGTACTTCCTATATTTTAAGGGTTGTTGAAATTCAAGAATACCGTGCTGGAACGAGATTCAGAGAATCGTAGATTGAAGCATGATTGAGGTTCTAAAGGGTTGGTAGACATAATATTTACACAGAAAATTGTGATAATCATATGCTGTGAAAGAAAATAGATATAAGGGGTGCATTAGAGGGTAGATAATGCATCCTTTTAAACGTGTTTTAACACGACACAGGGTCTCTGACATACGTTTGCTTTAAATTTGAAAGAGTCATGTTAAAAAAAAACTAACTCTGTACAACCCAGTGTGTTTTTAAAATCAAAACTGATGTTATCAATACTACACCAACTATTACTTATATTTTTCCCACAACAGAATAGACAGAGAAGGCCATTTTTATTACATTTATGTAGAAATCAAATAATGTTTAGATTATATAATATCAATATTTTGTCCACACAATTGACTGTCATTTTCGATTAAAAATTTACACCAACTATTACTTATACTTTTCCACAACAGAATAGACTGACAAGGAACCATCGCGAACGGTCCGGCTTCGATTTTGATGAAACTTTGTACACTTATAAAGCAGCCAAAAATAATCGACACGTATTTTTTTTTAGCTGCGGTAACTCGAGTTTAAGGGGTGAAACCACCCCTTGAAGTTTCGGCTCGAAACGGCTATCTCGAAAACGGAAAGACATACAAAAAAATTGTTAATGGGCGAGGTTGATGGTTTCTTATGTACAATAACATGGTGTTAAAAAATTTAAAAAAATACAATTTGTTTATAACTAAAAAAAATTTATTAACCTAATTTTTCATTTTATTGAAATTTTCATAATGACAAAAAATGACGAGCATTTTATTCCAAATCCATTGGTATGCGATTTTTTAAAATTGCCTCCTACAGTCTTGCAGATGTTGATGATTTACATCTTGCGCGCACATCCATTATGGTAGTAGCCGTTCTAACTTTGATTTTAATGAAGCACTGTAGGCTTGCACTACTTCTAGAGGACAAAATCGGGAAAAATACAAGAATACCAATTTGTTGATGGAGGCTTCGTTAAGAAATTATTAACGTTTAAAGTTCCGCCCGTACTGAATTTTTTTCTCCGAAATGCCCAAGATTTCGGGGTAATGTGTAATGATCAAAAATGATTGTAATCGACCCCTGCAACCGAAAATAATTTTTTCAGAATGGTTTGAAATTTTTTAATTTTGTTGAAAAATTTCACACATTCTCGAATTGTTTTCTCAAAAGTGCGTAGGATTTCAGGGGTATATATATTGACCAAAAATGATTGAAATTGACTCCCGCAACTGAAAATAATTTTTTTAGAACGATTTGAAATTTTTTTTTTTCGCTGAAAAATTTAGGCACCTACGCCCTGTCGATTTTTCTTAAAAATTCGTTTTTCATTTTTAATAATTTTGTTTGACGCCCTACAAAAAAGTTGGCCAATACTTTTTTGTAGGTACCTATGAGCTCTACTTCAGAAAAAAGTTTCATTGAAATATATTCACTATTGTAGGAATTATGGCTGTTTGAAGATTGGACCATTTTTATGGGGTTTTTCTCATTTTGCAGGGTCAAGGATCAACTTTTTGCATATTTTTGCGATTTCTACGTATTCTTGATTAAAATACGCGTCGTTTGCATTTTTGAAAATTAAAATCCTTCAATCCGTTCAGAAGTTATGTCATTTTAAATATCCGTTTTCGGACAACATTCTGGCCATAAATTACATTTTCGATTAGGAATTTTTTTCTCGAAAGTGCGTAGGATTTCGTGGGTATATGTATTTACTAAAAATGATTGTAATTGGCCCCCGCAACCGTAAATAATTTTTTCCTGGAGGATTTGAAATTTTTTAATTTAATTTTTTAATAATTTCTTAACGAAGTCTCCATCAACAAATTGGTATTCTTGTATTTTTCCCGATTTTGTCCTTTAGAAGTAGTGCAAGCCTACAGTGCTTCATTAAAATCAAAGTTAGAACGGCTACTACCATAATGGATGTGCGTGCAAGATGTAAATCATCAAAATCTGCAAAACTGTAGGAGGCAATTTTAAAAAATCGCATACCAATGGATTTGGAATAAAATGCTCGTCATTTTTTGTCATTATGAAAATTTCAATAAAATGAAAAATTAGGTTAATACATTTTTTTTTGTTATAAACAAATTGTATTTTTTTAAATTTTTTAACACCATGTTATTGTACATAAGAAACCATCAACCTCGCCCATTAACAATTTTTTTGTATGTCTTTCCGTTTTCGAGATAGCCGTTTCGAGCCGAAACTTCAAGGGGTGGTTTCACCCCTTAAACTCGAGTTACCGCAGCTAAAAAAAAATACGTGTCGATTATTTTTGGCTGCTTTATAAGTGTACAAAGTTTCATCAAAATCGAAGCCGGACCGTTCGCGATGGTTCCTTGTGAGACGTTTTTATTACATTTATGTAGAAATCAAATAATATTTAGATCTCAATGTTTTGTCCACACAATTGACTCTCATTTACGACTAAAAACTATCACTCTTTATATCGAGGATATCAGGGTATCGAAAAATGCAGAAAACCTTGATCTGGATAGCAGTTATAAAAACCGATCCAGTTTCCAATACGAAGAATCGCTGAAGCCTAGATAACATCCAAGAGAGTAGGAAGCCCGTTCGTCTCCTCCAGCCTTAGAAGTGCATAATTTGTTTATGACTCGCAGAAACTGACTGAGATATAGGGTAAATAGTCTCGTAATGCATTCGTACGGATTGCATGGGGCAATGTTCCGTTGACAGGAAAGACAAACGCCGGTCACGGTGGACACGAACCTTTTCTCGGAAGGCGACAGTAAAGGTTGATAACAAACATGGCTGGATGACAAGTGGTGACACGATAATGGCTGGTTTATTAGACAGGATCGTGCTTTCGTCCGGCAAACACGAACCGCAATGTAAACGCTTGTTCAGCGATATAAAGAGGTGTTCGATTTCTCTATCTACAGCAAAGAATCGCTTCCAATTTTTCAATCTCGTCGAAAGCCATTTACAATCGTGTCAAGAACAGTATCTATAAAAAGAAGGATTTATGTACAAATTCTTTGACACGATTGTAATCTGAATTGTAAATCCGAAAAATAGCTTTCAGTTATCGTGTGCGTTTTAAAAATAAATAAAAGCAAATTGATCGATTCTTTCGTACGAAAAAGATTGCTCGTTTATTTGTTCGCGTTGCATGTTTCTTTTTTAGTAGAAAAAAGAAACATACTTTTCTCTGAGTACGTTTTCATGTATTTCTGTTCGTGGCGCTCGATTCCACGAACTAATTAGCCTACAACGCGATCCGTCGAGCGGTTAAGATCAATTTTATGGAAAACGGAGCAGAAAAGTTTCGCCTTTCGTGGAACGGACACGCGACGCGCGTAAAATAGATTGTATTTTACGGTGGATGGAAATTGAAGGTTTATCTTTCTAACGCCGCGGTCTCGTCGAAGGGCGATAATAATCGGGCAGAGCACGCCGTACTGTTTTCCCACAAAGGTTTCGCCTATCGAATGGAATCGCGTGTCGTTCGGGGGATCCCATTATGAGAAACGAAATCTACCCCAATTTTCAATCCAACGTTCGATTATCCCCGCTTATGACAGCTTTGATCAAATGGAATCGATAGCGACGAAAATTGTCTATGCCAGAATTATTCAGAACGATGCGGGCGACGAATTTACCCTCCATCGAAAATTGCGTTTAAATTTACATTCTTTCACGCTTACCCTCCATTGCGTGAAAATAGAACTATGTATCTGACAAATATTATTATGAAAGTATGTACAGTAACAGTTATGCAAATAAAAAAATTCATCGTTGCAAGGGAAACATTTTTGTTTTGATACATTTTTACACGTTTGTGAGTGAACGACGAGCAGCTAAAAAGTTTCACCTTGGTCTCTAGACTTCTACAAAGTGCACGTGTAAAAAGAAGGAAAATTTCATTTAGGACCACGAGGAAGAAATAAAATCTCTGTACTCGGTGAAGCCGTAGACAAAGGCGTAGTTTCCACTGTTTCAGACGGACCTTTTTTAAACACCATTTCCAACATTGTGTTACTTAATAAAAACGCGGTCCTTCGTACTGTTATTTTAATGGTGTTAAGAAGAAATAAACTTACTATTTACAGAAATTCAAAAACATTTCGATTGCCTTTAAGTTAGCAAGATTTGTTCTCATTCGAGGTTATTTGAAGATCGTTAAAAAATCGTAATATTTCTTGGACCAAAACAAATAAATTTATTATTTATAGACATTCAAAAACATTTCTACTGTCTTTAAATTAGCAAGATTTTTTCTTATTGGAGGTTACTTGAAGATCGTCAAAAAATCGTAACATTTTTCGACATCATTTCCAACATCGTAGTACTTAATAAAAATGGGGTTCTTCATACTGTTATTTTAACGGTGTTGTAAACAAATTAATTTATTATTTATAAACATTCAAAAATATTTCGACAGATTTTAAATTAGCAAGATTTCTTCTAATTCGAAGCTACTTAAAGATCGTTGAAAAATCGTAACATTTCTTGAACCAAAACAAATAAATTTATTATCTGTAGACATTCAAAACCATTTCGATTGCCTTTAAATTAGCAAGATTTATTCTCATTCGAGGTTATTCAAAAATCATTAAAATAATCGTAACATTTTTTGGACTAACCGAACAAGATATTAGAATTCTCTTTGGACGGAAGT
The DNA here is from genome assembly GCF_013123115.1 of Colletes gigas. Lineage (NCBI taxonomy): Eukaryota > Metazoa > Arthropoda > Insecta > Hymenoptera > Colletidae > Colletes > Colletes gigas. The sequence goes on from NW_025106635.1 coordinate 10,088,227, forward strand.
AGATTGCAACAAGTTGAAAATTCCACGTTAATGACTCCGAATCTACGGTAGCAGGCTAATTATACCTGGTTGTGGATCGATCCGCGACCACCAGGCAATATTCCTTTGCCTTAAACCGCGTTTAATTAACGTCGAAACCGCGCCACGTCCGATTCATTTGATCCCCAAACGATAACTGACGATTATCCCGGTACGGTGGTATCGCTGTCCGTGTGATGCATTTACGGGAGCCGAGCAGCGACAAAAGGAGACAAGAGCACGAGAGGGAGGCCGTGGAGAAGGGCCACTCTTGGCCGTTAAATCTGTAATAAACGGTGCTCGTGTGTCTGGCTAATACAATGCGACGGTAACCGTGCTTAACAGGAACTCGTAAAACTGTATTCGGTAAAATAAATTGAACGGCGCCGTCATAGGGCGGAATAGCGCGGCTCGATCTCGCGAAATGCAATAACGCCGAACGTGCTACGGGAATAGAACAATGGCGGACCTCTACAAACGAATCGCTGACCGCGATCGAATCTTCCAACGATGGTTAGGCTAACCCATGCACAGGGAACCTTTCGAGACTTTTAGAGCGGTCATTTTGCATGTTTTATCTATTTTCGAAGCGATCGTTGAAAATATTTTTGTTTACATTCAGAATTTCTGGGGTTGGGATTCTCGAATTCTTTCACTGTTTTCCGACAAATGAGAAAATGTCTACAACGTGAAACAGATACAACAGAAAAAATATATTTAAAATAATTCTTAAACAGCGTTTGAAAATCCTCTCGTTACGGTCTTCGAAATTACAAAATTAACGAAATTCAAAGTACGTAACTTCGTACGAGGTGTAAACGTAGGGATCGATTTAAACAAAAGAATTGCACCTTTCTAGAATTTACAAAAAAAATATAAAAATTGTACGGGAGAATTTTGGTCGTAGAAACTATAATAAAATCAATGAAATGGAATAAAAAAACAGCGAATTTAAAATATATTCTCAAACATTTTATGGGTTAATGTATTAGCCCAGTGTCCCAAGAGATCAAGTCCGAAGCGTGTCACACGTAAACCCACGAATCTTCCAAACCTGCGAAATCACTCATAGGATGGACATTAATTAGTGTCCTGTCGCTTCACGTGGTCACATAACACAAGCACGACTGAATTAGGCTCGTGGGTTTATCGAATAATGTAAATCTAAACGAGAGACGAGTTCATCCAAAATAAAGTCCTCTCCAGAAATTAATTCCATTCAAAGATTTATTAAATATCTCTGCTACAACAAATTGCTTAATAATTATCCACGAACGAAATGCCTCTGAGTTTCATTTACAAAAAATCGTGCAATTTTCGAGCGACCAGCCGCGCACTTTTGTTCTCGTTTTTTTTTAAGCGTACGAAATTGATCGTCCACGCTGGGCGCGCGAATTTTCGAACCGGCACGCAGAGTCGCCAAATATCGCTCGACGATGAGATATTTTAACGACGCCGCGCGTTGCGCATTATATTTTACGCCCGTAATTGCCACGAAGATTCGCAATTACGCGGGAAAAATGAAAAGTGTCGGGAGGAAATGGCGGCTAATTCGACGTTAATGGCCGTCGACACACGGACGCGCCATAATTTCGCGGCAATTTTCGATCGTTACCATCGAAATTGCCATTTCCACGCGGTCTTTGGAATTGAATAATTTTCACCTATCATTTCCGTGTTCGCGCGCGAGTCTAATCCGGGGTTTCACGTAATCGGAAATAATTCGGCCTCCTTCTATGGGAATTCCGGGACTGTAATTCGCGCGGTTCACTTTCGATTTTCGTCTGTCGTTTCGTAAAATAGCTCCCTTCGCGACGAACCTGGAACGTTATTTCACGTGCTCGCGGGCACGAAACGTTGCATGTTACGAGCACCTAAATTTCTCAAGATCTTTCAAAACCGATATAATTAAACAGCTGGGTCAGCGTAACAACTGGTATTTTTCTACAAATTATTTTGTCCATATTTCTACATTTTTAATTCTTGTTCGTTGTATTAGATTTTGTTAAGAATGACTGAAAATCACTAGAGACAAATGTACCTATTATGCATGCATGAAATGTGTGAACCGTTGTCGAAGTGATAAAGTAATTGTGTAACAATCTGTTAGTAATCTAAAATAAAATTAACAGATTTATTTTGCGATAACGTGTTCCCGTTGATATTAAAAATATCATATCGGTCACGGTGATTGTAATCGTGGCGGACGAACGGACCCGAGAAGAAATCGATCGGCGTCGCGATGAAACGCGACGAGACGCGTTCGTTGTCCTCTCGACGAACCTGTCGAAGCGAGCCGTGCAACGAACTCTCTTCGTTCGGCGCCGCTTTAAAATCACAGGCAAACATTCCACCCTGCCAGGCCAGCGGAAATTACCTAACAGCCTGTTAAGAGCGTTCGTTCGCGCGTGACTCTCGGCCGGATCGAACGAACGAGACGACTCTGAGGCTACGCGGTGTTCTGCGTCTGGAACGACGACGTTCTCCGACACCAGCGAATAATCGGGGGTTCTTCCGTCGCCGTGAGCCACGGTAAAATTAACCCTCCGTAGGTGAATGGCTCGGGGACCGACGAACGAAGATCATATTGACCCGTACCAGTACTCCACGCAGGCTTCAAAAGAAGGAATCGAGCAGAAAATTTGACGTACACTGGCCATTCGAACATTCTGTACGACGCTCTAACACGCTTACTGCGAAATCGAACTCCTCGAAACGAAATTTTGATTTTGGATCGTTTGGAAATTGGCATAACCACAGTCTGTCATAGAAATTGCTTCTACAGCCTTGTTAAAACTCAAGAGTCCTATCTAGATTTATTTTCTTTAACGTTTAATCTTGAGAATTCATAGGAAACATTTTTGGGTTGGCTTAAGTTAAATTGGATCAGCTTAATTTCGTACCTAATAAATAACTTGGTTTTCTTACCAGAGAAAACTTACTTCTTTATATTAAACCTATCGACACTTATACGAAGTTTGTTTCAAGTCAATTTCGTACTCAGTTCCAGAGAAAACAATTATCTACGAAACAATACTGGCTAGTAATTATGCAAACATCCTGTATACAAATTTAAATTCATTCTCGGTTAAATAAACAATTTATAATCCAGTTATATCGCACGTCAGTTCTCTGGGCGCATAGACTCGATCTAAACTTTAAAATAAACATAGAAGATAGCAAAAATTATAGTAAGTGATATGGTCATCCGATAGAGGATAAAATGCCCTTTAAAACGAGCGTTCATTTAAGTCTATAGCGTAATTAGTTCCGGAGATATGACAATTTGTGTTTCAAGTCGAGCGTCAAAGTAAACGTCAAAATAAACATAGAAGATAGCAAAAATTATAGTAAGTGATATGGTCATCCGATAGAGGATAAAATGCCCTTTAAAACGAGCGTTCATTTAAGTCTATAGCGTAATTAGTTCCGGAGATATGACAATTTGTGTTTCAAGTCGATGCGGTGGCTAGTTTCGAAAATATGAGGCCTCGAAGTTTGTTTACGTCGCGAGATCAATGAACTTTCTTACTACGGCCTTGCCAAGGTCGCTGACCGCACGTGCTTCGTAGTAAAGTGACCACGTCATTCACGCGCGAGACAAAGAGGTCCGACGCGCGAGACGGAGACGGAGATAGTCGAATTAAAAAAAATTACCTTTTACATAAATTGCGATATCTCGAAAACGGAAAGTCGGATCGACAAAAATCAAAAACCACTTTAAAGGGGAAGCTTCACCGCTGCCAACAGTGGTTCGATTATTAATAAAACACTAGTAGTTTCGGAACTACACGCATCTAAAGTTTAACTATTTTTAAAACGCTTTATCACACTCCTCAGTAGAATATTATAACCAATAAGTAAATTACTCGAGTAATTTAATTCGTAATAATTGTTTAGAATGTTTTTTACGTTACTAACAATGCTTCAACATCCTCGAGTAAACACTTTGCCATAATTTCTATCCTTTCTCGATTACGAAATTAATTTTTATTTAGTTCATCCTTTATAGTTGTCCGTAGTCGTTGCTGGATCATATTACGATTCAAGATATCCCTGCTTTTCAGCTGATAAAACGAAGATACAACGGTCAAAATGGCGCGTGACGTCGCTCGGGATAAAAATGCAGCCCTCGCGCACGGAAATTTGGATACGTTACGTTAGTGTTGCGCGACCAAACGGAAAATTGAATTTTCCATTCGCCCTCCGTCGTCCGCGTTTTCCGCGAGCCGTCGAGAGTACCCATTAGCGACGCTGAGGAACAATGGCGGCTAAATAGACGCGACGAGGAGGGAACTTGGAAAGGTTGAGGAGGAGGATAAAGAGAGGTTGAAGAGAGGTTGCGATGCTGAGCAGAGAGACATAAACGTTGAAAGAGGAGAGCAGAGAGTGGAGTATGATCAAATGAGAACGGAAAGGAGAAGATGAAAAGATGACGGAGGGGAGGAAAACCGGAGGCAGAGGGAAAACGAAACGGGAAGTGGAACGGAAGAATTTAAGTACGAGCGCTGAAAAATGAAAAGGTTGCAGAGGTACGAAAATGATTGCGTTGCGTTCTAGATCTGTCAGTAGACTCGTCAGTAAGGTAACCTAACGCAGCTTTAATCAAAGGCGAATGGGATTTCTTGGTTGGACCAGTCCGGATCGATGCGACCCGGGGGGGCGTTCTGGTTTATTTCTCTCAAATGTTTGCACACCGACCTACTTAAATAAGTTATAAAAAAACTGTAAAATACGGAGAAATACTGTCTAATGGATGAATTAATTTGATCGAACGTGAAAAGATTGATTATTTGAGAATTTCTCGAGCAAAAGATGTGTGTTGTGTGAGAGAAATGAAATTAATTTGTTTAACTTGGTATAAAAGAGATGCTATGTAGTTGTTTTTCCTTGGCACGGATAGCCCCTCGAGAAATGGTCGGTGTTTTGTAGACAAAAGAAGACCTTCGGGCGAATCGTATTGGGTCAGACGTTACAGTCAGCCTTTGTAAGGCAAAATTACTCGACGCTGTCACATTCTACTTATTCCTAACACACCATTCCCCTTAATTCGGGACCGTTTCTTTCCCCCCCTGCAATTTATCAAGCCCAAGTTCGACCAACAAAGGAAGTCTACAAATCGGACAAGCCTTTTTAAAATGGCACCCAGTCCGAAATCGAAGGACCCAGTGAATGTAAAATAATTGCAGAATGTCAGTTGTATTTGGCCAGTAATTTTGAGTACAAATGACTTGTTAATATGAATGTTACATAATTTGTCAGCTTTTATACATCGTATCGTTACAATGGAAAATAGAAAAATAAAAAGCAATTCGAGAATAAATTATATTAAACAAAAATTCAGAAGCCTAATTAGGCATTCGAACTAAGAACTTCTCAACAAACATAGTAGCTCCTCAATTTTGGAAATTTGATTACATAATACAATTAAAAAACAAATTATTATTTTACAGTTTACAATTATTATATTTCATTAATTAATTTATACGTCAGTGTTATAAATAATGAGGAACATACGATTCAAATGATGCTTATTGCTGCTGCACCGTGCACGAGTTAAAAAAGTGCAAGGTTCGAAAAGAAAATGAAGCGAAAGTGAGAACCGTGTACAAAGGAGACAATAGAATTCCAGCAAAAAAATCTAAAAACGATGATAAAGCGTAAACGCTTGCCGAATGAACGCTAGCGTTAAATTTGACGGAATGAGAATCAAAGAAGAGGACAAATGGTAGAGACACAAAAGGAGGGAAATAAAACACGAGAAAGAGGACGAGGGGTAGAGTAAAGTCAAACGAGACAAAAGAAGGGAAAGTGTTAAAACAGAGACCGGCGAAAAGACAAACAACTGGAAGACAAAGGAGAGGCTGGAAAACGAAACGGATGAAAGGAGGAACGAGGGCGAGAGAGACGGGCGGAAGAACGACGAGGGTTGGAAAAAGAAACGAGTGGAAGGCACTGGATGGAGCCAGAGAGAGCGAGAAATCGTCGTCAGAGGGTATTAAGGGGATATACTACGGTTAATGCACCGAAATTACGTGCTTCGAGACGCTATAAAAACCAACTATTAAACGGGGAGATCTTAGTACCTTTTTGTAATTAAAAGAACGCTCACGAATACTTTTCAATTTTTGTTTCAATTTATCTCTCTTACCATTGACTTTGTTATTTCGTCTTTTACATCTATTAATTGATTATATTCCACCGACATTCATATTAAAAATAAAATTTTTCAGATAAATTTACAATCGTTCTTCACTAAAAAGGAAACATTAGATTTGGCTATTTATACATCGATTAATGAAATTTTTTAGTCTTCTACAGTACAGAAAGGGTTAATAACCCTTTGCACTCCGAATTATATTTCAATTTTGTTACCAGCGGCTCCCAATGCTTCTAAGAGTTTTATTTGAAATTTACCTGTTAAAAATAAGTGTTTTATTTTAACTGTTGTTGTATTTTGTAATTCTCAAGTGTATGATATCTGTTTGGTTTGGACTTGAAAAAATGTCGAGTGGGACTTGACGAAAGAGTTCCTGAGATAAAAATCGATGTCGAGTCACACTCGACTTAGGAGTGCAAAGGGTTGAAAGCTGTTTTCTCTCTCTTTTTACAAGTTTTAATGTCAAGCTTCACAATCATCAAGTCTTATATATTAAAATCAATACATTTTAACATTCACGCGGTATTCGTGAAACATATTCTTTTTCGTGGCCATTGCACGAACAAATCTAAATAAAATTGAACAGTATACGTTCGACGAAGTATTCGAAATTAAATCGTACGTCAAGGGGTTAAATAACAGCGAACGCTGAACTTTTCCACGTGACCTTAGATTCGAAGTAGCGACATTTTTTTTCTGCTCGAAAAAGAAAGTCCAGGATAGGGTTAGGCGATCGTAGCAGGCGTCGCGCGTCTCGTTATTTCGCGTACGCGTTTGTCGCCCGGTTTACTAGACGATCGAGAGCCGAAAGTTTGCCACGCAATTACGGGGGCCTGAGTGTGCATTAATGCGCGAGAATGAAGATCGAAATGTGCACGCGGCGGTTCTCCCCTTCGGGCACAGTGCGCGATGACATTTCGTGCAGCCCGTTCATAAATTGCGGCGAGCGTACTTAGTCGAGAAATTACGGAAATTAATTATCGTTGATTCACGCGTCGCGACTTCTCCGCTATACCGTGCGCGTTCATTATCTCCCGTATTTCTGTTTCTCCTTTTACCTTTTTTCAAATCGCCACGAAAATACACGGGGATTTCTCTCGCGAGCGTCCGTTATAAATAGAAATTCAACCGTTATCGGGGAATAAAAAGAACCTTGATTTACCATCTTACCTCGAATTAACAGCGAGTAGAAGAGGATAATGCGAACGCGATGCATCGTTGCCCGAAACGGTCGTGTTGTTTGCGGCCACTTCGTTTTCTATTATCGCGACTCGATCTCCGGGGTTCCCCGGGTAATTATTCCCGCGATTAATCACGAGCTAAATAATAAATTGCCCCTCATATGTTTTGGAATCAACTGACCGTCGCGGCGTACAAATCCAGTGACAGGGGAATTAAATTAATGTCCGATTCCGCTAATTATTAATTCCGTTCAAACACGTTCGATGGGTACCCGTGTAATTCAATATGATCGATACTTCAACACGTGTTGCTAATTGTACTAGGCGAACACGTACGCTTTACGTTTGTATGCTCGACAGTGGAATTTTCGATATTACGTTTAAGAGTTATCAGGATTTTAAACAAATTCTTCGACAGGTTTCTTCGTTAATTTTTGTCTATATAACACTAAAATTAATATGTATTTCAGTCTTCATTGCCAGATCAAAACCGTATAATATTCTGCAAAAGTAAAATTTTAGACCATTGTAAGCTGCATAACCGAAAATTTGTTTCACTACTTACTTTTTAACCTTGTTAAAATTCACAAATTCTATCCAAATTTATTCTCTTTACCGTCTCAACTTGGGAATTAATTTTTCTAGTATCATAATGGTAAATCTTGTCACCCATATACTGAGTGTTCGGCTATCCCCGGGAAAAATTTTAATGGGAGATTCTAGAGGCCAAAATGAGACGAAAACCAAGAATACCAATTTGTTGATTGAGGCTTCGTTAAAAAGTTACTAACGTTTAAAGTCCCGCCTGTAGAACGGCAATCTGCGAACAGCGTGCTTTAAACTTTAAATGTGAATAACTTTTAAACGAAGCCTCGATCAAGAAATTGATAACCTTGATTTTCGTCTTATTTTGGCCTCTAGAATCCCCCAATAAAATTTTTCATAGGGTTGGTCGAACATGTTAAAAGTGCCTCGAGTAGAAAAATTCCACAAGTGTTACGAGTTGTCGCGTTCGACGCTTATCGTTTTCCGGACAATAACCACTAATCCCGGTCTCCCATTAGAAAGAAATAACGGTGTAGATCGGATCTCTGCTAGTAATGAGAAACATACACGAGGGGGGAGGGACCCGAGCGAAGGAAAGACGAGGATGGTCGAACGTGTCGCGTTAACCGGCGCGATTATTCATTCAGGACAGAAAACCGTCAGCCGGTATATCCGGCCGGTTGTAATGCATCATGTTGCGTTATATTCTCTAAAACAAAAATGTCCGCTCGACGTACACGCATTCTGGTCGCGTGTTACGCGGTGCGTGAGCCGTCGCTCCCCTCGCTTCCTGGAACGAGTCGCGCGAGGAATTCACGGCGGCGTGGATTGATCCTTCAACCCGTTCGAAAGGCTTATTCCTTTTACCCCGACGGTGTAACGCGTGACAAGGGTAGCGTATGATCCAGGACTGGCCTCGAGAAGGATCGGGAGGATGGATCGCATATTTATTTTTTGCCGCCTTGCGAGCCTGTTACGCGCGAGTATGTTTTTCAGGCTATTTATTAGGGGATGTACACAAGATTGAATCCCACGGGAGAGAAAAAGGGCTCTCGTTTGCTTCGCCTGGGGTCCATTTTGAGAATCACTGCTATATCTAGATTCACGAACCTTTGTATTCTAGATTTAACACTTTGACTGCCACGTCACCCATATATGGAACTAAAACAATTCATTCTGAAATTGAAATTGAACTGTTAAATAAATTTGAATAGGACAAAGTTTAGCGAGGTCACGATAATAAGTATCGATGACAAATTTTAACTTCTGCAGTTTACAATTGTCTAAAATCGAAGTTTTGGTCTCGTAGAAAATTGTACGGTTTTGGTGTCGCGGTCAATGCGTTGAATGTGACTTTTCTTTTAATTAGGATACAGGTTCGTGGCAATAAAATTCAATATAAATTGCTGACAAATAATATTTACGAGTTCTGGGTAACTTTGAACGTGGGAATCTAAAATGTTAATGTTTAAAAACAGAAAACTTGAAAGCTTGAAACCCCAAGTCACCAATGACCCGGGACGGATGGCGGCAGGACGATGTGACCTCGTCCTGCCGCTATGAGACAGGGCGATTACCGGGGGGACCGTTTGTCCCCCCGCGGGTGGGCGCAAAGCGCGGGCACGGGGAGGATACCGGAAGTATACTTCAAGCGATTCCCGGTATCCTCCCAAATCGTGCGGAAGGGTCACCGTGGGGTTTTTAGTGGGTAGGTCCCGCGCCCGTTATAATGGGCGCGGGGAATCCCACACACCCCTCCCGCCTCTCTCCAAAGAGGTGGGAGGGAGTCTTTCGAAGATTTTCCCCACGAAAAGTCACCAATGACCACGTGTTAAATAAATTTTTTCTGTTCTCCAAGTAGGAATGTATCGAATGTGTTAGTAATTATCAATAAAGCTAATGTTGTCTGCGATGTTCGGCACGACGGAAGTTAAAGAATAAACGACAACGTATAATTTCTTTTAGACGCGCAATAAAACGACATAGATTTGTCGGGTATGACGCCCCGCAGGGACGTTCAGGTGATTCGAGACGCAAAGCGGCGGAGGGATGCTGGATTCCAAACGGGCGATGTCGTTACTGCTGTCTGTAGACTGTCATTTCCGTCAGCCAGCAGATACAGCGGTAATTTCAGACTGTTATCGGCCCTCCACCGAATACCAGTCGCGATTGATCGTAATACGTCTTCTACTTTACGATTTTCAGCGAATCTCTGGCTGGAGTTTACGCGCGTCGCAACGCCCGGAGCCTCGAAGCTCGACGAGTGCTCCGAAAGCAGGAAATACAGTCGACGCCCTTCCTTATAGCCACTAAAACGCGAGTTAGGATTCCTATTACTAACAAAGAGCTTCGTCGAAATCGCCTAAGCGTCGGGGCCGATAAAATTTCGCGCGTTACAGCAAAGAGTCGGGAATTGTTCGAATTGTTTCGATGACGAATAAAATTTTGTTCAATTCTGGTTATAGTAGTATGCAAATCGCGGTGCAAACGTTTCTATCAGAACCTTCGTAATGTGAAGCTAGATATCGACGTTCTTGAAATTCTCAGGGTCGAGGTGACGCTACCCGAACAGTCGAATCCGAAAGCAACGATCGTCGATTACGTAAAATACGAAGCCTCGGTCTTCCGGAGTTGGGACTACAATCACAGACAAGGTATACGAGTAGACCTTACATCCAATGTATTTTTTTGGGCCATTTTATGGGGTTCTAAAGCCTCATTACCATTTTTGGGTCAGAGAATGTGTAAAGAATTTTTTTTCTCGAAAGTGTGTAAGATTTCGGGGGTATGTCTATTCACCAAAAATGATTGCAATTGCCCCCTGTAACTAAAAATAATTTTTCCAGAACGATTTGAAATTTTTTAATTTTGTCGAAAACTTTCACACTTTCTCGAATTTTTTTCTGAAAAATGAGTAGGATTTCGGGGGTATGTCTATTCACTAAAAATGATTGTAATTGCCCTCTGTAACTAAAAATAATTTTTCCAAAACGATTTGAAATTTTTTAGTTTTGTCGAAAAATTTCACACCTTCTCGAATTTTTTTCTCAGAAGTGAATAGGATTTTGGGGTTATGTCTATTGACCAAAAATAATTCTAATTGACCCCTGCAATCGAAAATAATTTTTTCAGAACGATTTGAAATTTTTCAATTTCACTGAAAAATTGACCCACTTACCCCGTCGTTTTTTCTTAAAAACTCGTGATTTTTAATAAATTTGCTTTACACTGTATGAAAATATTGTTTAATACTTTTTTGTAGATATCCATGCTCTACTCCATAAATAAATTTGAATTAAATACACCCACTATTGTTAATGTGTGTAAATGGATTTACAGTTTTTCAGGTCGTTTTGACAGTCTGATTGGTCCACGAAAGTCCATAAGGTGTAAGGCCTACTCGCGTACCTCGTCTGTGCTGCAATATCGTGGATTTACGAGTACCGGAAACCGATAAAAACGACTGGTCGAATCATCGAGAACCTGCTCTGACAATTTTAGATTTCAAGGATACGTTATTGACAATCTTCGGGATTCGATATTGACAACACTGGGGTTATGGGAATCGATGTAGGCAATTCCCGGGGTTATGGGATTCGATAACGCCGATGCCAGATTAGTGGGACGCGACACTGATGATTCTGGACTCCCAAAACCCGACACATGTGATTCTGGAATACAGAAGTATTGCAAAGAGTCCTGAGTCGAAGGGTCGTATTTATTAGATTCAGCGAATTCGGAGTCAACGCTCGTATCTAGTTTCACCAGTCCAATATACAGTAATGATTCTTAAAATGGACATCGCTCCAGGGTTGCTAGGTTCATTTATCGTATACTGGAGGTGAAATTCGACACCAGCTGATATTTCTACTCAGCGATAAGGATAAAAACATTCAACCTACGAATCATGTATTCATTTTAAGAATGCTTACTACAATCGGTAGTAATTCTAATTCTGTGATCGTTCGAAAGTTGAGTTTTGATAGACCATTTGTGTTTACCCTAATGATCCTACAATTTTTGACACCACTATGCTTGCTATCACTGTGAAGAGTAATATTTCCAAATTAAACGACTCTCGATACCAACTCTCAAGACTCAAACTATCGAACCAGATATCAGTCTCTTAAACTTTCGGTTTCGCGACACAGAACGCTCTCGATTCAAGTGACTATAACATTTTCGAACTCGGAGCTTTTGTTAATTAAGGGAAGCAAATTTCGCGGGAACGAGGCTCGCAGTCTCGTCGCGGATAAATAACCGGTCGCGTTACCCCTCGGGGAGCTGCCAAAGTCTGCTCGATTCTCGCGCAATTTCAAGTTCTCCCAGCTGTTCCGCAAGTTCCGAGCTGCATTTTAACGAGACGCGGTTCTATTAGACATCTTCATCTGGCAGGTATCGTTGCCTCCGAACTCCGCACTAAATGGTTTCATGTTTGTTAAGTGTTTCGGTAATTCCTTGCCCGACGAATACCGGGTATCGTCGTGCGGGCGAACTTTCTGGCAGGCTCCACGCGATTGTCATCCCCGAGGCGTAGTTCGGACTCGAAAGGGGTAGGAAACGGAGACAAGGACGGGGACAAATTCCGTGTTCGTTTCTGCTCGGTCGGGCTCGATTCGTGGTACGACCACGGCTTGGTAACATTGTTTCGAGAAAAGGGTGCGGATCGATGTCATGAGTGATTTAATGCTGCGTCTACCGTGGCCTTCCTTTAAAAGACTCTCACCCCTCTCTTTCCCTTCGATCGACGCGTACTTTATCCGAGAGTTTGTTTAATATATGCAGACGAAACGCCCCATTTGTTCTTAACGATTTAACAAAGTAAATATTGTGTATTTTTGGTCAATTTTTTAGCCCTATTTATAATTAATGATTAAGAATGATACGTACATTAACACGTTGATTGTCAGATTAAAACTACACGAATTAAAATTTGTCAATTCAAATTTATTTCCTTTAATATTCCTGCTTGAGAATTAATTGTTTTGTCTTGTCGTCTATACATGAATGACGTGGCAGTCAAAGTATTAAACAAACAAAAGGACAATATTTTCGATTTCTAACAATGAATAACTATTACGTATGTATATCGATTACTAATTTGTACGAATATTTACCATCTCACATTCTCAATTGTCATAGCCCCGTAACGTATTTTTCTTTTTCTAGTTTCAAAGTGGATTTTAAATAATTAATTTTCAAATAACAGAAGTACCATTTTGCGTGTTTTATAAATACTCATAACGAAGCTTGTTCGCGTTGATCGCAATCTATAACGTTGATGTCTTCTCTGTCTACTTAGATTCAATCTTTCGTACGTTTTTTACGATTATTCCTCCACCGAATCTACAATTCCATTTAATGATTATTAACGTTTACTGTGTTATCTCTGTCCTTTAAGTTGAATTGCTCGAACAGTTAAAAAAGCTCGTTTCGACAAGTTCGAACGTTACAACTGTCTTTGATTTCGGCAGATTACAATGAAAATAACGCATTGGAATAAAAGATGGCGAACGTCCACGATTATCCAGCCGTGGAACGAGCTTTACGAATAATCTGATCGATGTATCGTTATTGTCCGGCAGGGGGCCAAGAAGTTTTTTGATAAAATTCAAACTTCCACGATATAATGCGTACCATTCCGGTTTCGGAGGGTTATTGGCTGCGGGAAATACGATACCGGTGCCAAATGGGCTTCGCGATAAAAATTCGTTTCGCTGGCTGGGGGGATGGCGTCGCGCAGAGATCGTCAGAGACATGCTTACAAGCCAGAAGATGGAGCAATGTAAAACGCTTCGCGTCCTTATCGACGAAATTACATCTCGACGCTTTTATTCGAAGGCACGTAAAGCCAGCAATAGAATAAATTAAACGTTTTCCGAACCACGGTGAAATAATTTCTTAGTGGACTTGAATCTCCATCAGAATTCATTCCAACGAACTAAGCAAGTTACTATTTTCTTTCAAAGACCAACAGAAGTTAATTGTTCCTTCGATATTTGAAATCATGGAAAATAATAGCTGGAATTTGGGATGTCAAGACTTTCTTTCTTTGTGATTACGTAATACCTTCCAGACAAAGTGGAACTAGAAGAAGAGAAGTTTTTCAGACGCCAACTTTCAGTGGGATCGTTACACAGTCGGAAGAGACAATGTTCAGAACTATGATCAATCTTACGCTCCAAAGGATCGGATGCAATTAGACGACAAACACACAAGAACTTTACAGTGAAAAGAGATAAAAGTTTCCTTTGCAACCGTCTCCTCAAAACGACACTGGTTCGAGGGACTTTTTAGGCGGCTTTCGAAAGCTCGTCAGCCGTGACGCTTAAAAACCAACGCAAAGATCAGAAATACCGAAGGCACTAAGCGTTAAATAATAGTTTCTTATAAATCTTGGACAATGTTCACTCGTTCTGCAAAAGACTGTAACGAGGATCATAAGAAAAATTATATTAAACTATCAAAGCAGTAAGTCCAAGTACTGTGCATTCACGAAAAGTTGGCTAGCGAAAGGAATGCAAGTCTGATTGGTGCCTGGTGCTGGAGTCTGTCGCTATTGGCCGAAACGAGACGATAGGCGGAGCAAAGGAGGCACTCTCCTGTCTCCTGTGCCCTCCCACTTGCCAACTTCTCGCGGAGGTACAGTAGATTCGCTCTAAAAGAAACACGAAACTCTAACTTTTCTTTCTCTAATAGCTCCCTTGCAAGACTGCAAAGTTTCTAAAAAAATCCTCAGTCTCCAATTTTGGTGCTCACGAATACTATTGCTTTCAAGAATTCTCCATCAAGAGATACAATATTTTCTCGTGAAAGACCACTCATACTCGATACCGATTCCCAACGTTCAAACTCTGAAACAGACGCCATGCATTGGACCCTTTGGTGACTCCATCCCCGTGCAATTGTCGCTGGCATAGCCATCAGGATCCTGTACGCGCGACATTTGCAGCTGAAACACGCTGCAGAAGTCGTCCTGCGCGAACCAACGGGCCCGGCGAGAAGCGCATCGGTGCTTTACTCGTTTCAACGCACAATACGCCGCGGCGTCTCGTTTCTCGTGGCAGAATGCCACGAACAACCCTCTCGCGGGATCGATCATGTCCTGCTTCCGAGATGCGTTGGACGTGACTCGCCCCCGAGGGGAGATCGCTTGGCCCCCCGGTTCAACGTGCTCTTTTCGTTCCTCTGGTAGTTTCGATACACGCGCGGAAGACTCGCGACATTCTGTTGGCGAGCTTGGCTCGCGATCGTCGAATTTATTCGCGAAATAACCCTTTGCACTCCACTGGGGTTGCTATGGCGATATTCATTGATTCAAGTTTCATTTATTATGACGCAAATTGAATTTAGAAAAATTAAATTATTGGAGTATTTTATTATTTTTAGAAATCACAAAATTGTAATTGGTATTGCTTGATATTTAGAGGAGGATGGCTGGTACTTGTCGAACAGTATTTTTTGAGAAAAGGTACACTCAAGTATCTATTGGCTCACTTTCGTCGTACAACACATCGTCATTGGGCACGCCAAACTCTGAACTAGAGTGGGGAGCCAATCAGACTCGCTAGCCAGCTTCTCGCGGACGCACAGTAGCTGTCATGAATATCGAGAATATCAAAGTGTGGATATTTGAAAATATAACTCAAAAATCTTGATAATTGTTCGACGAGGGTCAAACGTAAATAAATAAGTCAAGAAATTGAAAATACGTGAATAATTTTAAATAAAACCTGAGACATTGTATTGGTCAAGACGTATAAATAATTAAAAATGGCACCGTTTCTCGAGAAACGTATGACAACGAGAAGTGCTTACGAGGAGAATGGGATCCGCCGTCGAGAGGTCGATAATAATTCTTACATATTGGCTCTATCCCAACGACAAATCTCGACGTCGAAAATGGCACCCAGCGGATATATTACAACGGATATTGGAAGGCTAGAGCCGGGACGTTAAATCGTAAGAGGTCGTTCGATTTGCTAAAGGATTACATTTCGCGGATCGAGACCAGTGT
Organism: Colletes gigas; assembly: GCF_013123115.1. Lineage (NCBI taxonomy): Eukaryota > Metazoa > Arthropoda > Insecta > Hymenoptera > Colletidae > Colletes > Colletes gigas. The sequence continues at coordinate 10,104,149 of NW_025106635.1, forward strand.
AGTACGGGGAACTGTACCGAAAGCTGTTACGGATAAATCTTCGTTTCTCGACTACTGCAAAAGGAAACGGCACGTTTTACTTCGCGTTGCTCGCGAATACTTTACAGTTTGAATAACGGGAAACGCGATCCGTTTTGCGTCTCGTTCCTCGCGATACATTCAATAACCGTGGCTCGAAGCCCGCGGACGATTCAGGGGGAATGGTAACCGATCATAATTCTAATCCAACCGGCCGTTTCTTCTTCCATCGTTCTGTCCGATGCAAAAAATGACTCGAAACGGTCCATTAACAATGCTTATCGGTTCCTTATTTTACGCCCGGCGGCATGTAACTCGATGTAACGGCTGGCAGGAATTTATCGTCCCGCAGTGCACAGGCACTTGCCGCGGAAGATTAGAGAAATCGATTTCTTCGCTTTCCCTCTTCCGCCGCGCCGGGGCGAGTCAACTATAAATTCATGCGAAGGGAGAAAAAAATGCCGCCGCGTCGTTCGCGTTATCCGTTAATAAACGCCGATCGTGGCCGCGACAACCCGAGGACCGACGGTATTCCGCGAAAATCGAAGCGCCAGAGTCGAATAATTGCTTAATTATCCGCGATTCATTAGTCGTGCCCAATTATACGATCCGAGCGTTAAACGGGGTATTAAGTGTAAAATACAATGTTAAAACGTCGATGCACGGGGTCCCGGGGCTTCCCGCGGAACGGAGAAAATTTAATTCCCTCGTTCGATTGTATCCGTGGGAGCTGGCGTCGGATTCAAAAATTTTAATAGGCGCGCCACGCGTTTCACGAATTCGAGGACCGAAGAGGGGGGTGTTAATTGTTTTTCCGTCCGCAGCGTTTGCAATTTGTACTATTCAACACCGTTGAGTGTTATCGTCGATTTATTGCGGCGGAAATCGATTATATTAAACGGCGTTAACTAGACAAGTACGCTGATTTCTGTCTCCGTTTCGAAGGAGCGAGTATTTTATTAGCAATCGAACCGTTCGCACTGGACAGATCCCACTTTTTGAAATATTTTAAATTTGAGTATTAAAGCACTTGGTTCAGACATAACTATTTATAATAAAAATTAACACCATCAGACTATAAAATATTGTGGACTTTGAGTAATAAATAATTTATTTCAGAAGCCATTCTAGTTGATTTTGTACTCTAAAAAGAATGTACATTGTTTTGTTGGCATTCCTTCGCTTTTTGTTTCATGGAGTTAATAGATTTAAATATAGTATGATATTTTGGACTGCATATCAAGATACCAGTTGCCAACTTCTCGCGTACGAACAGTACAGTTTACTGAAAGTTACATCTGTATATATGCGTTCTACAAAGTTCATTTGAATTTATATCATAAACGGAATTTTAAAAAACAATGTATATTTTGGACTGTATATAAAGATACCAGTTGCCAACTTCTCGCGTACGAACATTACAGTCTGCTGCAAGTTACATCTATATTTATGCATTCTACAAAGTTTATTTGAATTTATATCATAAAAGGAATCTTAAATAACAATGTACATTTTAGAGTGCATATAAAGATACCAGTTGCCAACTTCTCGCGTACGCACAGTACAGTTTGCTGAAAGTTACATCTAAATTTATGCATTCTACAAAGTTCATTTGAATTTATATCATAAAAGGAATTTTAAAAAACAATGTACATTTTGAGCTGTATATAAAGATACCGGTTGCCAACTTCTCGCGTGCGAACAGTACAGTCTGCTGAAAGTTACGTCTGTATTCCTGCATTCTACAAAGTTTATTTGAATTTATATCGTAAAAGGAATCTTAAATAACAATGTACATTTTAGACTGAATATCAAGATACCAGTTGCCAACTTCTCGCGTACGAACAGTACAATCCGTTGCAAGTTACATCTGTATTTATGTATTCTACAAAGTTCATTTGAATTTATATCATAAAAGGAATTTTAAATAACAATGTACATATAAAAATACCAGTTGCCAACTTTTCGCGTACGAACAGTACAGTTTGCAAAGAGATCCACGTGAGTCAAGGGAGAATTTTTGCGCCAAATCGAATGTAGGAGGCAGTGGTAGGAACCGAGCCCTGATATTGTATCCGCGGGGATGACCAGCTCCTAGCCGGCGATACGTTATTGGAAGAATGCCAATATCGATGATTTACCATGAAATCCGCTAGTTATTGCGTGGGAAACGCGGTCTCATTATTTATACGTTATATCGCGCCGGTAGTTTTCCAGCGAGGCCGCCGCGCGGGAAAATAAAGTGCTGTCTGCGGTTCGATGAAATAAGCGATTTTCGCGGACCCCGTCGCCCGTAGGAAAGCAGAGCGAGAGAGATCGAGGCCAAACGAAGGAAGGAGAAATCGATGTCGGACAAGCGTCTCGAATTATTGCCGGATGTTTGGCAACCGCATCGATTTACAGGCCTGGTTTCTCTTTTCCTGCCCAGGCGCGACACAGAGTGGAAAAGAGCTGCTCCTCGATTCGATAGAACTCTGATTTGAAATCCCGCGAACGCCTGGGTCCCGAGATTCGATCAAGGGGGATGAATCGGTACGACTGTATCGTGTCTAAGGGTTGTCACGGAACTAATAGAGGATCGAGGGGAGCCTGAACCTGGATCTGTCATCTACTGTTGACTTGGGCTCCCCAACATTCGTGAAATGAATTTTTCTGCTTTTTTTAAATTGGGGATATTCTAGTTCTCAATCGTCTGAAAACAAAGCTTTGCTTTCCTGGGCAATTTTAGAGGTTTGATGTGTACCACGATTAATTTTTGTAACAATTTGTACACGATTAAAAGAGTACAATAGTTTTGAAGATAGAGTGGGAACTCTGAAATCTCTGGGGGTAGTTTCACCCCTTAAATTTGAGTCACTGTCTTAGTTTTGGCCACTCACTAAATTTGGGAAGTTTCATCGAAATAGGGGAGGGGGACCTTGACGAGTGTTTCTTGTTTGTTAAGATTGCATTAAGGAATGTTTTCGTTAATCAAATTTAATATAAATTGCTAGTAAATAATGTTTACGAGTGTAATATAAAGAATACTTTGATAAAAAATTAATTATGGATTGATTTGATATTCTGTCTTTAACACGACGCGAGTGGAGGCTTTCAAACGCGCAATGTTTAATGCCAATCGTTGTAACGCGATAAAAGTCAGTGTCGTCGCTGTCAGGAGTCGAACAAAACGAATAACGAGAGGGCTCGAAATTGTTGGAAATTAATTGGGTTCGTGTGTACCATTATACGCGATCGACGAACGAACGTACTCTCTTTCTCGATTTGTATTCCATATATTTTTCCATACCAATGACTCCGGCTGTTTTTACTGCGTATAAGCGCGCCTGGTTTTGATTAAATTGAAACGTATTGCGCAAATACTGCAGCCGAGGCTGGGAAATTAAAAGAGTAATTGATCTGCCAACGGAATCCAGGATTTTTGTATCGTCCACAAAGAGTGCTTTTGCAATTATTTGGTCGACCAGAACATTCCTTTGCTCTAATTTCTTTCACGATCTAACAGAAATTTCAATATCGAAGGAATATATTAAAAAAAAACTACACGATCTAATAAAATAAATTCTATTCTTCTATTATCGTCGATGTTTTATCGAATCGAAATGTGTTTGGTAGAATAAATAGCTATAATTAAACTAAAAGGGGCTTAAAAATATAACAGCTAAAATATTATCTTAATAGAGAAATCAACCCTTTCGTTCGAGTGATCCTGTTATTTGTTTATGTAATTGTAGATGACAAAAGATGGTCTGTATCGGTTGCCGTGGTATCCTCGTAAGTAATTCGCAATAAATATTCATCGAAATATCGCACGAGCGCAGGAGACAAATATATTCTACGATAATTGGCTTACCATCGCAAAGGATTACATTTGCGTTGCATTATCGTCGTTTAGAAATGGAAATCTCTTAGAAAAGCGATACGATATCGATCGTATCTGTTTATCGAACTCGATCTAGCATGTTTCTCCTCACCTGGCCAATTCTCTCTGAAGGTGATGGACTCTGGAACGTGCTCTTTCAGCTTCAGCCGTAGCCTCGCGTACCCGAGCTTCGGCCTCCATTCGTTGTCGTCGTTCGCGTTCCACATCTCGTTGCGTAGCCTCTCTCTGCAACAAACAAACCACCATTTTTGTTAGTTAAAATTCATAAATTAATCGTAGACGAGTGCAAAAGAGAACACGAGTTTACGAGAATCTCTGTGGAAGGATCGAACGTGTAATTTATCTGAAAATTAGAGCAACAGACGTCGAAATGTGCCTCATGGAATAAAATATTGATGGAAGTATAGTAGAGCATCGAGTATTGGAACGTCGATTAAATGCAAATATAGACAGGCTTGGCCTAGAAATCTGTAGTGCTGGGCAGAATTAGAGCACATTCTCTTTTCTACTAAAATTCAATATTCCACGAATATATTTTGCACTACGAACAGTTTTCTAATCGTACTTATACCATAAAACTAGTCTTAAATTTCTGTATCTAATTTTCTACTGATAAAATCGCCATTGATAAAAGTTTTTCTCAATTGATCGATAATCTCAATTTTTAACATTGAGAAAGACTTTTCAGGAAGAGATTAGATATTAGATTCTCGCGACATTAACTCTACTGTCATTGCAACCCCAACACACTATTCTTCAAGGTCTCAGAGGATCATTCGATCCTCGTTGAACCAGTTCACCCCTGCGTCATCCGAAAACGTTCCAGTGTCCTCGAAACCGACAATCGAGGACCTCGTGCTCGTCGTTTCGTCTTATTCACATGCAAATTCCTAGCTTTTCGAGACCATTGATCTTCCTCCCCTGATGCATCCAAGCATTTTTTTTTTTCTGCAGATGTTCATCGACCCTCGCGATAATTTCCAGTGCTCTTTTCTCACCCCTCGAATTTCCGGCGAGAGTCCAGCAGACTTTATCGCGACATTGTCGACGCTTTTCGGCTCGGACGAGCATAAGCGACCAGTTTTATGGCCGCGGGGAACGCGAAATGAATCGTAAAAAAAAAAAGAGGAGCTTAACGAGCAAATAAAACATCGACACGGGACTCTTCCGGGCAAATACATACGTCCTATTTACGATTCGTTTCCCGTCAGGACAACGTTGCGATCAGAAACGATAACGGGAGACTCCCGCGGCTCTGGCTTCCGGTTCCGAACTCGAATCGTTATTGCGAATTTTACGTCGTCTGGAAACACGGCTGTCGAATCGGAGGGAAACATTGTAAATCGAAGAAGATCGTGAATCAGTGTTCCTCGAAGTCGAGCAACCCCTAAAACTATCACTAGATTTTGTAAATTATTTTTATTCACGTTTAGAAATCCTAACCAATTTTTAGTAAATCGAAGAAGATCGTAATTCAGTGTTCCTCGAAGTCGAGCAATCCCTAAAACTATCATTGGATATTGTAAATTATTTTTATTCACGTTTAAAAATCCTAACCAATTTTTAGTAAATCGAAGAAGATCGTAATTCAGTGTTCCTCGAAGTCGAACAACCCCTAAAACTATCACTAGATTTTGTAAATTATTTTTATTCTCGTTTGGAAATCCTAACCAATTTTTAGTAAATCGAAGAAGATCGTAATTCAATGTTCCTCGAAGTCGAGCAATCCCTAAAACTATCGTTAGATGTTGTAAATTATTTTTATTTTCGTTTAGAAATGTGTAGTTATTTTTACTGTTTGTAATTGGTAGCAGTGGAACTGAGATATGAGGGGGAATACCATGGTAGAGCGCCCGATAGTGAGTAATAGTGATATGAGAGGACACATGGAGAAATTTGTACGTTTATTGTTAAATTTCGAAATAAAATGTATTTAAGTATAATAATGAGTTGTTTAAAATCAGTGGTCTGAACCAAACACCATCCCACCTAGAAATCTTAACCAATGCTTTTTTAGTAAATCGAAGATAGTAATTCAGTGTTCCTCAAAGTCGAGCAACCCCTAAAACTATCATTAGATATTGTCGGGAATGTGAAAAGAACGACGATTTATTTTGTGTCTCCATTCATGACAGAACGATCATAGGATGGTACATTGCTGGTCGAATCGTAAATGAATAAAATTGATTTTACTCTTTTCAAGAAGAAGATGGCGGGCGGTGGCCTTGATCACTGGAGAAAGAGTCTACGTAGCTGAATTTGGAGCTGCCTGTGCCAGGAGATTCTTTCCCGGTTGTGTCGAAGCCTTTTGACGAGTCCTTCCCTGTCCTTAGACGGTGATGTTTACACAACAACGGATCCGTAGCGAAAGAGAGTCGATCAACAGGAGGTGTCGCGAGGCCAGCTGCGCCCCACCACCAAAACCACGCGTATTGGCCAAAGATGCATTATCACGCATGACATATCACATTGTAAATTATCTTTATTCTCATTTAGTAAACCCTAACCAATACCTTTTTCATCTCCATCGTTAAAATTCTGTGTTTTTTTTCAAGAGAATACGCGAATTGTTTATGCAAGCATAGGATCGATCCACCTTCCCACGTCCATTCCGCGTTGGAGTTCGATACGCTTTCATATTGATTGTACGGTCGGATTAATTTCGCCTTTTTTCGCAACGTAACGAAAATAAATTGGCTCTCAGGGAATAATCCTACGCAGCTTTTATTGTATACTTTAATACGCGCCCGGTCCGTTCATTTTATTTTTGTCGTTCTTTCGAAACCCGCCGGGAAAGCTGATCGAGTTTTGGAAGTGTGTTCGTGCGTGCGTTCTGCGTCTGACACTGTCACGTTTTTTTCATCGTTTCGCTACAGGACGCCCTGTCATCGGGAAATGACAAGTTCCGAAACTACCGAAACCTTCTACAAAGCCATTTTAATTACGATTTCCAAATTCAGAAAACTGTACGTTTCTTCGACGAATTTCACTGCTTACAATCAGAGTAAAATAATAGAACTCATATATAATTAATAAATTCATATGTATATTTTAATTTCAATATAAAAGGCTCCTTCGTGTGACTGTGTTTGACGATTATGAAGTGAAATCCTTGCATTCGCGAATCTTTTCGAGCTAGGTTTATTTTAATCCAAACTAGGGTGCTTCTCGAGCATGTTAATCCTTTGATCACGAAAAGTGCCTATAGAGGTTCAGTCAGTTGACTGTGTGCGTTAAACGCCTATGAGCGTCCAACGTGTGTGTTGCTCAAAGAGTGAAAAAGTTTCCCGCACACGATCTATGGGTCAAAATTGATTGTAGTTAAAGGGTTAACACATGACAGGTTTTTTCACAGTGGAATCAGAAGAATTAAATCACAAGTTGAAATATCACAGAATATGAATTTCAATAGACTCGTGAATTTTAAATAATTCTACGAATTTCAAATTCAGAAAATTGTCGTACGTTTAGACGAGAAAATCACTGTTTAGAAACGGAGTAAAAAGGTAGAATTAATTTTAATACAAATGGCTCCTTCGTTTCAATCACAATTACAAAACGTGACAGGAAAAATGATTTAAAAAATTTTTTAAATATTCTTCAGCCACACAATGTTTCTAAATCGTGTCTCCATCTTAACTTAATTTCAAATTCAACTAACTGTTTCCAGTGATCTCCATTAATATTGTAAATCTAGGAATTGTTATATGATAGTGTATACATTCAAGGCTTCCAAAGTATTGCCCCTGTTTAGAAACAGAGTAAAAAGGTAGACTCAATCTCAATACAAATGGCTACTTCGTTTCAATCACAGTTACAAAATATGACAAGAAAAGTGATTAAAAAAATTTTTTAAACATTCTTCAGGCAATGTTTCTAAATTTTCTGAGCTTTCGAGTCTCCCAACTTTCCCCGTAAGTATAATAGGAGGTTTTTGAAGCGTCCACGCGATCTCGAGCCGAAGGTAAAGAGATTCGTGACTCCGCGCGGCGGTCGGACATTTTCTTGATTAAACCAAGATTCAAGCTCGATCCGATCGAACCGAGAGAGCCAGTGGGTGGGTCTGATAAAAAAAAGCAGAGGAGGAGAGCTCGTCGATCTTCGACCGGCGGTGGGAGGAATTATTCATGAATTTAAATCGAAGCGTTGCACGGTACATTGATTGCACCCTTTCGATTCTGTGCGCGGCTAGAATCGCCTCCACCTACTTTTGCCCCGGCCCCCCTGCCCTATCAATAATTGCGCCCCGACCAAATGTGCCGAAAGCAGTATTTCACGCGATTTAACCCCGCGACCGTGTTGCGCCTATGGCCGCCGCCGATAAATCCACGGCTGCAGAAACTTGGAAAATGTGTCGACCTCGTATCGGTCGTCCCGAACTCCTAGCGGGGAATATTTGTTGGGAATCCTACGTTAGACCGTACCCGGTATCTTCCCTCCCTTAACGTTTCAATTTCCTCGGATTGCAACGGGACTTCCGTTATTTCACGACGCTCGCCAGGATCCGTGGAATCCCCGTCCGAATCCGGCGGATTTTTCTTTCTTATCGCGCGGACCAACGATCCCTGAACCCGCAGTCTGCTGCACGCGGATCGCTCGCAAACTTCCCTCGAATCTGCCACAGAAAATTCCAACCATCCTCGTTTACCCACGTATTTATTTATTGTAAACCGGACGAACGAAGAAAAGGAATTTTGTCCCTGGATACCTTTATACGAATTAATTTTTATATACGACGCTATATAAAAGACATTTTAAACGATGAAATTGTTATAAATCTGTCTCATGCCACGAGCAATTGATTTTATTGACGAAGAGTGAGGAGAGAATCGATCACCTTTCTCGAATTTGAACCCTGAGAAACAAGCACTGAGAACTAAACATTTTTTATAAAAATTTGAATTGTGGTTCCACGAATATCACCACAAAATAGAATTACTCTATCATACCTATTATCATAAAGCTAAAAACTATTATTCCTACCGTTCACAGAAATCGTCGAAATGATACAAAACCGGTGATTTCAATGCTTGTATTTCGAATCGAGTCTATCGTTTAATTTCAATTGTAAGCCACTAAAAACTAACGGTTTTAAATTGCAATTTCCTCGATCCGTATCCTTCGGTTTTCCTCGACAAAGGATTCAATCTTGGAGGAGACTCTTGTTCGAAGCTACGAGGGAATTAAGCGACGATGGTTAAAGTCGTTGCAATCGGGAGGAGAGGCTCTATTAAAGAGAGTCAGGTGAAACGCGTTTAGGCGAGGGGTCCGAAACGAAAGATATCGCGGAATACAATCTGGTAAAAGCCGACTGACCACCGTGTGGAGGGTTTAAGGGATGGTCCTGCCGGATTTATGGAGCCTTAAATCCCGACGAACGTTCGCCCGTCGCCCCCCGCGCGCCATTCTTCTTTTTTTCGGGGTTGGTTTGCTCCTAGCCGTAACGTAATACGATCTTCTTGTCCTTCTTTGTGAGCTGCGAGTCAACGAAACGCCGCCACGACGGGCTGGGGTTGCTCACGGGACTCGGGGCTGCTTCGGGGGATGCGGAAGTTGTCGCGTTTGACTTTGGAACTTTCCGTTTCCCCGACGTGGACTCCAATGGACGCGAACGTACCAGGTTAAAAGCAATCCTTTCGCACTTTTCTGCTGCTCCACCAACCGCCAATTACGCTTATGGACCACTTATGTCCGCTCAAAGACCCTCCAAAGAGGAAAATTTGTATTTCTAACGACTGTGCTTCTCAACACGTTGACTCTCAAAATTATTTTATTCGTTATGTTAGATCACAGTACAAAGTATTGCAAATGTTTCGTGAGTAGATAAATATTAGCCAAAGTATGTCGAAGTTTTAACCCTTTGCACTCGTCTGTCCTCTCTGAAGGGACATCCTTCTAAAGAAACACAACGATATTATAGTTTCAAAGTGTTTCAATTTTTGATATTTAATGATTTAAAAAGAAATAAATTGAAATAATTTATTTTAAAATTAAAATTATATTGTACAGAACAAAACACATAAGCAAAGTAAGTAAAAAAAGGTACGTTTGCTTGGAGTATTTCGTAAGAAAGTGTTTGTCTGAGTTAGTAGTAGGTGATCGAAGAAAACTCTCCGAGTGCAAAGAGTTAACCAAAAGCTTCAATTTATATTCGATTATAATTCTTCGTAAAGCCAACGATAATTTTTCTATCAAAGGATCAATTTTATTCGAAAGATTACAGTTTTAAAATTTCACTGTATTTTTATCAAGTTTCCCTTGGATTTTCTATCGATTTGAATTTTATTCCCCGAAACCGAATCTACGAGTGTATTGTAGCTTTAGCCCGCGCTTCGTGAAGCACTGTTCAATTCGACCGAACGATAGCTTTTGTTTGAAACTGTGTCTGCAGACGAGGTAACGTGAAAGCTTCGCTTACGCGTGAAAGGAACAAGATAAAGCAGAAAGAATTCAATTTCCCACGGACGGTATGCTCCTCCCGTTTTTTTTCGTTTTATTTCTGTCGATTCGGGAACCCTCCCGCTAGATTCTTTCTATTATTTAATCATTCGAGCAAATTGACTCCAATTATGTCCGTCCTCCCCGACACCCATCAACATCGATCCATTCCCGTGGATTTGAATCGCTGAACGTTCTAATTCACTTTTTCGATCGCTCTCTTTCATACGTTTCAACTCGATAGCTTTTGTTAAATCGCTCGATAACCGTACATCACGTTCGTGCATAAATTTCCAGGAACAAATTATCTCCTTTGTACGATAAATATCCATTGTGTCTTCTTGCTTTTATGCATTACGAATTACTCTTTATAATAATATTAATTCTTTCCACTTTCCATAAGAAGAAATAATTATTACAAATGATTTTAGAGAATAAATAAAATAGTAGATACAAAAACTCAATACATATATGTAGTTCTAACATTGTCACTCGAGCAGGAACAGAATAAGCGTCGATCGATGAGTGTCGCTCGCATGCGACGCGCGTGCACTAGAAACGGGCAAAATTTTATTTGAATAATAAATGAACAAAAACGACGCCCGGCGATCGATTCGAACAAATTTTTATTCGTTAAAAATTTTATTTTCGATTCAACGAATCAACGACAAAGAATGGTGGATCTTTTATTCGTTATTTGTAATTTTCACACGAAACGTGCATTTAATGGTTAAACAGTGTTTCAATTAACGCGATAATTTTATATTTTAACCGAGCGTTCGTGCAATAAATTCGAACGACTGCAGACCGCTTGTGATTAAAATTCTATTATAATTTTCGTTTATTTTGCCAGTTTAATCCCGTGTAATCCCGATCGCGCGGTCGAAAACAAAGAGGCGACTCCCGTAAATAAATAATGTAACGAATTTCGGCGTTGATTATGAGCGTGTAAATTGGAACGCGTATTTCGAGTTTTTATTCCTCGCGTTAAAAACATATATGTCTGTAGAAACGTTTGAAATTTAAAAATTGTACTACGATTATGATCGTTTCGAGTTAATAACTCGTTGTATTTGATCAGTCGAATAAAAATTGACGTATTTCGATTTTTTAGTTTTTATTACTCGCGTTAAAAAAAAAGTCTATCGAAACGTTTAAAATTTTAAAATTGTACTACGATTATGATCGTTTCGAGTTAATAATTCGTTGTATTTGATCAGTCGAATAAAAATTGACGTATTTCGATTTTTTAGTTTTTATTACTCGCGTTAAAAAATATATGTCTATCGAAACGTTTAAAATTTAAAAATTGTACTACGATTATGATCGTTTCGAGTTAATAATTCGTTGCATTTGATCAGTGGAATAAAAATTGACGAGCTTGGTAGTCGTGTACAAGAGAGGAGCTTAACATATTCTAAAATGTACAGCATCGCTTACACAACGAACAAGAATGGGGGTGGCACGTCGATCGATAGTCGCACGTGAGTTTCAACCACGACACGTGCATCGTGTGAAAAATTTACGTTCGTAACAAGATTCAGTGGTAACCCATCTCACCGGTATATCAAAAGGATTCACTGATCGATTATAACAAATCTTCACAGCGTTTCAACACCATTCCTACTCGCGTCTCCATCTTAAATTCCCACAACTTAAGTTCAAAAGCTAACTGGCGATTGCATTTTCTAAAAACGTATTCTTTAATTCTGTGATCTATGCAATTCTATAAAAATTTTGAATTTACAATCGTGAAATAGTTAGATGACAATAGATGTAGAACATTTGGAAATAAGAATGTAACATTTATTTTTACTAAATATCTAAAGTATTTTTGTTTTATGAACGCTTTCAAAGTATCGAATAACTGAAGAATAGAGCAATTTGAGTAGGCGAATATTTATTTCGAGCAGCGTAGACTTGCGACAAAGCAAGGTAAAATGGAAGGACGATACGGAAATATCAATAATTTGAAATTTAATACCAGCATCGGGAAAGGGATGATCGGCATTCTTGTTCTTTAAATTAGGTAACTCGATCACCCGTCGCGAGGGGTAGATTTATATTCACGTGCCTCGAACATAATAACCCTATCATTTCATAAAGGGTTGAATTATATTCTTCCATGTACTACGCGATCGTTTATCGCAGAGGGTCGATTCGCGTTTCTGTACCTTGTTATTAAATAAATTATACAACATATTTGATGGCTAATTACATGCTGAGTAATTTGGGTTTTCACAATATCTCCACAAACTGATAGTACTTATAAAAAATAAATAACCCAATTTATGACACGATATAAACTTTTCGACGTAAATAGGTTAATATCGTCTACTAGAAATAACACCCCCCTTCTGCAGTAATTCCAAGCATTAATTGTCTAGCAATAACTAAAAATATTATGTGTACACTGAAGGGATTTTTCTCCAGTTTACTGAATCAATTTATTATCATTAGTACAATACTTTTGTGTAAAAATCTAATAACATCAGAAAGTGTCCATCTAGAAATATTTGTAATAATATTCCCAAAAATTGAGTAATTATTATCTCTGGTAACCCACCCTGATTACTATAATATAATTATCGAAAGCAAATAGAAAGAAACTAACAGTGAATAAAAATGAATACAAATGGTGTTTGATACTCTACTTTTAGACAACTGATAAATATTCGATAAAATTTCCGACCACTAAACTGGGGATGTTTATGCAAATTTATATTTATATTAACTGTTTATCCATTATTTGTCGAGTGAAAATAAATATTTCCCAAAGAACAGATAAAGGAGAATTTATGCATGTTTCAAAATGAAATTTATATTTCCATAGAATATTTCAGAAGTTGAAAATGCTATCGTGGACATTTCTAAAGATTTTTTAATCTACAAATCTCATCAAACTATTACGTATACACGAATATATATGAAATCATGCAATATTTATAATAATAGAAAGAGGGAGCTTCGTAGAGAACAATCTGAACTTCTAAATATATTTATACCTTACTTTACGTATTTCTTATATTTTTGTATATAACGTGCATTCTATAGTTTGCTGAAAATTTAAATTTTCTATAAATACATAAACAGTCGACAAAAACGAATCACACTCGTAGTAAAACTACATTTTGTATACATTGCATAATATTTTTAAAACCGTTCAAAATTTAATTGTAAGGCAATATTACAAAAACAACTGGAATCTGGTTGTTCTATCGAAGAATCCTCAATATAAATAAGACTTTGTTGACTCGTTTACCACCCTGTGTTTCCCACCCTATTCAAATTAACCTCTCTTATCATTCTACTGTCACCCACCCCAAGTTTGTAATTGTTTGAAACGTCAAGTTCCCAAATAAATGCATAAATATCCGCATTCTACCTATCGTATGCGACGTTTCTCAGCCCCCCGTGCCGCGACAACCCCTTCGAATATTCCGAAAACAAGAAGCTCGTAACTCAGACCGCTCGAAGGAAGAGAAAGACTGCTCGTATGTCTTGGCCGCGGTTGCACCTGGTGCATTCCTCGCGTCGCTTGGCCCTTCCTTTCACATTCCCCCATTAGTATTCCCGGTTTTTCGGCGGACACGGACTGCATCGTCGGTTCGAAGCTACCGGATGACTCAGTGGCGCGCGTGCACGGCGAACGCGTGCGTTTTATTCGGGGCACGTGCGTGTCGAGGAAGCTGCAAGAAGACCTCTTCCACGTCGATCGACGTCATCGAGTTAGAGGGGACCCGGAGGGTTCGATGATCGAGGAACAAATAATTAATGAACAACTGCGACCGCGAATCGCGTCCCCCCTCCACCTTTTGCCCATCGCCGTCTCAATAATTCACCGTCGACGAATTTCTCGCCCTCGATCGGACTCCCAGCCACCCCCGTACGCTTCCGGGGATCCGTCGGAAAGGGAAAGCAAAAGCTGGAAAGGCAGGTGAACGCGTTTCTTCGAGAAACCAGGATTGATAGCTGGGTCACGTGCCACTGATCCTCGCCACTCGTCGCCCTGGCTAGGAATCCGCGATAAATCTTGCAGGGGATTCGCACCTTCGAGAATCACGGGGGTTGGGTCCGATGGGAACGCGAACGTGTTGGTCGTTCGTTAGTTGCTTTATTACTGCGCTCCTCCGCGACGATTAACGGACCCTCGCGAGATTATGAGGAACTCTGGTCGACGATTACGACGTGGAATCGTTGCGTTCGCGAATCTTCTAGAGATAGATTTTTATGCAAACTAGGGTGCTTCTCGAGCATGTTAACACTTTGATTACGAAGAGTGTGTATAGTGTTACGATCATTTAAAATCACAATTTTTCTGTAAAAATAAATAGACTGCAGATGTTTATGTTAAAATATGTGAGTGACATATGTCAGATATGTATCAATAACATGCCAATATATACAGGAATATGCAAAATATGTCCAAGTATGTTTATTACTTAAACGTAATAGTAATCAATTATAATTTAAATTACAGTATGTTATGAGTGTTTTTTCAATGTTGTCAAGATTGTTAGTTGATGAAGTTTATCGTTTGAAGTCAATTTATAAGCTGAGAACGAATGCTCAACATTACGAGATGTGATCGGGGTACATTCGAATTTGCTGAAGTAGCATGCTTTAATTGATCAATACCATTTGCAACATCAATGAACTGTTACCATTAATGATTCACTACAGGTAAACACGAGATGTATACATAGCTATGTTGTCATTTCTACCACGACTATCCCATACAAACGTTGAATTAGTATTTATAGTAATTTCATGAAAAGAAATTCAAGAAACATATATGACATACGCAGTATGTTTCGACGTATGTTTTTATAAAAAATATATTTTTAAGGGCCTCTAGCGATGAAACAAACTTCTATTTAGGTTTCACTCTTTTATCTATTTCTTAGAAACATATGCATTTGCATAAACATCCTCAGTCGAGTAATAAAATTTGTCCAGGTGTTGAAAAAGTGTTAGATCAAAGCGTCAAAATGTAAAGGTGTCGGTGTTTCCAGAGAACACACCGAAGGATCAACACGTGCTTTAACGAGTGCCGGTTTCCGGGAAAGGAGGGCGTAGAAAAGTTGCTAGAAATCACAAAAGCTGGTAACAAACACCCGCGCGTGCACCAAAGGGTAGCCACGACAAACGAACGAGTCGCCGGCGCAACTGTACAAACAGAATAATTAGCACCTCTCGACCTGAACGCTACCGGTCGCAACACGAGCCCTGTGTACTTTTCCGTTTCATGGGCAGATCTTGCTTTCTCGTTGTTTGTCGACGGACGTTCGATCCCCGCGTGCATCGTGCTGCTTATCCGTGCGAAAATTCGCCACGCAGCTGCGATAACAGAGTCAACGACGATCGCCGATTCGCATCGAATGTGACCCCAAACACGGTGTTCCCTAAAACGCTTCTGCGTTAGCCTGGGCTCGTTATGCGAGTATACGAACGAGCCGGGTCGTTGCACGCGTTAATATCTCTTCGTTCGTTGCGGTTACCACCTTTCTCTTCTGGCGTCGCGGCACGTTTTCTTTTCCTATTGTCACCCGCGTGATATCGTTTAGTTCTGACAAACTGCTTTCATACGATAGATGCATCAGAACTTTCATATTCTAAAGTTGAGGATCGAAATTCAAATCGAAAATTCGGTGGGATTGAAGAGTATTTATTTTTATAGAGAACCAAAATTTGTCGTAAGAAATTGGAGTTCCTATTTAAAGAAATTAAGTGGTCAAAAAGTGAGGAAAATCGAGAATATCAATTTGTTGATCGGAGCTCCGTTAAAATGTTATTAACCTTTGAAAGGTTGTCGATCAGTAAGTAGAGTTTTGCCAAAATTTAAAAATTTCAAATCGTTCTGGAAAAATTATTTTTGGTTACAGAGGTCAATTACAATCATTTTTGGTGGATAGACACACCCCCGAAATCCTACTCACTTTCGAGAAAAAAATTCATTACTGAAAATAGAATGTCCGACCATAACTGTCTGGTTACACTGAAACATGCATATGTTTAAAAAATCATAACTTCCGAACGGATGGAAGGATTTTAATTTTTCAAAATGCAAACAACGCGTATTTTGGCGAGGAATATGTAGAAATTTTTAAAATATTGGAAAACTTGTTCCTTAGCCCCGTAAAGTAAGAAAAAACCCTATAAAAGTAGTCCAATTTTCAAACAGCCATAACTTCTACAATAGTGAATATATTTCAACGAAACTTTTTCCGAAGTAGAGCTCATAGGTACCTATAAAAAAGTATTAGACAACTTTTCTATAGGGCGCCAAACAAAGTGACTAAAAATCAAAAACTAATTTTTAAGAAATATCCATAGGTGGAAAGTGCCTAAATTTTTGGACGGAATTGAAAAGTTTCAAATCGTTATGGAAAAATTATTTTCGATTGCAGGGGTCAATTACAATCATTTTTGGTCAATAGATATATCCTCGAAATCCTAATCATTTTCGAGAAAAAAAAGTCTTTATTGAAAATATAATTTCAGGCCAGAAATGTCATTCCACAATTTTGGGGGGAACTTTAAAATGTCATAACTCCCGAACGGATTGGTGGATTTTAATGTTTCAAAATGCAAACAACGCGTATTTTTGTGAAGAATATGTAGATATTTTTAAAAACATTGGAAAACTTGTTCCTTCACCCCGTAAAATGAGAAACACCCCATAAAAGTGGTCCAATTTTCAAACAACCATAACTCCTACAATAGTAAATATATTTCATTGAAATTTTGGGAGGCAGTAGAGCTCATGGATACATACAAAAAAGTACTAAACAACTTTTCCGTACAGCGTCAAACAAATTGATTAAAAATCAAAAACTAATTTTTAAGAAACATCAACAGTAGGTACTGAAATTTTTCGCCGAAAACAAAAATTTCAAATTGTTCTAAAAAAATTATTTTTAGTTGTGGGGGTCAATTACAATAATTTTTGGTGAATAGACATACCCCCGAAATCCTAGGCACTTTCGAGAAAAAAATTCGAGTAGGTGAACAAAATTAAAAAATTTGTAATCGTTCTGGGAAAATTATTTCTAATTATATAGAATAGACATACACTCGAAATGTATATGCCTGTGCCATTGAATTTGTTCTTACATATCTGTTTCTTAGTTTTAGGGACATTTAACTGCCTGAGTTAAAATGAGGTGTATTTTATTTAATTCTTCGACTCATATGCTACGAGTTGAAGATATCAGCCACGAAAAATATTAACAATATATTACAATACCTTTACGTATATGAATAAAAATGTGAATCAGCAGTTTGAGTTAGATTTTTAAATCCTGAATAATATTTCCAAGTTTCTACTTTCCATGGAAACAATTAATCACGCTAAAACAGTAATAGTCACAAGTATGTATCAAGCACTGTCAATATTTCAGGAATACCATAATATATTATCAAAACTATAAAAATAGAACACGTTAAGGTAATAAATGAAACTAGGAAATGGGTCACGAGTAAAAAGAGGTTGAGAGACACTGTTTCCACGCAACCGCGACACAACGAAACCAACAAACTATGCGCGCAGCCTATAATAAAACGCTCCTTTCAGCGATATTTCGATCTTTTTCCACGGTTTCCATTACCTCGACAATGTCGATCCCGGAGGAAACGAACGCATCGACGCGAATCGACGAAGCGTGTTCGAGCCTCACGGTGCGCGATTCAGATCATCAAAGTAAACTCCGAGTTTTACGGACGCGAGGCGTATGAATGCTTCATTCATCGGCGCGGAAAGCGGCCAGTGAATGGGTGTCTCTCACGAGCGCAGATATCTACGCATTGATACCTGCAGGAGAGCTTAAATGGCCCATGAATTTCTTCGTTACCCTCTCTTTTTTATTTCCTTCCGTTCTGCATTTCCATCCAAGTTCCTCAACCTTTGCTCGACAACGTCCACTTTCGCAACTCCGTCTTGTATTTTGGACACTTTTTTAAGAAACGGTGCGTCACGATTTTTAAATGTAAAAACATGTCGAATATGATTGCTTTTCGAAAATTGATCAAACTGTAACGAACAAAGCTTGAAAGTCTATTAATCTCGTGACCCAATGTCGACCATGTGAAGCCTCTCAGAATATATGCATTGAGCAGAAATGACCTTTTAAAATAATTAAATATATTTAAACTCGATTTTATATCTGTAACAGAATACAATTTCTTCGTACTTTTACTCCGTTTCTTTACATTTTCAAAATTATGTAAGGTATATAAAACCACAGCATTTTAATCACCCTCGAGTTTTTTGATCACCGAGCTATCTTGATAGCAAAATATTTCAAATGAGATCAGAAAAGGGATTAATTAAAAAGCTCTCTAGACTATAGTGTTTCGTAGAGAGAACAATGCCTCAGCTCTTGGGTAACTAAACGAGCACAAGTTTGTACGAATGTAAACTTTGGAAGAGAAAGTACGAACAGTGATGACTATTTAGGAAAACAACTGTCCAAGTTACCGAGTGATTTATCACAGAAAGGAGGAAGAGATATCGATAAATTAAGGCAACCAGTAAGACAAGACAGCCACTAGTAATCACTGAATAATTAACGTTTCGAACGAAAACCCGTAACGACAAAATATTTCACGAATCCGAAGGTGGAAAACGACGGGATTTCACCTCGAATTTACATTTTCTTATTTTTAACTACTTTGCATTCGTATCCGTTGTGCGCGGAAGAGCCCCCGACTTTTCCAACAGTCCCCATTCGCCGGGACAAGAAGAATCGATTCGACGAAGACTAAAGACACAAAAGTTTCTCGCTAGGGGCGAAAATCTCGTGCAAAAATTCCTCTCTCCCGCTTATAATTTATTTTCTCTCGCGTGGAACGGCACCGAGAGAGAGCCCCGTAATTGGCGGAGTCGTTAAATTTGCAAGAAGCTCCAGGATAAGAATTTTTATCCGTGAAAACGGGACGTGAAATCGCGATATTCTTGGTACAGCAATTCAACCATATATTTGCTTCAATTAGAACGCGTTCCAGCGTAAACGCTTTCGATCATCCGTCTGGTTAATGATAAGACTAAAAAATAAAGAATCCACAAAAAATACGTTCGTTACTCGTCGAATAAAACTTGCAACCTCAATTATAGAAATGTTCCACGATGCACGGGCAAAAAGCTTCGATCGAACCGGCTGAATAAATTGCTATTCATTGCTTTTATTGGTTCCGCGAGGTGAAAATTCGCAGCGAAAGCGCCTCCATTCCGGTGCATAATTTATTTCCTCCGATGCTTAAACGCACGGTGCAGCCGGAATCGTTATATTCGCGGGCGTTTTCTTCGATTCACCGTTCCGGCAGAATTCTCATCGCGAGCAACAGCGTTTAAACGTCGAACGGTTTCCACAGTTTCGGAACTTCGTCGCGGAAGAAGCGTAGAGAATGCCGGGCGGGCTTTCGTCCTCGATTATTGCGCAACTTTTTCCGCGATCGTTGAGAATTGGCTTTCGTCGGGGCTCGAAAAAGTTTCCGCGTTTTCGCAGCACGACAATGGTTATGTCTCTGCGACGCTTAGAGTTCCGCGGAAACTTTTCTCACGATTATCGTTTATGGCGCGAGACGAATATCCAAACAAGTTCGCCGGGAGCTTTTTGCCAAGGAAACTCGCCCTCCACGCGGACAAATAACGCCCGCTAAAAGTCATCGTAGTAAAATGAGGATTATTTAAGAAAAATCTCGGGTGGAAAATCCACTCTGTGCGATTAAATGGCAGACCCCTCCAATTGTCCACGAAAACGGTTGTGTTTGGACGATTGAAAACTAGCAGTCTAGATTTCTTATAGAACTTATTTTTAGAGTGAAATTTTCGTGTTCTATCTGGATTTGTTTTCTTTAACATCTAATTTTGAGAATTAATCGTTGAATGGTAGGCAAACCCCCTCCAATTGTCCACGAAAACGGTTGTGTTTGGACGATTGGAAACTAGCATACTAGATTTCTCGTAGAACTTATATTTAGAGTTCTATCTGGATTTATTTTCTTTGACATCTAATCTTGCAAAGCAGTCAGAAAGACCTGTTAGTAATGTCTAATAAAATTCGTAAAGGATTTACTCGACTGAATTTTTAAAATTTTACTCTAATTTCCCATAAGAGAATAAATACTTATTTTCATTGCATTATACATTTCTCCACGTATCTATCGTTTTAATTTATTTCTAATGTTAATGAAAAATATACTCCTTTCAGAATGAAACTCCATACAGTTAAAACAGTATTATTTATATACTTCTAATCTGTAGTGTGGAGGGTTGGTAATTCTGAGTCATAACCCCTTGGTTTTGGAGCAGCCAGGGGGTAAATACAAATGTTCAGCTTAGGATCGAGCAGTTGTAGGCTACTCGACCAGACACACTTAACATATGTACTAGTGTTTAGATTTAAAAAGAGAAACCTGTTTCATTATGTAATCAAGAAATAATTGAGAGTATATTTTCCACTTGAATGTTTGTTATTACTAGACTGCAGATCTTTATGCAAATTCATATTTTTGTTAATAGAATTGATGAAACGGGAGCTTTGTAGAGGGTTGTTTCAATCCCTATATAAAGGAATTATAGTTTTCTGAAAATTTAAATTTCCTATAAATAGATAAACAGTCGACAAAAACGAATCACATTCATAGTAAAACTGATTGCATTTTGTATGCATTGCATAATATTTTTCAAACAGTTTAAAATTTAATCGTAAGGCAAGGGGTTAATATTACACAAATAACTGGAATCTACTTGTTCTATCGAAGAATTCTTAATGTAAATAAAACTTTGTTCACTCGTTTACCACCATGTGTTTCCCACTCGATTCAAATTAACCTCTCTTATCATTCTACTGTCACCCACCCCACGCACCCTCGACTCTAACTTTCCATCCCAATTCATCATTCAACTATCCACGTACTACTCTCTTCCCCCAGAAATTCATAGTTTCAAAACATATGCTTAAACGCTAGATCCTTCATCCTTCGCCGCTTCATCTAATCCCTATAACCCATTGCTGGTGTAATCCACTTAAGACTAGACTAAACAACACGCAATTATTGCCCAGTTCAAATTGTACGTATATCTCTTGTATTATTTAGTTATAGTTTTTAGTGACTCTTAGAGTTTACTTTATTTCTTTACAATATCTTTTTACTCCTTACTTTGTAATAAGTGTAATAAATTTTTGACTAGACTGAACAGCAAGATATGCAATTAATGTCTCGTTGAATTTCTACATTTATCTCTTGTATTATTCAGTTTTACTTTTAAGTGACTTCTAGTGATTTGTTCAACAGCTTCTGTAGTTTCATTTCTTTGCAATTCATTTTTACTTTTCACTTTGTAACAAGTGCAATAAATTTTTGTCTAGACTAAACAACAAAGTACGCAAATATTGCCTCATTCAATTTTTACGTATATCCCTTGTATCATTTAGTTTTACTTTGTAGCGAATATCAGAGATTTTTACAACAACTTCCAGCTTAATTTCTTCACACAATATTAATATAATTCCTCTAAATCTTTCTAAAATATCTCTTAATTCAATTTGTATATCTCTTATTATTTAGTTTTACTTTTAAGTGACTTTTAGTGATTTGTTCAACAGCTTCTATAGTTTCATTTTTTTACAATTCGTTTTTACCCTTCACTTCCTAACACAAGCAATAAATACTCATCCCAAAATGAAACAAACAAGCCCCTATAAAGTTTATCCCAACTATCCGATATTCGAAGCGATAACCCAGACATATTTCTCACGTCGCGATCCAGCAGCTTGTCGCCCATCCCGTGATCTCCAAATCGATACACATATTCCGAGTAAAAATAAGAAAGAAAGAGAAACGTGGCGTAGCAGCACGTGCAAGGATTCCGAATGAAAGGAGCGCACGCGGCTACGGTTCACAGAAGGCTCTCTCACCCTGCTCTGCTTAGTGAGGTTGGCGCCCATCAGCCGGCGATTCTTCGTGGCGTCGAGGACGCTCCGACGGGGGGTACCCTCTCCGCCGGGACATTCCCCCCGTCCTGACGTTGCAGAGGGATTGACCCCTCCTGCTGTTCCCCAACGGTGCACTCGTGCGGCCACCCTGCCTATCGGGCCCTCCACCAGTCCCTTTAGAAGTCGCAACGTGCCACCCCTGCACGAGAGTCCGCGGCTGTTCCCGTTGCTACCGCTCCCGCCGGCAGTGCTACTTTTATCGTTGACACCGCTAGTTCCACTGGCACCAACAACACTACCACCATCGACACCACTACCACCCTCCACCTCCTTCTTTTCCAGCGTCGCCTTCTCCTCCTCCGTCACCACGGTTCCCTTCGCCCGTGTCACCTTCGACGATCGCGACAGCGACCCTGAACGATCACCGCCACCCTCCGTACAATGTTGTCCCAGCTGTCTCGAAATCGTTGCAGCTGCAACGCAACCGGTCGATCGACGAGCGACGCGCTCGTCGAGTCGCGTGGACTGGTTTCCCTTTCGTTCGCGACCTCGAGCGACCTCCTCGTGAGATCTGTCCGTCGTAGGGAATCGTCGAGGGTGCCTCGCTGTTCAACTACTTTCGAGCGCGGACTCGGGGACAGAGCTGGAGATGCTTCTGGAAGAACTCCCGGGACGTTCGAGCTTCTGGAAGACCTGCGTCCGCGAGGGTGGTTCGGACAGAGTCTTAGAAAATACATACAAAATATATATCACGATTTCGAGGTAGAGGATTCCGAGCTCGATACCAACTAAGGCAACGTTCCCGAACTGAGGGTTCAGAACTCGGGAGGGCTTCTTCTCTGGCACCATCAGCTAAACGTCTCGTTCATCTCCGCGCTTGGTCGCGTCGCGTCAACGCACTCTGTGCTCGCCTGTCAACTCCCATTACGCGTCTCGTTCGCTGTCATGTCCACCGCGATGGTCCTCGTGTCGTTCGAATTCGCGTGCCAGCGGACATCGATATCCTCGTCACCGCGACAGAATCAATTATCCGCGTCACCGTGACAGAATCAATTTCCCTCGTCGCCTACGCGCGCAAAAAAAGTTACCCAACGACTGTTGGACAACCAGGATCCACGGTTCAGCGGTGCACGAATCCCAATCGAATCGAGGACTTCGTCGAGGAACTCAACGACGAGGGTCCCATCCCTTCGATCTAAACATCCACGTCTTGGTGAGCCACGATCATCCTAGAAGTGTTTCTGAGACGAAGTTTCGCGTCATTCTCGATATGCTCGCGCGAAACGGTGTCAGCACATTGTCCCTGACACGACGACGGATTAGCACGATGAAGCCTGACGTATTTCACGCACGACGTGGGACGAAACCGACGTGGAAGGCAGGGTCGAGAACGCAATCTGACGTCCGTGAGGCGCGCTGGTTGCCGACCGACTGACTGGGTATCGCCGATTAACGGCCTCCCTTGGCCGTGCGTCGTCTGACTCACTCCAACCCTTGGGGAGGATTTTCGTCGACGCGCATGCGCACCACACTCAGACGCCTCGCGCGTGCATACGTAGCCGTACGCGTCCAACCGATAATACGCGTTTTTAAGGGAGGAAATGACTTTACATCCGCCAAAAAATTGAAAATTCGATTTTGAGCAGAAAAAGTTAGTTTGTAGCTTCAAAAATACAGTACGGGCGATTTTAAAGCGAAACTCGAAGTGTTATGAAAGTTATAATATAGTTACCCATCTGTGCAAAAATATAATACAAACTCTATATTTTGTTATATGAAATTAATTGTGCAATGGATCGAATTGACCCTAATATTGAATAATTTGAATTTGAAAATCAACCTCTAATTATAATAGGAAATAATTCTTAATATAAATACAATTGAATATTTATCAGAATATAAATTCAAATAAAAAGGAGTTACTAATCATAATATAAATGATAAGATTAAAATTAATGTTTCTTTTTATATTCTTTGTTATATGTATGTCTCATTGTGATATAGTTTATATGATTTGTAATTACATATATTTTATACTTACGTCTCTCTATCTTTGTGTACAAATTGTGTATAAAAATAAATAAATAAATTTATATTGAGTTTCATTGATTTAACCCTTTTCACTCTTGTATATCGAGTGTGACTCGTCATCATACGCGCTGTTCCAGTTCTTTGGCCGCCATTGTACATTACCGTTCAACGTCTGAACACGAGCGATAAATATATTACCCCGAGCAAATTAATCTTTCGAGTGCCCCGCGAGAAACTGGCGATGAATAATCTACCAAACGGAGAATCCCTTAGCCGCAACAAGAACCGAGTCGTTCGCCGTCGACGATTTGTAAACGTCGTCGAGCCTCGATATTCACCCACAGGGCGGGTTTATATTAAAAACACCGGACAGCGAAAAATTCGCGTTATAAATATAAAACGCGATCGTCCTTTTCTGCGGGGAAAATTTCTACGGTGTTCTAGCGTTCCGTGACGCGAAAATGATATCTCGGCTCTTTCGTCGCGGTTCGCGGTGCTCTAAATCACGCTGCTGCACGTCAAAGATGGCCACGCAACGCTCATTTAAATAATAATCATCGAGGAAATAATAAAATATAATTAGCATTCGACGCTGTTAATTGTTTGTTCAAGGAAAATTGCAATCGAAAATTTTCGATATATTTACACTCGAATTATTAAATTTATTTATGTTCAAGTTTCGTTACACGCTGAAAAATGTTGTTGGTAGACTACTCTGTAAAAAATTGAAACTGGTCTGAAGAAGATCTACAGTAGATTCCTGCTTTGATGGTATTTCAATTTTGTCTAATAATATGTAATAAAAAATTTTGATCGAATCCATGGTGTAGATATAATTGTATTCAAAGTAAAATACTATTTAATTTGAAAATTAAGGTACGTGGACATTTTCTATCTATACTAGTATGTAGATACTTTAATTTTGCTCAATAATACATAACAAAAAATTTGATCGAATCGATGGTGTAGATATAATTGTATTCGAAGTCTAAATCTAATTTGAAAACTAAGCGTAGACATTTTCTATTTATTTTAGTATACAGGATGTTCGGCCACCCCTGGGAAAAATTTTAATGGGGGATTCTAGAGGCCAAAATAAGACGAAAATCAAGAATACCAATTTGTTGATAGAGGCTTTGTTAAAAAGTTATTAACATTTAAAATTCCGCCAGTACTGAATTTTTTTCTCCGAAATGCGCAAGATTTCGGGGATATGTCCATCCACCAATAATTATTGTAATTGACCCCCGCAACCGAAAATAATTTTTCCAAAACGATTTGAAATTTTGTTTTCATCGAAAAATTTCACACCTTCTCGAATTTTTTGCTAGAAAGTGGGTAGGATTTCGGGGGTATGTCTATTCATCAAAAATTATTGTAATTTACCCCTGCAACCGAAAATAATTTTTCCAAAACGATTTGAAATTTTTTTTTTCATCGAAAAATTTCACACTTTCTCGAATTTTTTTCTAGAAAATGGGTAGGATTTCGGGGGTATGTCTATTTACCAAAAATGATTGTAATTGACCCCTGCAACCGAAAATAATTTTTCCAGAACGATTTGAAATTTTCGAGTTTAATTGTTAATAACATTTTAACGGAGCCTCCATCAACAAATTGGTATTCTTGATTTTCGTCTTATTTTGACCTCTAAAATCCACCATTAAAATTTTTTCTCAGGGGTGGCCGAACACCCTGTATAGATTCAGCTTATTAAGTATTTATATACATTTCTGAAACAGGATGTAGAGTTTATATTGTTCGAATAAAATTCTCGCCTTGCGGAGAGGTCGATTTGTTGGCTGTTCTTGGCCGTGGAATTTCCGCAACGGTGAAAACTCCGAGGGTCCTACAAGCACGGTGCGCCCTTTCGCGTTAACGTTATCCTTAATCAGTTTTAAAAAGCCATAAAAGCGGATTAACCGCCAAGGATATTACGAGTCAATCGAAGTTATGAATTTATCGCGGGGGAGTAAACGAGATTACGAGGTCGTAATCGGGCCGATTCCGCGCTCGTGTAATAATCGCCTTGGCGCGCCGTCTGCCTAATTATCGCCAGTGTCTTTTACGGTGGAAAACGACAGTAGCCAGGTACCTCGAACGATCTGACCGGATCGTTTGAGGTTGGGACTGTTTATCGATCAAAATATGAAAGCCAGACGTTTCTCGTTATTTCCATCATGAAATATAATGCAGTGTCTATCGTGACAGAAACAACGTTTGTATTTTGATAATTTCATATAATGCAAATATTAACTCTATTTGGTCCTACGATCACATATGCAAGGTCTTTTATTAACACTTTTAGTACTAGAAAAATTAATTCTCGAGTTAAGATGCCGAGGGAAATAAATTTGTATGGAATTTGTGAATTTTAACAAGATTACGAAAAATAAGTACTGAATTGCAAGTTATGTAGCTTGCAATGATCTAAAATCTAGGTTTTGAACTTACGTTTCAATGCACAGTTTCAAGAGAAGAACGACCTTGAAATGTCCTTGACGTTTCCACCCTGGAGCCAAACGTCACCCCGCCATGTTTCCCACGAAATGAAACAACTTTTGTCTCGTTTCTACCTTTGAGAGATGAAACGAGACGCCTAGGTGGCCCGTTTTAAACGTCTCGCGACGCAAACGAGCCAATCAAGCGGCGCCAGTTCGACGCCTACGCTTCTCGCATACAGCATCCCGCGGTTCCTCGGTAGACCGAATCCCGAACGATCGATACGCTCGTTCTTCAGCCATTCCGCAAAGTATATTAACAGGTTGCCAATATCTCGATAGTGGCTGGAAGGATCCTCACGGGAGGGGCGACATTGTGAGGCAAACAATTTAATATGCGCGGCCTCTCGTCGAAAGTCCTCGCTAAGGACCCTTCCTCGGCATACCTTATCTGTCTTCTGGCAGTCACAAAGCCGAGATCTCTCCGTTTATTGGAAAGCTCTGCCGTCGCGACGATCCCCGGACGGGATGAAAGGCGCTTTCGCCCTGCTCTTCTATTCGCGTATCATCGATACAGATGCCCCAGGGCCCCGGTATGTCGTCTGAATGTTGATGTTGCGCGGGGCAATTTGGGGGAAAGTGGAATTTGCGTGGCATTCCGGTTTTGAGGGATTGCTACGGGTCCACTCGAAACAATTATACACTGTTACTTCCGCTCGGTGATTCGTCATAAACGAGAACAGACTTGTTTCGAATGGGATTTTTTCCATTTGTTTCTGACAAATGTTTATCCGGACAACGGAAATTTAAATATTTGGAAGACTACAGGAAGCAATTCATATTCAAAAATTTGAGAACTGAAGCAAGATGGGGATTATTTAGGGGTTGAAACAACCCTCTACAAAGTTCCCATTTCTATTAATAAAAATTTGCATAAAAATTCACACTTCTATTTACGTAGTTTTGTTTCTAAGAAAATCTTTGCCATTTATTTCTACCAAATGTTTATCTAGACCAAGGCAATTTAAATATTTAAAAGACTATAGGAAGCAATTAATATTCAAAAATTTAAGAATTAAAGCAAGATGAAAATTATTATATTTAGGGGTTCAGACAACCTACTACAAAATTCCCATTTCTATTAGAAAACATATGAATTTGCATGAAAATCCACACTTCTATATACATAGTTTGGATTCTTACGAATTCTTGTCCATATATTTCTACCAAATGTTGTTTATTCAGCCTAGCAAAATTTAAATATTCAAAAAACCACAGAAAGAAATTAATATTCAAAAATTTAAGAATTAAAGCAAGATAGGAATTATTATATTATATTTAGAGGTTGAAACAACACTCTACAAAGTTTCCATGTCTATTAATAAAGATATGAATTTGCATTAAGATCCACAGTCTATTTATCAC
Source organism: Colletes gigas (assembly GCF_013123115.1). NCBI lineage: Eukaryota > Metazoa > Arthropoda > Insecta > Hymenoptera > Colletidae > Colletes > Colletes gigas. The sequence continues at coordinate 10,132,324 of NW_025106635.1, forward strand.
ACTTCTATTTACGTAGTTTTGTTTCTTACGTATTCTTTCCCATTTATTTCTACAAAATATTGTTTATCCAATCCAAAAAAATTTTAATATTCAAAGAAATACAGGAAGCAATTAATATTCAAAAATTTAAGAATTAAAGCAAGATGGGAATTATTATATTATATTTAGAGGTTGAAACAACCCTCTACAAAGTTTCCATGTCTATTAACAAACATATGAATTTGCATAAAGATCCACAGCCTATTTATCACACTTCTATTTACATAGTTTTGTTTCTTACGTATTCTTTCCCATTTATTTCTACAAAATATTGTCTATCCAGTCCAAAAAAATGTAATTATTCAAAAAAATACACGAAGTAATTAATATTCAAATATTTAGGAATTAAATCAAGATAGGAATTATTATATTATATTTAAAGGTTGAAACAACCCTTTATAAAGTTTTCATTTCTATTAATTTGCATAAAGAACCACTCTTTAGTTATCACACTACGTTTTGTTTTCTTAAGAGTCTTGCTAATCGCTGAATTTTATTATAAAAACGGGTAAGAGGAAATTGTCCACCTTCGCGGAAGTGGTTTTCCCGATTATTAAATTGAAACGCGGAGAATGTAATTCTAAGACGAAAGCGTCGCGGAGGATTCCTTAATCCGCGATTTTCGATCCACAGCACGTTCATCCCCGAGCACTGTGTCGCACTTTTCATTGACTGCGCTGCTTTCAAGAGTGTTTCACCCTCGAAGGGCTGCTCGAAGGGGCGGATTTTGCGCCACCCTTCTTCTTTCTTTCTTTCGAGCATGCCTGAGCGAAGTATAAAAGACAGAACACTCGCAGCGAAATTCTTCGTTCCAATCAGCCGCGTTTCACGGATATAACCTTCCGCGAATCAGGGACTCGCGTCGATGCATATTTCATACGTTTACGCTGCGTAAACGTATGCCGACACGATGAATTTTAATCAAACGAATCCGTTAAAATTCGTTGCATTTTAATCTTTTGACAAATCAACGACAAAAGCTCCTTCTAACCCCTTGTCGTACACGAGTGTGACTTGTCACAAATTCTTTATGTCAAGTTTCACACTGGTCGTCAAGTCTTGTATATTAAAATCAACGCATTTTTAAAACTTTTTCGTATTTTTAAACAACATCAAATAGTATACGTTTGAAAAATTCTTTGAAATTAAATCACACGTCAAGGGTTTAAACAAACTTTCTGCTAAAAATTTATGTCAGTGTTTCGTCTCACAAAGGTTTAATATCCGTTCCCAACAACAATTGGACGTGTAATTATTCGAAGTGTAAAGAGCATCTCCGAAACTTCCGAGAGCTAGCAATCCACGTCTAAAATTTATTCGAAAGTTAATCTCGCGAACTCTTGAACCGCCTTCGGGTCTTTTCCCCGGGACGTCGTCCTTACGCGAGAGCGAAACGAACGCCCATCACGGAAGACCCGCGGATCATTAGCAGAACTTTGCTGTATTATATGACGGAGACCACAAAGTTCGACAAACTTCCGAACAGAGAGGAACATTACAATAAAAGGCCAACAGATAAAAGATCCGCGCGCGCCAGACGACTTTCATCTTTCCAAGGGAAAAGACTCTCGATAACTTCGTAACCATGGATCCCGATATGTCTATATCGAGGCTATAGTCTTCTTTGATTCGATGTAGACGACGTCGAGCTCGTTCAACTCGACGTAGAAGATCTCGAACGTATTGGGAACACGACGCAAGTAGAATCACACTGGTGGGATCAGACACGGTCACGTCTGGTCTCGCGAGATACGATGCAGACTATTCTGAATTCACAGTATCCACAATAGACGACATATTAGGGTACGATACAGGTGATTTCTGACAGAATTATGGGATTCAATGTGTTCTGAAATCGTAGAATCTGAGGATTCTGCATCCCAAAGGAAATGGAAGACGGGAATTTTAGGGAGATTCAAAGGATTTTTAGCGTTATGGAAGAATTACTGACTGTCATGCATCCTCAAAACTATAGAGACTCTCCTCATATTCTGAATACCCTAAGAGATTCAGATTAGAGAACTGTCTTTACAAGTTTGATAAGACTATTTCTATTTATGCCTACCTAGACCCAAAATTTATGTGTTTGATGCAACGAGACCACAGTTGCCATTAGAACCTTGTTAATCGATTGCATTCATTTCGAATGATCTGATATCCGACACAGTGTGTTAGATCAACGTTTATCGCGTCTGTCAAGTCCAATGTCCTCCATATCAACGTTGGAATTGTTCACGCCAGGTAACCCAGAGACTAACCGAACGAAATCGTAGCAACTTTATCGCTCGATTACCGTGTTACGAGCGAAACAGCAAAATGCAAATTGTTTTGATAAACCGTTCGTAACGCGAGTCCCGTGCAGCGTGCAGGAAAACGGGTAACGTAACGAGCCCCGACGACTTAGCGCAGGTAACGTGTTAAGTCCTACGCGAGTTGTCCCTACGCATAACAATGCACGTAGAAACGGCAGGAACAGTGACGTATGCGCATCATAATGCGGCGGTGTGTACGTCTTCATGGCAATTAGCATGCATCCAGCGGAGCTTAGGGCACGTAGGGGCGTCCGAATAATCCCGCGTGATCTACGCACGTTTCCGATACCCATATGCACTGTGCTTATGGCAGTGCTTGCCGCAAACCCTACATACACAAGTAGCCCCCGTATACCGCGAGCCAGTGTGGGTGGTTCGAGGGAGGAATAAAGAGGGAGACCCCCGGAGCGGACCCGAGCCCTTTGAATAATTTCCCTTTTTAATCGCGGCGACCAGGGCCGCTTTATTTGTTTCCTGGCGAAAAATCGATTGGGGGGGACGCGTTGGAATAACTGTCCTTTAATAGCGAATTGCTCGATCCTCCACGTTGCTCCAGGAGAAGATCTTGTGATCTTGTGATCGATGAATGCGAAGAATTCTATCGCTACTTGTTCGTTGACATTTAACACGTTGACTACCAGACCAAACGACTCAAATTGTCTACGAAAATGATACTCCTTTTTTGGACAATTGAAAACTAGAAACAATTTGTCGTGGAACTTATCTTTACAGGCTCTTTAGAATTTAAGTGTCAAACTTAAACTATCAAGATTTATTTTCTTTGACATCTGATCTTGAGCAATCATTTTCTTAGCTCATCAGTGAATATTCATGTTACATATGGGTGACGTGGAAGTCAATGTGTTAACTGAAGTTGTTTCGATGCTAATCTCGTTAATCTGTTGATGTCAAACCTACTAAGCATCTAGTGTGCTAGTTAGAGTTAATTAATCTTCGTAGATAATATTCTGTATACTAGCTAGGGCAAAGAAACATTCATTTCTTGAAACTTTTGCCTGGTAATTCACTCAAGTATGATTTTCAACCCTCTGCACTCGACCACCTGTTTATATGTTTGATGCAATTAGTCCAGAGTTGTTATTAGGACGTTATTAATGGATTACATTTATTAGAGTTAGGACCCTAGAATAATGAATTCCTGACTCAAACAAACTTTCTCGCGAATAAAACGAAACGATAGTAAATATTCCAAGCAAACATATCTATTTTTCAATTTTCTGCTCATGTATTCTGTCCTATATAATCACTTCAAAAAAATAATGTCGTGCTCCCTTGAAGGATACATCCAATTGTTCTCTCTGACAGTCGAGTGCAAAGGGTTAAGGTCTGAAGTTTAGACACGATCTTTCACAATATATTACGAATTTAAAAAATATTTCGAAATAATTTACTCGATTTTTCGTGATCAAAACCATCTCAAAGCGTTGACAAAATAAATGTAGAAGCTTGTTATACTATCGTTTCTTGTTGTTTTTGTATAAGTTTCTGAATTATTACATTTTTCTAAAATTAACTGCAGATGTTGGGATAAGGGAGCGTAGAAGTCGCGTAGATTGAATAACTCCGCGGATCAAAGGACGTGTATCGCGAAGAGGGCCTCTTAATATGAATATTACACGTCGTGCGCGAAGAGGAAACGTCACGTTTTCGCGACGCCAACGAAACGTCGGGTGGAAAGGAGGGGCGGGACAGAAATCTTGATTTGATATTCCGCGCGGAGGGCCCCGTTCTCGGGAAGCTTTTACACGGCCGACCTGAGTCTCCCAACGTTCCGGTGAATATGAACAAGAGCGAGACGATAACGGCCAAGAGCTTTCTCTTTTACTATGTCGTATTTACCGCTCAAGGGAAGCACCAAGCGATTTGTAATGAAATAACTTTGCCAAAATGTTCCTCGAAAAAATATTGTTACTTTGCTGGGAACACGTGGAGCCAGAGTCTCCTTTGATGGCGTTAACGATCTTCTCTCGACCTATATTTTCAAGTACCATTTGACATACATGCTTGCAAATGATGTTGTATCACATTAACTTGCAATATCACTGGGGACTATTAAAAACAAAATTTACAAACTTCGATGGTGGTTACAAAAATCAGTGACATCACAAAGTGTTTAAAAATAACATTTTGACCTCGTGGGTTTTACTCGATTTCCAGAAAAAATTGCGACCACGCATAGTGGATTGAAAGGGTCGGAAACGTGGCCAAAATTCAAGATTTCATTGAACCTTGAAATAACAAATTTCAAACTTAAAATGGTTATATCAATATGCTTTAGTAGCTTTGAGACACATGGAAATAACGGAAATATATTTACTCACTTGTGAAAAAATATAATAGAAACTCTATATTTTGATATTACATGAATTTGATTGTGCAATAGATCGAATTGACCCTAATATTGAATAATTTGAATTTGAAAATAAACCTCTAATTACAATAAGAAATACTTCAAATCTTATAATTCTTAATATAAATATAATTGAATATTTATCAGAATATAAATTAAAATTAATGTTGGACAAAATACATAATAATAAAAATTAGATCTTTTTAATGTAAAAAATTCTTCACATAATAATTTTATAGCATCATTAATTGTAATAAACCTATAAATCCCAATTTATTTGGACCTTAACAATCTTGTAAAAAAGCAATTGCTATTAAATTTAATTAAAACAATTTCACTTAAAATCCACTAATTTGACCTCTACAGGGCTACATTTAATCACAAAATCATCTAAAAAAAGAAAAATGCGTAGACTTCGAAGCTCTGCAGTGACGTTAGTTAACAAAAAAATGCTGTTCTTAAATAAAAGTTGAAAAATTGGATTCTGGCCACGAATCATCGTTTCCTAACCCACTGTGCCACGGTGGGAATTAAAGGTCGATCATCGACGTCGATACGGTGAGGTTTCCAGAGTTCTTTCGAACGACCGTTCGATAAATCGCCGTTAATGACACGGGTTATAGCTGGAAATTTAAACTAAAACCCCCGAGATCGTCGTGGACCGTTCGACCCCACGTTATCCAGGCTATCTCGAGGCCGCACCCCCGCGACCATCGTCGCCCCACGCTTTATACGCCCGAAGGTTTTTATCGGGGAGGGCGCACTCGGGGGCCCCTTTAATTAATGGCGAGGCACACACGCGTTCACGAAACGAACAGAGGAAACGGGCGCTCCTGCCCGACGAATTATTTGGAGAAGCATCGCGCGCTTCCTGGGGATGGAACGAAGAACGAAAGGGGTGTCGTTGCTGACCCACCGAGGGACGTGCCCTCGTTTGGGAAATTTACCATAATTTCCGGGAAACGCGCGAGAATGACAGGTGCTGGGAGAGGGTGGTTTCTAGCTACAGGGGTCAAAATGTTTTTTTTAGTTCTTTTTTTGATGCACCCCATAGATCGTGACACTCGATGAAGAAATTATTTTTGCCAAATTTTGACGCGATTGGACAACTATAACTATTGAAAATTATAACGATTTGTACTTGTATCGTCTTATTCTAAATTTATTAATCGATATTTTTTGGTGAAATTATCATTCCCTAATTCCTTCAATTTATTATTAAACATCGCATATCACATAGGGAATGGAGTCACAATTCGTGGCGTTTTCCTTATGTATGGAAACTAAAACTATTATTTTTAATTGAAAGGACAAGGAGACGAGTTAATTTAGAAAGGAACATTCTTGAGTTCTCGAAGACTACCGAACTATTAAATGAACTCTAGACATTACACTACAGTATCCACCGAAACAAAGTTCATTTCAAATCTAGAATTAAGTCTCCTCAATGTTGCAGAGACAAAGTTCACTCGAGATGCAGTGTACTTCAAAGCCACTTTCGCCTTCGCGTTTCGCCCGTCCAAGGGCCTCTTCAGAAGTTTTATTTTGATGTAGACCACAATAAAAATAGAGTACACGGAGGTAAGTACGCTTTCGACAAACGGAGTGTGCACAGCGCGTAAACACCGAAGGAGACAGACTTAATTGCGGAGGAAAGTTCACGACGATTAAATTCTTTTTCACTTAGCAAATAACAGCGTCAAGAAATTACACGCAGGAAAGTTTGTTACGTTCACCATGTTGCGAGTATTTGGAAACAAAGAGAAGGCTGCTTTTTTCGGTTAGAATTTATCGCGGATTAAACGAAGCGGCGGGCATTACTCTTAGTTGGCTCTTTAGGATTCCCTCCAGGTAATATCGCGTCTCACGCATGGACGGAAACAAATAACCGCGCAAAAAACCCACATAATTGTCATTACAGCCCTACCAATTATTCGAGAGGCATCATCCAACCCCCCCTTTTAGGGTCGGGACAAAGAGCGCCAGCGTTACTGACCCAACGAGGAACGCGCCCCTGTTTGCTGTATACGCGGTTATTCATGGAAAATGTTTTTGTGGCAGGTGGCCACGGAACGATATGCACTTATCGTGCACGGACATCCGCAAAAGTTTACGAGTGGAAACAGAGCAACGATTGACACAGCATAATGGAAAAAAAGCAAAAGAAAAAAACATTATCGCACAGAGACGACGAATAAACCTGTTGAAAATAAGCATTGCATGCATGTATGCATTTTTAATGAAAATTTGTATCCTTTGGTGCAGTCCCCTTGCAAAGGTCAGTACTACCTGAGGAGGACACTCGTTTATTGCACCCCTTGAACGTCCCTTTTTTACGAGCCTCAAACTCAGCAGGAAATCGTCAAGAACAGCATTTTCGTTTTGTAAAATTACATTAATTAAATACATATTTAGGTAGAAACTCTGTCGTATTTATTTAGCAAATATTCAACAATACTAATCGTTAAAGCATTACAGAAAAGATCTACGTTCCCAAAACGTTCGACAGATAATATGTTTAATAAAAATCAGTCTTTATCAACGATAACATTGAAATTGATTTCCTCGAAATGGCCTTTTCTGATCACCTTCCTGGGGTAATTCGATCACGTTTCCATCTTTCAGAAAAGTCCCCGCAAAAGAAAAGACGCGAACGTTGGATAATTTATCGAATGGTGCGTTTCGATCTCGACGCAGATTCTCGTATCATCGATCCCGCGAACAAATTTACGTTCGTTGTCTCGGTGCAACAATTTATCGCCGTCTGGCTCGTTTTTACAGGGTGTCGCGTCGAAGTGTATCGGCACGAATTGAAATACTGGAAAACACTTCGTCCAGAGAAACGAAGGGTAAATGGAGACCGCGGTCCAGACAGAATTTCGTCACGATATTCCCATTCTGACTTTTTGAACCTGCGGAAACTCTGGTCTATTAAAAAAGACAAAAAAGGAAAAAACGTCAGCGTTATCGCCACGATAGCAGAAAGCACTTTCGTCGCCGATAGTTCGTCGATCGACCCCGATTCCTCGTTCATAAATAACAAACATTCGCGTGAATTTCCATATTGTTCGCGTATCGTTTTATCAATCCCCGCGTAGGAAACGCGCATATTTCATCGAGATCCCGGAGCTTTGTTGCCTTCGATGCGCATTTCATACTAACGAATGTATTTGTTCGATGCTGACCAGGATTTACGCGTCGAATTTAATTTTATTTCCAGGGATATCCATTTGGAAAAAGGATTCTCCTCTAATCTGTTCTTATTTATGGTCGCGTTATTGTATTTCTGCTTTATTTGTTAAATCGTTTACGTTTTGTAGATATCGTCGTTTAAAAAAGGCGTAACTTTTTAAACTCCACTATGGCTCACTCTTAGAAGTCTATTAAGGCGTATTAAAAATAATAAAACTTTAGATGCGCGCAGTTCCGAAACTATTAGTGTTTTATTAACAATTGAACCACTATTGGCAGTGGTGAAGCTTCCCCTTTAAAGTGGTTCTTGAATTTTGACGATCCGACTTACCGTTTTCGAGATATCGTAATTTATGTAAAAGGTAATTTCTTTCATTCGAGTACGATCTCGCTCGTCGCCTCAGAAAAGCCTATTAACGCGTATTAAAAATCGTAAAACTTTAGACGCGTGCAGTTTCAAAACTATTAGCATTTTATTTATTATTGAGGTATCGTTAGCAGTGGCAAAGCCTCCCCTTTAAAATGCTTTTTGGTTTTTGACGATCCGACTTACCGTTTTCGAGATATCGTAATTTATGTAAAAGGTAATTTTTTTTAATTCGACTATCTCTGTCTCCGTCTAGCGCGTTGCGCCGGAGTCTTTGTCTTTGTCTTGCACGCGAGTCACGTGCGTAGTATCTACTACTTACTACGAGCACGTGCGGTCAACGACCTTGCAAGGCCGTAGTGGAGTTCATTGATCTCGCGATGTAAACAAACTTCGAAGCCTCGTATCTCCGAAACTAGCCACCGCATCGACTCGAAACTAAAATCGCTATATCTCCGGAACTAATAAAGCTATCGACTTGTACAAACGCTCATTTTAAAGGGCTTTTCATCCCCTATCTAATGACTATACCAACTACTATAATTTATGCTATCTTCTATGTTTTTTTTGCCATCTACTTTGACACTCGACTTGAAACAAAAATTATCATATCTCCGAAACTAATTACGCTATTGACTTGAAACAAATTTCATTTTAAAGGGGTTTTGATCCCCTATCTAATAACTATACCAACTACTATAATTTATGCTATCTTCTATATTTATTTCAACATTAACTTCGACGCTGTATACCCAAAGAAGTTTCTGCAATTTCTATCAATTATATTACAACTTATAAACATTGTATAAGAATTTTAAATAACGAATTTAAAGATGAGAATCGAGTGGGTTGCTATTGAAAATTGTTATTGATATAAACATACCAATAGATAGTACCATACTAAATATCTTCTTTTTAAAAAATGTCAATCAATCATTTCTTTGAAATAATTGAACATTTCAAAGAAATTACTTTCTTATTATGTCTTAGTATGATTTGTAACTCTTTTACGTTTCGAATAAATCTCTACCGTTCATATTTCTCGTACTCAATTAGTGTACTACGAGTCGAGTTTGCACGCTCCACGATTAGGTTGGACCTGTTGGTGCTCGATTCAATTAAAAAAGTTGTTCGTAACAAAGTTACTGGAGTTTAAAGTTTCCCCGCGACAACAATTCAATTTTGAATAGCAGTCGTGAAATATGAGCCCGGGAGTATATTGCAGAGAATATACAGAATCGAGTTCCGTCTTTAAAATGTCGTCGTCCTCAGCTCTTCGCTCAACTTTTCACTTTCACTGCTTTTTTAATGTACTTCGCCCCCCGTCACTCGACATTCTTGCAACTTCGTTAACCTTTCGAGCGGTTAACAGAATCGAGCCAACGACTTGCGTAAGCTCTGCTCGACAACTTTATTTCTTGGCGAATTATCTCGACGAGTGCTTCTCATTTTCATTAAGATGTTACACTTTTACTGAAAGCTTGCAATGTCACGTAATTTACGAGACATAAAATTACAATTAATCTAAATAAAATTACGTTTTCTTGTTCGAGCGAGGAAAAAGGATTTTTAACAATGTTGATTACATCAGTTCTTTCTACAATGTCAATTTCCACAGTTGTACACGTTGACAGTAAAAATACGATACGTGATGAATACCATCAGAAAGTAAATTAATAAATACATAAATTACTGATTTATTATGAAAGATTATGCGACATCCGACAAGTTTATAATCCCAACGCAACTTCCATTGACGCATCAACTTTCGACGTGGAATACAATAAGCCAATTATCGTTGACTAAATAATGGTACTTAAATTATTTGCATAAATATCATTACTTGTTCGAATCCTAGGTACAAATAATCAAGTGACACCGTAATTGGTATCAAACGAGTAATCAATAATTATGGCGGATAATGGGCATTATCTAGCTTAATTGGGGAGCGGGAAAGTAGTAATAACGTGAACAAAACGACACGGATTTTCGTATTAACTCGATCATACGATACCGTTGTTTCTGGTAATTGCTACACTAATTGCTTATGCATTCGGGGTTCTAAATACGTAACGAAGCTTGTACCTCTGGAGAATAAACGTTCGAATTTATCTCGAATACGAATTCACAACACTTTCGTTTTACCGCGACAAAATTTGATCAATCTTTCGTTGAAACAATATACAAACTAAAATAAAATTTCAAGGCGAGACTATTTTAAAATTCAAATGCAACGATCTATAATTTATACAAGTCCACTACTGCTTCCTGCTGCATTGCATCAACTGTTCTCATCTTTCCCTTCTACCCTCGATTTTCAAAATTCTATTCACAAAACAGCTTCTATATAGTTTTCTGTTCAAAATAAACATCTGCTAAGTGTCTTCCCCCAGCCCTAATGGAACTTTGTGGGGAGGCCAAAAATAAGGGATACATATTTATAACTGACGTCTAAAAATAAGGGATGAAACTACCCTTCAAAATTTCACCCTCACTTCTATCTCGAAAACTATTAAATCTAAGCAGACTATATATAGATCTATTTAAACAGACGTATTAGATACTGCTATTGTTTCTTATGGTAAATTAACTAACCGATGGTTCAATTCATTTTCACGTAGCGTTGTTTGCTTCGATGTTCCTCGAAGACGAACGAGCATAAATCGCCGTTTAGTTGTACGATGTTGTTCATTGTTCGAAACGAAGGGCATACCGTTACCGATTTGATGCAACACGCGGAAACGACGCGGGTCAAAGTGCAAAGTTATGTACCGATCAGCTGCGCCACCGTAAACCACAACGCGCACTGTTCCATCCCCTAATGTGGCTCAGTCATTAGTCATTACTTAGGCTCGCTGTTCGAGTGATTAGAATGGGTTAGCAGGGTACGATTTAGTGTCCCGTGGGAGTTTTCGGTCTCTTGCCTCGGCTATAAAGCGACGCGTCTTCGAGCAAGTCTATTGTCATGGAAAAATAGACACAGGGGAGTTTAGTACGCCAAAATAGCTTTCAGTTTTTTAGCGCTAGAGGTCTCAAAACTTTCGAGCAACCATTCAGATTTTATGCTACTTCACCCTCGAGTATAGTTTGGGTCCGTTACAGAAAGCAATAACTCATAAATTAACAGTCATACACTCTGTGTTTTGATAAGAATTTCTATGAACTTGAATTGGACTCGACATTTTTTATTTAATTAGACATTAAGTTTGTTATTAGAACTGAGATTTTGAAATTGTATCATATACATATATAAATAAATAAAATTAGATTATGTTATACATATTTAAATAAATAAATAAATTGTATGAAATACATATAAAAATAAATTATATTAAAAATACTTCGTCTGATAAGGACACGATGAATGTCTAGTGGTTATGATTTCTTTTGCACTTAAATTGGACTCGAAATTTTACATTTAATAAGACATTAAGTTTGTTCTTAGAACTCATATTTAGAAATTGTATCAAATACAATTATAAATTATATTAAAAATACTTCATCTGATGCTGATGAATGTCTAGTGGTTATGATTTATTTTGCACTTAAACTGGACTCGAAATTTTTCATTTAATAAGACATTAAGTTTGTTCTTAGAACTCAGATTTAGAAATTGTATCAAATACAATTATAAATTATATTAAAAATACTTCATCTGATGCTGATGAATGTCTAGTGGTTATGATTTATTTTGCACTTAAATTGGACTCGAAATTTTTCATTTAATAAGACATTAAGTTTGTTATTACAACTCATATTTAGAAATTGTATCAAATACAGTTATAAATAATATTAAAAATACTTCATCTGATGCTGATGAATGTCTAGTGGTTATGATTTATTTTGCACTTAAACTGGACTCGAAATTTTTCATTTAATAAGACATTAAGTTTGTTATTAGAACTCATATTTAGAAATTGTATGAAATACAATTATAAATTATACTAAAAATACTTCATCTGATGCTGATGAATGTCTAGTGGTTATGACTTATTTTGCACTTAAATTGAACTCGAAATTTTTCATTTAATAAGTCATTAAATTTGTTATTAGAAGTCACATTTAGAAATTGTATCAAATACAATTATAAATTATATTAAAATACTTCGTCTGATAAGGACACGATGTTGATGAATGTCTAGTGGTTATGATTTATTTAAGGTACCATGTCATGGATATAATCGACCACAGATTTTGGATCACGGTCCATGAATTAGAAATATGGAAGCAGGGGTCTTCCAGATGACGTTCCAATGGACAGCCGAGTAATATCCCTATTTATGTTATTAGGGTGACTCGATCTGTATAGTTTCTCTGTATTTTGCTCGTATTTAGTGTCCTCTCGAATTATTTCGATCTTTCTAATTGGTATGACAATATTAGAATTAAAAATTGATTGATCCACATCTGGATAATTAATCAACAGTCTCAAAATGTGTTTCTGTAGTAAAGATGCAAAGCAAAAGAATTATCAATGTTGATTAGTGAAATTGAATTACAAGGATGATACAATAGACCGATGATATATCATTTATAATTAAGATACACTCCTAACTCGATTCAAGACCGAATCAGTAGCGATCCCTTTGACCATCGAATTAATTGGTTTCTATGATTCGCTCAATATTCCTCCAGCAATCACTCGCGGGCGCGGACCCGCGGAGTCATTGAAACGCGGCCCTTTGATCAACAAACACGTTGATAACACAGTCATCGTTCCCGAGCGATGATTCGGACCGAAATGCTCGCAGACTGCGATTAATTGAGTCGCAATCACGCAGTCAGTCGAGGCGTAAGATTGCGTTCGGTTCGCAAACCTAAATGCAACGCGCGTAAGGCAATGATTCGATTTAGGCTGGAATTCGTGCCGCGCGTACGATCGACAATCAATCGACACCGTGGCAAGAAAATAGTATCGTTAATGGAGCCCGTTCGCGCAATTAATCGCGTGTAAACGACTTCTATTCGAAACTTCCAACTGCGATGAACTCTTCGACGAAAATCGGGATTAAATCGGGCACAGATTATATCGTCGAATAATTACTGTTGATGGTGCTGAGCGGGAGTAAATATGGGAAATAAGAATTAAATTATCCCCGAAATTGGAATCGAATTTGAACGGTTAATGGAGGCATTACATGCACGTTAACTAGTTTTAATTATTGTGACAGGAGGAGGAAATTTTTTCAGCTAAAATAGAAATTATTCATTCTTGATAGAATAATAAAAATTGATACTAAATAATTTATCAAATAATTATCTTTATTTAAAATATCAAATTTGATTAGTACGTTTGCAAATTAATTTTCTCAGCTAAAACAGAAATTATTCATTCTTGATAGAATAATAAAAATTGATACTAAATAATTTCTCAAATAATTATCTTTCTTTCAAATATCAAATTCGATTTGTACGTTTGCAAATTAATTTTTTCATCTAAAAGGGAAATTATCCATTCTTGATGAAATAATAAAAATTGATACTAAATAAATTCTCAAATAATTATCTTTCTTTCAAATATCAAATTTAATTAGTACGATTCCAAATTAATTTTTTAGCTAAAGCAGAAATTGTTAGGATAATTGGAAGGAATAAATTGTTAGGAAATTGTTATTGATAGAATAATAAAAATTGATACTAAACAATTTTTCAAATAATTATCTCTCTTTCAAATATCGAATTTGATTCGTACAAATTAATTTTAAAAAATGATATTCGAGTCGGTGAGTTTGAAATCTGGTTCACAGTACGATGACGCGAAAGAAATCATTTTAGCGAGCCCTTGACCTCAGAGGCGACAGTAATTGTTGACTGACGAGGACAATTGTTGCAAACCGGGCACGAGTTTCACTCGATTATCGCAAACGCGTCGTTCCTACTGAATGTCGAGCAGCCTACCTACGTCGGAGTAGTCGAAATCCATTAAAGGGTTTCGCGCCCTACGCGGTGCGTGTATCCGCGAGCCTATCCGGTTCAACCCTTCTGATACAACCCTTTCGCGGCCGGCCACCGGGCTTCCGCTTTTCCACCCCTTCTTGTTGCGGCTTTGCACGGCCACCGACAATGTTTTTCTTTGTTCGAAGACCGTGTACCGTGACCGATAAAATTTCCTTCGTTTCAAATTCATCAACGATAAGGCAAGCGTACCTTATCCATCAGTTTGTCGATTATTACCGATTCACCGGCTCCTGATGCTGCAATACACCCCCATAATCTCGTGCTTAACAGTAGATGCGTGCTTCATATTCGTTTTAGAATACAATATTATACCAAAATTCTACATTCGTAATTTGTAATCGAAATTGTAAAAAATTTAGTCGACTAAATTTTCAAAAATTTGCCATAGTTTTCTATGAGAAAATGAATAAAAATTAAATTATAAATACAAGTAAACACACCATAAATGAACAGTAGATAGGTGTTTCATATTCGTTTGAGAATACAATATTACACCAAAATTCCACATCACAATTTAGCATTAGAATTATCGAAGTGATCGACCCATTTGTAATCTTTAATAAAAATTGTAAAAAGTTTACTCGACTGGATTTTCAAAAATTTGCCAAAGTTTTCTATGAGAGAATGAGTAAAAATTAAATTCTAAATACACCATAAATGTAGGTAGGTTTAGTATTAAATATTTTTCCACGAATCGAACTCTCTTTTTTCTATTCATTGCGTTAACAAATTCCATTTCTTTATTACTTCTTCATGGTGACCTGTTTATTTTATTTTATTTCGAGCAAATATGCTTCTGCCAGGGTTGCACCAGTTCGGAGACACCGTGTAGAATCGAGAGAAGTTTGAACAGATGTTTGCTTTCAAAGTATGCAGGAAATTCGGAATTCAGGGAAGATCGAGTTACGCTGTCGGATAAGAGGGTGGGTGCTCGAGCCAGGAAATTTGGAAAATTATATATACTTCGGAATATCTTCGTAGCTTGAATTAATTTCCTCTTTTCGTGATTATTTCACTAAATATTCCTTTACTCTGTAATTCATAAATAATGAACGACTCGTGTCGAATTACTCATTTGCAGTATTATTGAATTATGCGCGGTATAAACCTCCGTTAAACAATTTAATAGTCACAGCTGTTTGGTTACAGAACGCTTACTTTTCTCGTATTAATCATTTTATATTCAAGGTAAAATAACAAACACAAGAAGAAGTTATATAAACAAATGAGTTTCTTCAAAGATCAAGAGTTTCAAATGATTTATCTAAAAATTTCGAATTGTATTCGTTTCGAAACTGAATTCAGCCAGAGATTTCAACGCGAACGTCTGATTAATCGCGCCTTAAATATCGTCGAATTTCCATAAAGCTTTCGGTAGATTACAGTTCATTTTTCGCAGGAAGAAAACAATTTCCATGTCCAAACAATGCCCACCGTGGAAACTTAAGAACCGCACGGAACGCCCCGCTAGTAAATTTTATCCGCGACGCGTACAATGTTAAAACTCTGCCGGCGACAAATGAAAGTAAAGTTTATGCAACGATAACGATCGTCCTGTACTTAAATACGCGTGAATTTCCACGGTTTCCCGAGTAATCCTTGGAAGCGGTTTTACGACGTTTTTACTGTCCTCCGCGCCCCGCCGTGGCCCGCAACCCTTGTCACGAGAGATATCTGCAGGGGTTGAAAACGGGCGAGAGTACATTTTAAAATTATCAAGCTCGGCCACGCAAAAATCCACGAGCATCCTCGTAAATGATCGAAAACCCTCTCGTTACGGTCTTCCGAAATTACAGAATTAACGAAATTCGAAATGCATTTAAAAATATTCCATCGTTGGAAATTGTAACTTCGTACGAGGTGTAAACGTAGGGATCGATTTAAATAAAAGAATTGCACGTTTATAGAATTTGAAAGAAAAATATAGAAATTGTAAGGGAGAATTTTGGTCGAGGAAACTAAAGTTAATTTGAAATGGAATAAAAATACAATTCTAAAAGAGACATTATTCATCTGGGGATGCACAATGGTTGAGGGTGTTGATAATTTAGACAAAAATATCTTAAAGCTGTATTATATAATTGGGAAGTGTAATTGTACTTCTCCAGAATTTAAAAAAAAAAAAATATAAAAATAGTAATGATGAATATTGATAGAAGAAACTAAATATTATAGATTTGGATCAGATGGATTTGAAACAGAACAAAGGTAAAATTATTTGCAACTTTGGTGGAGGAATATCCTGATCTAGGGATGCAAGATGGCTGAAGGTGTTGATAATTTAGACAAAAATATCTCAAATCTCTATTATATAATTGGGAAGTGTAATTGTACTTCTCCAGAATTTGCAAAAAAAAAAAAATATATAAAAAATTGTAATGATGAATTTTGATAGAAGAAACTAAATAGATTTGAAACAGAACAAAAATAAAATTATTTCCAACTTTGGAGGAGGAGTATCGTGATCTAGGGATGCAAGATGGCTGAAGGTGTTAATAAATTTGTAAAAATATCTTAAACTCATATTATATGTATAATTTTGGGATTTGTAGTTCCACCATTAAAGATTAAATAATGCAAAAGAAATTTTCGTAACGCCCTTGGTTCTCAGTCTCATCGAAAAGTCTCTATCGATGATCCACGCTGTAACACGAATCAGTACAACGATATATCAATACAGAGGGGTAGCCCCCTAGGCGAGAGAAGTACATTCAAAGGCGTCGGGGATGAACGATGGCCAGGGACGCGGAAGCAGGGGAAGGGGGTTGGAAGGAAGGACAGAGAACGTGAGAAAGTCGAAAGGACGAAACGGAGAAGGGACGCTACCCTCTTGGATTCCATGGCGCCGCGACGTCGCAAACAGTCTAAAGGTACAATGTCGCCCCGACGACGTCGAACCGTGTCTCGTTGCGATATCGATCATTAATACGATGAAAAACAATCGGGAGAGCGAGCCAAGAGGGGCGAGAAACAGAACCCTCCAGGAACGTCTGGTATTATCGAGAAGATTGCATTTCTTCTTGTCCGATTTTTTGGTATCAATCATTGGCTCCTCGGCTATAACTATCGATTAGCGTCGAGGCATCATGGGGGGTTGGAAACTGCGAGAACTGGAGAGGGGAGGGAAATATCGTTCTATAAAATGCAATTCTGTTCCCTTGTTAAGCGGTAACTGGCTGAGTTATTCCTTCTCGTTGCTTCGTTTCTTGCTCGAATACGATTTACAGAAATGGAATTGGTTGCCAGAGAGTTTCGAATCTTACAATTTCTATCATTTTACTTAGACAACGTGATTATTAAAATTGGGGAAAATAGAATTTCGCTAACACTGGATTTACAAAACTCGTCAACTTGGTGGGTTTCAGATTCAGATTATAGGACTCGTTAACAATTTATACTGAATTTGAATATCCCGACGACCTGAATACACCCTCAAATTAAAAGAAAAATGGCATATTAACGTACCCTGTTGACACGACGGATTTGAATAAAAAATAAATTCACCCCTGTCTTGACTCGTTTACTTTCAAATTATACAATAAAATTTGTCCCTAAATTCGTAAAAAAAATGTATTGCGTAATGTTTGAAAACCGTACGCGACCTTGACAGCTCGCACATTTTCCACCATCGCCTCGAAAACGTTCCAACCCCCAGAAACCGGTTTTCACGAAAGGTCCAAATAAAATATGCGTCTACGAATTAAACGCGTCAAAGGTCCCCGTCGCGTCAATTTTCTAATTTGCGCGCGTATTTCGCCCACGCCTCCATCGTAACCCGAGCGAACGGAAACACGAAAGTTGACGGAAAAGTATCGAAAAGCCGGGTCTCCCTAATTCATAAGCCGTGAACGTGCGCGGCGTACGGCAGCGCGAAATTTGCAAAGGAAATTACCGTAGCCAGCCGGTCTAGCAAAACCGCGGCGTCTACTTTGCGGTCCACGTTAATTGAGTTGGGAGGGGGGGAGGAAAAAAAAGAAAAAAAAAATTTGTATCTCAAAGCCGACTAACGACGTCACGCCGAACCGCGAAAGACGCCGCGGCGCAAAAGAGCGATGATCATTTATGCAGATTCGTATCATGCGCGCCGTTAACATCGATTCATCGGACATCCACCCTTACGATCCGTCGCTGGAACAACAAAGAACGTCCCTCGCCACCCTCGCAGCTGAGCAACCCCTTCCGCGTAATCCTTTCAAAACAGATCCCCGACGCGCGGCTGATGGAAATTATGCGGCGCGCACGTACCCAGCCGTCGAAAATTTGAATTTCAACGTGGGAACGGTGTCGTGTAGCCGTTTGCTATTTGTTGTTGGCGTCGCGTAAACCTGCTACTTGGATTCGTTTCGTCGAGACGGCATAAATTACGCCCCGACCCCGGAGGACCAAAGGCTTCTGGTGCTTACTGCGTCCAGGGCGCTTGGACTTCTGGATCTCCACGGGATTAGCGCTTTCCAAACCGGGGGAGCTTTTTAGGAGTGCATTACACGGGCAGCGAAACGAAATTTTTAATCTAGAGGCACGTGGATAAACCCGCCTTCTGATCCTTAAAAGATTCTAGTGTCGAGACATCGCGTTTGTATTCTGGAAAATGAGGGGTTATGCTATGGGGAATAGTATGTTTGAAATGGCAGTAAAATATCAAAATTTGTGTAAAGTTTTAAGTATTCTTCATCAAAATACGCGTAAAATCCTCCAATACGTTCAGGAGTTATGATTTTTTAAATATACGCGTGAAATTTCAGGGAACGATCTCTGGCCATAGAATATATTTTCGGTAAGGAATTCATTTCTCGAAAGTGCGTAGGATTTTGGAGATATGTCTATTCACCAAAAATGATTGTAATTGACCCCTGGAGCCAAAAATAATTTTTTTAGAACGATTCGAAATTTTTTTTTTTCGAAGAAAAATTTCAACAGCTACCCCCTGTCGATTTTTATTTTTAATAAATTTGTTTGACACTCTACAGAAAAGTTGTTTAATACTTTTTTTGTAGATATCGATGAACTCTACTTCAGAAAAAAATTTCATTGAAATATATTCACTATTGTAGGAGTTATGGCTATTTGAAAATTGGACCATCTTTATGCGGGTTTTTTCACTTTACGGTGTTAAGGAGCAACTTTTCGAATATTTTTGTATTTTCTACATATTCTTGATTGAAATAAGCGTCGTTTGCATTTTTAAACATTAAAATCCGCCAATCCGTTCAGAAGTTATGATGTTTTAAAGATACGCATGAAATTTCGGGGAAGCATTTCTGGCCAGAAATTATATTTTCGGAAAGGAATTTTTTTCTCGAAACTGGTTAGGATTTCGGGGGTATGTCTATTCACCAAAAGTGATTGTAATTGATTCCTGCAACTAAAAATAATTTTTCTAGAACGATTTGAAATGTTTTAATTTTGTCGAAAACATTATTCTCTCATTGAATTTTTTCTCGAAACTGGTTAGGATTTCGCAGGTATGTGTATTCACCAAAAATGATTGTAATTAACGCCTGTAACCGAAAATAATTTTTTTAGAATGATTTGAATTTTTTTTTATCGACGAAAAATTTAGGTTTTCTTGACTTTTAATAAATTCGTTTGACGCTGTATGAAAATGTTGTTTAATACTTTTTTATAGGTGTCCATGAACTCTACTTCCAGAATAAATTTCAATGAAATCCACTGACTATTATAGGAGTTCTGGCCGTTTTAATATTGGACCATTTCTATGGGGTTTTTCTCATTTTACGGGGTTAAGGAACAACTTTTCGAATATTCTTGGAATTTTTACATATTCTTCACCTAAGTTCGCGTTGTTTTGCCTTTTGAAACATTAAAATCGTCCCATCCGTTCAGGAGTTATGATTTTTTAAACATTTACATGAAATTTCAGGGGAATGAATCAACGTATGGTCAGACATTGTATTTTCGGTAAAGAATTTTTTTCTCGAAAGTGCGTAGGATTTCGGGGGTATGTGTATCCACGAAAAATGATTGCAATTAACCCTTGTAGCTAAAAATAATTTTTTCAAAATGATTTGGAACATTTTAATTTCGTCGAAAAATTCCTACACTCCCCAGTCGATTTTTTTATTAAAATTCGTTTTGTATGGAAATGTTGTTTAATACTTTTTTGTAAGTATCCATGAGCTCTACTTCCCAAATAAATTTCAATGATATACACTTACTATTGTAGGAGTTATGGTCGTTCGAATAGTTGACCATTTTATATGAATATAATAATTCATATATAATGGAGACATATTAACATGAAGACATCACACTTATACCATAAAATACGAAAGGTTCCACAACGAGAAATATTATGTTTGAAATACCTCTAAAATATCAAAATTAATATAAGTTTCTAAGATCTAATTACAACAGGTTGCAGTTCATCTTCGTGGTTTCGATATTTAAGGGTAGTTGTGAGATTTGAAGTATTATCGAATATGTCTCGATAGAAAAATTGAAGGCGAGAAATATTGTGACAACAGTCATGTAGATGTCCGTTTCGCCGAATGATCTTGCTGATTATTATTTACTCGTCCGGAGATAGAAGTAATTATACCGCGAGACGGCCTCCTTACGTTCGGAATAATTATTCCATGCATATTTTAACAATTCGGCGTCTGGTCCTCCGCATCGTCATAACAGAAACTTATTGTATTGCAAATGTACATTGTGGCTGACGATAACGCGATTAAAACCGGAATAATCATGGGGCCCGAAAATGAAAATTCTATTTCGCCATATTGCTTGACACATTCTTGTATTAAATTAACTGTTCCACCTTCTCCGTCGGTTCCTCCGTTCGGTTTCTATCATGGTTTTATCAACCGTCGTGGTAATTTGTTACTTTCACCCCTATTTCGCTCACCCCTTCTTAGCGCACACCCCCCGTCGACCTTCGAGCAGCGTGAATACAAAATCAAGGGACAAACTCGAATAATAACCGAAAGAAATAAACGCAACCGTGACGAATAATTTCATCGATATCGTGTATGGGGTGTGTCATCCCCCAACAGAGTTTTTAATATTCCGCTACGAATCAACGACACTGAAAATATCACACGAAATTTACTAAATCATGTCTTCTTCATTTCTTTAAAAAATATGCAATTTCCATATTTGTATACACAGTTGATGTAATTTTCCTTTTAAGATCTAAGTTGAATACATTCACAAACATGTACTTAAATAGGCATGTATATTCAATAAATAAATAAATAAATAATAGAAACTGATTGGTGACATACAAATCTGAAATGGGGAGATCTGGAACTCCAAAAACGACAAATTCAAACTAAGATTCTTCGAAAGCTATTTAAGTCTACTTTAAGACATTTTCCTTTTCAATATTTTCTTTTTTTTTTTTCTTTTAAATATGTAAACGTGAAAGGTAGATATAATTTTGAGTGAAATTAATTTGTCATAAAGTGTTTGACGTCCTATCCCGTGAATTAATTACGTTCGATTTGTCCTCCCACGCAGAGATTTACATTTGCCCATCAATCCCGTCCATTATCTTCTTTTTCGCGTGGTCATAGAGCTCGCATTATTCAGACCAAATGACCGTTGATTTGTCAGAACTAGTTGTCACAGCCGAGGCCATCGGCGAGAAAAAAAAAGAAAAACGTATGGCGCGGATCGGCTAAAGCGTATTAATCTTTTCCTACGCGACACGTACCCGGCCGAATTGATGGTTAAAACCGTACGGAAGCAAAAATCAGCGAATTCGCGCCTGTATCGGGGAAAAATATATCTCGCCATTACGCTCGCTTCATTTTTTTCCCGCGGCGAAAATCATTTTTCATCGCCGCGGGGTCGACTTTATGCGTGTAACGCCGCGAGCCACGGTCATCAATAAGGCTTTCCTGTGTCTCACATAAATATCCGAGGATTAACATATATCGACCTATTCGCCGTCCTTCGAGTGTGCAGTTAATATTCGAGATCGCCGGGGATCCTCAGACATTTTCATGCAAATCTTTTTTTTTTCTACGGAGGAATGCCTATTCATCGAATTCAAAATTCTTAGAAGCTTCCTGTATTTTCACATTTGAAACTGATGCATGGTTTTCGTTAGAAATCTCAGTGACGAAACATATTACGTACAATGAATCTCATCGTTGCAGAGGAAGACACAACATTAAAAATATAATATAATGAATCCTATCAGTTTTTTTCAAGGAAATTAATGTATAATGACAATATGTAAGTTATTGATAGTTGCTCATGAGCTTGGTCTGTTAATGGGACCTTAAATGAAATAATATAAAAAATAAAATTGCCTTGGATCTCAGTGAGGAAACATATTATATTCGAATGCAATGATTTTCATCGTAGCAGAGGAAAAATTTTAATGGGAGATTCTAGAGAATTTTTTCCTCGAAAATGGGTAGGATTTCGGGGGTATGTCTATTCACCAAAAATTATTGTAATTGAACCCCCTATCTAAAAATAATTTTTCCAGAACGATTTGAAATTTTTTTTTCAGGGTAACCAGACAGTTATGGCCAGACACTATATTTTTAGTAATGAATTTTTTTTCTCGACTGTGAGTAGGATTTCGGGGGTATGTGTGTTGACCAAAAATGACTCTAATGGACCCCCGAAAATGAAAATAATTTTTTTTAAAAGGATTTGAAATTTTTTTTTTCGACGAAAAATTTAAGCACTTATGCTGTCGATGTTTCTTAAGAATTCGTTCTTGATTTTTCATAAATTTGTTTGACGCTGTATGGAAATGTTGTTTAATACTTTTTTATAGGTATCAATGAAGTCTACTTTCAGACTAAATTTCAATAAAATTCCTTTACTACTGTAGGAGTTATGGTCGTTTGAAAATTGGACCAGTTTTAGGGAGTTTTTCTCACTTTACGGTATCAAGAAACAACTTTTTCAATATTGTTAGAATTTCTACACATTCTTCGCTAAAATACGCGTTATTTGCATTTTGAAAAATTAAAATCCTCCAATCCGTTCAGGAGTTATGACATTTTAAAGATTCGCATGACATTTCAGGGAAGCATTCTGGTCTCGCATTAGATTTTTGGTGAAGAATTTTTTTCTCGAAAGTGGGTAGGATTTCGGGAGTATGTCTACTTACAAAAAATGCTTGTAATTGATCCCTGTAACTAAATATAATTTTTTTAGTATGAGTTGAAATTTTTTAATTTCGTCTAAAAATTTCAGAACCTACTCGAATTTTTTTCTCAAAAATGGGTAGGATTTCAGGGGTATGTGTATTCACCAAAAATGATTCTAATCGACACCCGGGAATGAAAATAATTTTTCCAGAATGATTTGAAATTTTTTAATCTTGTCGACAAATGTGTCCACCTTCTCGAATTTTTTCCTCGAAAATGAGTAAGATTTTGGGGGTACGTCTATTCACTAAAAATTATTGCATTTGAACCCCTTAGCTAAAAATAATTTTTCCAGAACGATTTGAAAATTTTTGTTTTTTAGGGTAAACAGACAGTTATGGTCAGACACTATATTTTCAGTAATGAATTTTTTTTCTCGGAAGTGAGTAGGATTTCGGGGGTATGTGTATCGACCAAAAATGATTGCAATCAACCCCTGAAACTAAAAATAACTTTTTCAGAACAATTTGGAATTTTGTAATTTAATTTTTTAATAACTTTTTAAGGGAGCCTCAGTCAAGAAATTGATATTCTTAATTTTCGTCTTATTTTGGCCTCTAAAATCTCCCATTAAAATTTTTCCCAGGGGTGGCCGAACACCCTGCATAATGAGAATATGTAAATTATTGATGATCATTATAAAATAATATAAAAAATAAAAGACATCGCTTACTTCTTCATAAACGCCTTGGATCTCTCCGTGTATCGAGCAGCATTTTCACTTTGCAATCAAGTTGAATGGGACAGTTCTACTAACGAATCACGTCTAAGACTCATTTTAAGAATCATTTGTTGTAAAAAAAGAATCATTACGAACAAAGACATAATTGACGAAGAAATTTATTTCGTGATTAGGGGTTTAGTACGGATCGAAGGTGACCGAGGTTAATCGTACACATTGGGAATTATTTCCCCGGAAGGACGGGAACAATCGTGGCAATTAACCATCGCGGTCCATCCGGTTCCGAAATACTTGGCGCTCTGGGCCGTGTAAACACCTTCCCGTGTAACGGCCGCAGGGCGACGTCGCGTTATTTTCCAAATAATTACGTTACCACACACCCCCAGTCGTATTCGCGAATCGAATAAAGCGTCGTATCCCGAGGGCGCCACTCGACGCCCGGCGAAATGTTAATTTCGCGCGAAACAGAGAGACATCCACGCCTAACTTCGCCTCGCGCTCTAATTAACAAAGCCCCAACTGCCCCTGTCGCACCCCCCCGAAAGAAACACACTTTTCCAATGAAATTTTTCGCCCTGGCCAATCGTAACTTGGCCGACCAATCACCAACGGGACCATGAATCTACAACGAAAAAAGACGCGAACTTGTTTCGGGAAACGAATTCGAAAGGTCGTTGGAAGGGCCTGTTAACTCGTGGGGCCGATTATACGGCGAATGATAAATCGTGCTTGCGAATTCGATGACATTTATTAACCCCACGTCATCTACAAAACGTTTCCTGTTGTTTTTAGGTACACAGAAAAATGATACAAACTGAGAAACTGTTTATCCATTATTTGTTGAATGGAAATAAATATTTCTCAACGAACTGATGAAGGAGTATTATATACTGATAGATGTGTTCGAGTTATGAGTTTCCTTTTGCGATCATTCATACAACAACCGACTTTTTCCACCTCCTATCAAGACGCGTGTCAATTACAAACATACATATCTTCAACAAGACGTTTAAAAATGAAATTTTTATTTCGATAGAATGATTGAGAAATTGAAAATTCTATCGTGAATGTTTTTAAAGATTTTTTGAAAACAAACCTCAGAAACCTGTTATATTTATAGTAATAGAATGAATGAAATGAGAACTTTGTAGAGGGTTGTCTCATCCCTTAATTATAATAATTCGTATCTTTAAGTATTTCTTATATTTTTGCATGTAAAGTGCATTCTGTAGCTTCTTGAGAATTAAAATTTCTATTTACAATTTCCCCAAAATCTCATAACAAAACTCGACCGAAAATAATGCTACAATTTTAGGTCCAAGCGTTAATTCGACGCATCGTACGTAACAAAGACACGGAAAAATGAGAACGTTGAATGGGAACTTTTGTCGAGCGAAAGGTAATTATTCAAGCTCAACGTTCCCAAAAAAGCAGCGTGCTCGAGGAATCCGTGTCAGAAATCTAGCCTTTGAAACGTGGTAATGGTGCCCTTTGGTCCTCCTTCGGAATTCAAGCGAGAACGTTTGGTACGGGCGCGTGCACCGCGACGCCTCTCGTTCGGGGCGACCGCGGAAATATTCCCGCCGCGAGAAAAACAGAGGCAATTTGCCAAAACGTCGGCTTGATGGTCGCAGACACGAGGGTAACGCCGCGCGGGAGGCTCGAGAGGAGCCTCCGCGACAGGAAGCTCTGCAAGAACTCGTGAAAAGGGGGAGAGAAACGGGGAGGGGAGGGCAGAGGTAGAAAGGAGGGTCGTAAGGAGGAGGCCAAGGGTGGAGGATATCTTCTTGCAAAGTGGGATGTAAATTGCTCGCACGTACATTAGTCATCATCACTCGCAGCCCACTCACCTCAACTTTGTTGCTTCCAAGTGGTTGCCCCCCCCCCTCTCTCTCTCTCTTTCTCTTTCCTGCCTTTTCTCCCTTCGTATCGCTCCTTTGCTTCTCGACGATCTAGTTTCTACTCCTACACTATGCACAGTGGAGTATCTCGCTCGAAAAGCTGGCCAAAAGTCGACTTTCTACACTTTGCTTTAAACTATCATTTCTCTTGCTACGAGTTACATCGTACAGTGTACTATTTTTTTTTCATTCATGCACTCGTGAAGAGTTTTTATAGCATACGGTGTCCACTTATTAGTAACTTTAACAAGTTTTAAGAAGTGATGTAAATTTCTAAGATGAAGGTACCTATCATGCCCTAGCGAAATATTATTTAATCTTTGCATTTAATTTGCCTCGATGTATGATTTTCAGAATGATTTATAGAACTGTCAAAATCTACGGATTTTTAATTATATCTTCGTACACAGGTTTTAGAATTACAGTAATGATTCTTAAAATGAACGTGATTCGTAAATTGAACATTTCCATCCCTCCCAACTGAAGTGCTCCCCCTTGAAACTAGTGAAGCATGAAATACTGAAATATATTTGAAAGACGATCACTCGAGCGATGTTCATTTTAAGAATCATTACTGTAATTCAGGTAATCACCGATAAATTTTAGTGTTTGCTTCGTGCAAGATCGTGGCCATATAACTGGACACACAGCAACGGTAAAAAGCCATAAAATCTAGCTCGTTAAACCAGCTCACGCCAAGTGTTAATCAGTCTTAATTTGAAATTTCTGTGCCAGCGATTCCGCTATCGTTCGCGAAAGTGTCTTTCAACGGAAAGCTAGACACGCGTGAACCGATCTGTATAACGACGTAGCATTACGTAACACGTACTCGACGATAACAACGTCTCCAAGCAATTTAAAACCAGACATAAACTCGAACGATTCTAGGATCGCGCGCGAATTCCCAAGGCGACGATATTAAATTTCTATTTCAACTGTTTCCTTCGCGATCCGTCAATGTTTCTTTTTCTCGTTGCCGCGCGAGGAAAGATGCCAAAACCGTTGGCACGGAATTTTTCTTTTTTCGAATTCATCCTCGACGAGAGCTGCCTGGACCGATGCGTTCGAAAGAGCACGTATCACCGTGGAGATACGTTTTTATATTTTTCGAGGATCTCGATGTCGACTCTTACTTCCAGACGTATGATTTCATCGAATTCCTCTTACATTTGCTTTCCATTCGCCGCTTCGTTTCTTCCTCCTATTTGCCGTCGAATGTTCAGCCGCGCCGCGATTTCGTTCCGTCGCACTTTGTTCTTCCGCGTTGTTGGTAACCGTTCGTTTTCCTTTTCCGCATGATTTACTCACGGTTTTCGTGTATATTCTACGCCCCTTTGATCAACCGTAAAATGGACGAAATTGCTCTCAGCACCAAATTATTGTTTCCTTCTCTGTACCTTGTTCTGGACCTCATTAATTGGAAAATTAATTTTCTCAAAGCAAATGTACCAGAGTATGCAGAAATAAAAAGAGTAAAACAAACCAAATTATTGTTTCCTCCACTGTACGTTGTTCTGGACCAAATTAATTGAGAAATTAATTTTCTCAAAGAAAGTGTTCGATAATATTAAAACACTCATAAGAGTATATAGAAATAAAAATAGTAAAATAGACCAAATTATTGTTTCCTTTTCTGTACGTTGTTGTGGACCTCATTAATTGGAAAATTAATTTTCTCAAAGAAAATGTTCGATAATATTAAAACACTTATAGAGTATATAGAAATAAAAATAGTAAAATAGACCAAATTATTGTTTCCTTTTCTGTACGTTGTTGTGGACCTCATTAATTAGAAAATTAATTTTCTCAAAGAAATTGTTTGATAATATTAAAACACTCATAGAGTATATAGAAATAAAAATAGTAAAATAGACCAAATTATTGTTTCCTTCTCTGTACATAGTTCCAGATTAATTTTCTCAAAGAAAGTGTTCGATAATATTAAAATCCTTATACATAATATAACAAATATTTTTCTTTTGTAATCATAGTAATGTACGATTATTAGCGTTTGAAACCTTGGATCAGAAGTGACCCCAGCTCTTTTCCTCTTTTTTCCGCAATTTCTGCACCGAACTGTAGTGAATAATAATAAATATTTTCCAGAATTCATTATTTACGGTACCATCGTCGCGTTCTGTATTGGCACGCTTATTTCCTGCCCTGAATTTCCTGTCTCCGCGAACTTCGATTCCCTCCGTACGGTGGTCCGTTCCGTCTCTATCGGTCAAAGTCGTTTATCGACGCTCGTTTCTACGGCTCCCTTATTTTCTCTTACTTCCGTTTACCTTTTGCGACTCCTCGACGTCTACCGCCGCGTCTTTCGACGAAACGACGTTTGTTCGACTTAACTTGAAATAAATTCGACCGAGAGGAAATTGCTCGCCGGCTGTATGCAGAGCGCTCCAAGCTCGAGCCCCATCTTGGCCGTCTTCGAAGCATGTGACGCTCTCGTTCGTCTCGTTTCGCGTCCCGAGCTCCTCGAAACGTTGATTTATTGAATGGAATCCACTCCAAGGGGATGATGACCCACCGTGGACCTCGCCCACTTATTCCTTTAATATTCAATTACCCAGAACTTTGGTATTTTCGTCGAGCTTCTCTCGAAAATTGCTTCCTTCACAAGAAATTCTCGATACTTATATTACTAATCTCCCTTGTCATGAGATTAATCTGCTTCATTTTCAACCTTGCAAATGTTAACAAACCCTTCATTCGAATGACAATTGTAAAACATTTGGGGTTGTTATATTACGATATTTTTATTTAATTCATTTTGAAAAGCTGTTACGAAAATACAATGATCTGTAAATGCATTCTGACAAAGTTCCGTGTTGTTTGGAATTGTTCTTTGACGATAAATGAATTTTAGTAGAAACATGATTGAACAATGTTAAATTAGTTTAACACTAGAACTACTGACAATTATAGTGCATTTATCTGTACCAAAGAAATTAAATTATAGATACATGAAAAACTATATGATGCAGTGGAAATAAATGTATATTCATTCTCTTATAGAAAATTACAGTAAACTTTGAAAAATTAAGTTGAATAAATTTTGTACAAGTCTCATTAGAAATTACGAATCATTTTGACTGTTTTGGTAGTTCTAGAGTTAATTCACGAAGTTTACAGCGAAAGCTATGTTTCAGTCGCGTAAAAAATCTGGAAAGCATTAAGTATCACTAAAAATAAAAAGAAACAAGAATGTAAGTATGTCGTAGGGCGTGGAATGGCCAGTAATTAGAGCACAATGCCACCGAAATTGACGTTTCATATATTCTCGAGGAGGTAATCGCGAATAATGACGGGATCGATCAACGGTTTCATCATGGTTCCGTTCCTTCGTATTTGAAGTAACAAGTTGACGGGGAGACGTGATTAAGGGTAACAACACCTCCATTCTTTCGAACGGAATAGCAAGTTCAACACGAACGAGGCGATCTTTCCTTGCTTCTTACCCGGCCCGCCTGCTGAGCGCTGGTAAAATCTTGCCAAACTTATAATGAAGAGATTTTTCACCCAGTGCACCGGCGCGACCCCAACCGCGGTTAATTAACATTTTGTTTGCCGCGAGAAAGTTATCGGGATGGTCTCCGACGTCCTGGAAAATTATTAATATCGCCGCCGATTAATTAAGCCCTCGGTAACTAATTGCACCAACGTAATGACCGTAGAAATTTTCATCGTATTACACGAAAACGATCGGAGAAAGTTTCGCCCGGGTGTTCAAACACGCCCATGGAAGTGGAAACATTGTTTCTCTACGGGAACAACATAACTGTTCGTTTTCAATATTTAATAATTAACTTCTTTCGATCTTTTCGAATGAGATTCGCACGAAGTGTTTTAATATCAGTAATTTAGAATTATTTGGAAAAGTTTTTAACAGTAGTCCAGGATAGAATTAAAACTTGTTAATTAGCGGGAGAATAGTATTGTATGTCGTGATTTTAATATACATTTCGTGGTAAAGAGTGTTTCAAAATTTTTAATTAAAACTCGTTTTGAAAGAACCCTGATATTTTGCGTTCTTTTCTATGCTATTATACTTTGGGACCTTGAAATATTTATTATATAACATTCTTGCGGTTTTCCACTCACGGACACTCACGTGTATTCTAAAAGAATTATGTTGGTTTAAGTATTTGCAACTCAACTTTTTTGTTTATGATTTTGTGTTTCTTTTATGTAACAATTGTTTTTAATTTTCTCACGTTTGATTTAGGTTCCTCATAATTTGTTCATTTTATTTAAAATAAAACAGTTTAGGATGTCACAGTATAGGTCTCAGTAAACGAGTCATTTTAATAATATGAATTTTTCCATTGAAACAATAAACACTGATATGATTAATTGGAGGATTAAAAGCAATAGAATATAATTTATAAGCCTTATAGTACAGAAAAACAAACATTTTTCTTCGTATAATAGTAACGTCGTAATCTTCGTATAAGATAATACAAACCATAGAAACCAGAAAAGTTACAACTATGGAAATTTCCCCCAGCTTCCTAACAAGTTCCAATTGTCAACGAGCATTACAACATAAAGGCTCGTAAAATTATTTCTCCTTTCCTCGAAGAATGTAAATTGCAAATTTAAGAACTTCGATTGTTCTATCTTTTCTCGCCATTTCGAAGCACATAAAACTGTATCTATGGTTTCAAATTTTTAATAAAAAGAAGAATACAAAATCGGGGTTCACGTAATGATCCAAGGGTCATTAAGCCGTCAAAAATTGGCTGATTATAGCAGCGCACGTTGCACGGAAGCGAAGACGAGATTCTTTTGTGGCGAGCGGCGCGGTTCACGTGGCCGCGCATAATTGAAGCGGACGCGTAGGTGGATCGGTAAATCTTGCTTTTTACAGCGAATCCATGGGGTTTATTGTCGTGTTCTGGGTACCGGCGGATACGGGGACGCGGTAGATAGTCAGGTTGCCCGCCGATGATTACGTTTCTCGATATCGGTGATTTATTGTCGCGCGTAGGAACCGGAGGCCAACCTCGCGTTTCCATTCCGATTATTATTCAACGCTGTTGAAACCGCTGTCTTTATATTTCACGCCGGCTCGATGGGAAACGTTATCGCGAAACGGTGTCGGTCCTGCGATATTTCGAGGACTCCATCGAATTTATTTTTTTCATACGTCGATCGCCGAGGATATTCCACGATATTAGAACGTGAAAAACTAAGTTAATTCCAACGTTTCCCACTTATTTCGCATTATTTTTCCAGTATACGCTTCTCGATAATAAGTATTATAATTTAGACAACGAGCAAAGTTGCAACTTTTGCTAGAATATTTAAAAAATCGAATATAAATATAAAAAAATGTGATAGATATACACAGGGTGGTCGGCCACCTTTTCGAATTTTTTCCTCGAAAATGGGTAAGATTTCGGGGGTACGTCTATTCATAAAAAATTATTGTAATTGAACTCCCTAGCCAAAAATAATTTTTCCAAAACGATTTGAAAAATATTGTTTTCTCAGGGTAATCAGACAGTTATGGTCAGACACTGTATTTTCAGTAATGAATTTTTTTCTCGAAAGTGAGTAGGATTTCGGGGGTATATGTGTCGACCAAAAATGATTGTAATCGACTTCTGAAACTAAAAATAATTTTTTCAGAACGATTTGAAATTTTTTAATAACTTTTTAACGAAGTCTCAATGAAGAAATTGATACTCTTGATTTTCGCCTTATTTTGGCTTCTAAAATCACCGATTAAAATTTTTCCCAGGGATGGCCGAACACCCTGTACATATAATTTAAACAACGAATAGAGTTGCCTCTTTTGCTCGAATATTTAACAAATCAAATATACATATAAAAAATTGTGGCAGAAAAAAAATTTTATTGCGTTTCCTGTTTTGAATCGATGGTGGTCTATGCATTAAAAAATAACCAAAAGATAAATTTATCTCAAGAACACCAAAATAGATTTAATATTCCCTTTCATCGACTATTTTAATCTGTTCGAAACATTTCTCCACACATATGTTTATAATGTGAAAGTTTCAAGGACAAAAATAACCCTTCTAAGTTAGAATTTGCAGTGTAATAAGAAAGTTGCAGCAATTGAAAAAGACTCGAGCGTATTTCACCACCGTTGGACTTTATCCAACATTTTTCAAGTGTTCGAGAGCTAAGGGTTGCTACGATCCACAGAATAGATTCTTTCTCGTAAATTCTCAAAGGCAACTTTCATTTTAAGACGTCCAAACATGAAAATTCTCTTAAACGTTCGAAAGAATTCTCCCTCCTTCGGGCCGAAAGAAAGGCCAGAAAACGTTTCCGTTACGATTTCTATATTCTTCGAGGCGTAAACGTTCCGGGTATTCATTACTCTCGCTTTCGTTTCGAGGACCGTTCACGGGAGAAGTATCAAGGTGGCGAGGGTTAAAGTTTTTCGAAGAGCAGCCCGATGTAAAATTTTAATCCACCCCTGTAGCGGAGCGCGCCCAGCCCGGTCGATGGTAGACGCCACCCCCGCTCGACCCTCCACCAAGAACTTGCAAACCAGCAAACAAAGAATATTAGCGCGATTATCGGGGGCTCTGCGGTTTTCGTGCCGCTGCTGTTTCGTCCATTTCCCCTGGAAGGAGTCCTTTCGATTCCTTTTCTTCCCTCTGAACCTCGAAAAATGCTAAAAATTTCCATCTGGACGTCTCACACGTTTCGAAACTTCAATTTATCGAGAACTGGAATTTCCAGGATAAAATCAACTCCAGTTAATCGAGCTTCTCAAATTTTTTATTTTGGAAGCTCTAAACGTTTAGAATGTAAATAATAGACTGATAAATTTCAATCAGCTGATCGACTGGAATCAAATGACAGTCATTTGTATATATGTGAGAAGAAATATTCAGTACATTTCTACAAAATTCAGATAAATTTTGGTTTGTAACAAGTATGTTAGAGTCAGTTTGCATTATTCAAATTTATTCATGGAAAAATGTGATACTCTCTAACGATTTTAAATAAGACAGGCTGGTTGGAAAATAGCAAAAATCACAGATATAACAATTATAACACAGATATAAAATAGCAGAAATAACAATTTTATTTATAGAAAGAAAAACGACTAAATTCTAAATATTGTCCAAGCAGCGATTGCAACGAAAGAAAAGAACGAGACGCAAGTCTGACCGATGAGGCACGAATTAAGAGTTTCTTCGCGCGAATTAACGGAGATTAATGAGACGAACGCTTTGCGAAACAGCCGTTCAATGGAAACGTCGTCCCCGTCGTAGCGCGGAATTTTCTTTATTCGTCGTACAACCTGCTGGCGCCATTTATCAACGACGATTAATAATTAGGAGAGGGGACCGTGGAGGAACGACTTTCAACAATTACACAACTCTGGAAGAAGCTCGCGAGCTGCAGAGGCGTGCGTATAAAGCGTCAACGTGATTAATCGATAAGGCGCCGCGGCGTTTTCCTCGCCGATTTATGCCACTTACGGTGAATTGATCGATACCTCCTGATGAGGCGTGATTAATGACGTTAACGAAAGGCGGCGCATGGTTTCCCGGATCTTCTTTTTTTTTTGTCGCGGAATAATATTTAATAACGTCCCGTTCCTTGTCGTCGACGACCCATCGATCAGCACGATCGAGGTTTTCGCGCGCGAAAATTGACTGCGGGGAATCGTCTTAATTGGCGTACGAGAGATCGCTACGGACGTTCAACAATGATGAATCGACGTTTCCGGAAGCCTCGCTTCCACGATGAGTCGGAAATATCAATGATCTATTTTCTAGCGTCGGGGAAACGGGTTGGGGAACCGTGAAGAAAATTTTCCGCAATCTCGACGACCTTTTCCCTTATTTTATTTCAGTCTTGCCTTCGATAAAGGCTGTCTTCGTCACCCTTATTTATTAATATTATCGGTTTATCGGTATATTTCTACGCGTTGCAAATTCTAGGATTGCTTCGTATATTCCAGCTATTTTTGCTTGATCTATATTGGAATATATTTGAACAATTTGTGAGCATTTTTTCAGATTTCGTAAATTTGGAGAAATGCTTATGGAGTTAAAGGAGAATATTTTTATATTATATATTTCTAAGAATTATTATGGCTTCGAAGCTGTGAAAAATTTCAGGAACACGGTTAGAAAAATAAAAGTTTAGTGTTCTGTTTGCAGATTTAAGTTTAGTTTAGTGATTTAATGGAGTTTATTACTCTTAATGCCTCGAGGGGTTAATCAGTTCTCTTAAAAGGTGGTATTAAAACCTGGGACAGAGTGGACAATCAAGAAGACGCGCTAGAAGTAGTAAAACCCTCGAGTGTGACTCCCTTTCAAGAAAGATAGTCTTTCCAATAAAACTTCCTCTCACAAAGCGAAAGCAATTCAAGAGTAGCTACGTAACGATGTCCCAAAGTTCGTTTCAGCCGAAGAATGGCCTTCTGGGCTGCCAGATTTGAATCTGCTCGAATATAAATCGTGGCCAGAGTCGGAGAATATGGTCTGCAAATCTCTTTTTATTAATTTTTATAGTCTGAGGCACGGCCTTGACAAAAGTAGCTTCTGAAATAATCTTGGAAATCGAATAATATTTATTTTATGATTATCACTAAAAAAATTTTAAATTCTTAAAAAGGTATAGAATGCACTTGAATCTCAAAATATAAGAAATACGTGAGATACGAATTATTATATTTAGGAGTTGAGACAGTCTATAAAGCTTGCAATTCAATAATTCTATTAATAAATATATGAATTTGCATAGAGAAAACTTTGTTTTCCATGTCTTCTATAATAAAAATAGTCCAATATACTCGTTATAGATCTTGTGGCTGAGGTCCATATCATGGAATAAGAGAAATGATTCGAGTAATATTTTACTCTTAACAAGGGGGGATGTTCACCCCTCCGTGACCCAAATTAACAAAGGGGGATACACACGATAAAAATTCATTTCACATTCTAAACTTTTCCACGGAGAAACATTCCTTTCAAATTCATTTAGAAAAAAAAAATTTCTAGCCAACAAGGTTTGTTAAAAATTTCTCTCAATTGTTGCATTCATTTCGTTATAGTTGAAGACGATTTTAAGAATTAACCCCCGAAAAAAAGATGGTCGGGAGAGATGTCTGTCACGGTAAAAGGCAGAAAAGTTTTTCGACCATTCCTGGTCATCCTTCTCGAGTTAATCGATAATCGTTAAGGAATCTGACTGAAAGGAGGGTTTCACGGCTGGCACGAAAACCGCGTCTACGTAGGTGGCTCCCGCGGGAATGAATGACTGATGAGGATTCGTCCCTCCCCCCATCTACACGCAGACGACCACAGCCACGAGCAATTTTAAGATTCACTTTACGGAGACATCCGAGATAAATTGCGGCTTCATGCAAATATCCGCGATACGTCAACGCCACGACGACCGGGGGCTCGTTATGCACGTGTTGCGCGAAACCTGCGCTCGCGCCTGTTATCGTATCCCGTTGTTATCGCGAAGAAACGTCGCGCTGATACGATACTCTCGACCAACGGTAACGAACAAGTGGTTCGTGTAACCGAAAAACTCGTATTCGCGGGGCTCGATTCGCGCGTCGAGCGGCCCCCATTCAACCGGAAGCACAATCGAAATCGATTCGAGGCCCCCGGGGAAAATTTTGTTGCTGGAAAAACGTGTTCAATCCGTTCGGGGAAGAATCGTTGAGAATATCTGAAAGCTGACGAGGCAGGGAAATGAGGGGTACGTTTCTTTTTAGGGAAACGTTTAAGCAATACATTGAGTTCTCTCAACGCGTTGTAATTGTAGCGGAATTCCATTTATTCAAAATAGATAAGAGTTTCTCAATGTATATATGAGACTGTCCCCTTAACACTTTGACTGCCACGACACCCCTATATAGGTGACTAGAAAAATTCTCGAGTTAAGACGTCGAGGGAAATAAATTTGGATAGAATTTGTAAATTATAACAAGGTTGCAAAAATAAGTTCTGAAAAAAATGTAGCTATGTAGCTTACAATGGTTTGAAATCAAAATTTTACTTTTGCAGAATATTGTACGGTTTTGATTTGGCAGTGAACGTGTTAAAGTTTATTTCGAGTAAACTATTAGACAAATTAATTTTAGGCTTCGTGTAAATATTTACGAATATTTTGAGAATACTTTTTCACTAATTTTGTAAAACAGTGCTTGTGTCAAGTATTCCCCTTTGCGGGTTGCCTGCCCCTTTGTTTCCACTCGCGCAAAATTGTTTCCTTTGGACGTCGCGGAGCGCGCGCAGCCGACTGACAGCTCCGAAAACGTGGACGAACGTCTCGCGAAAGGGTGGCGTAATGAATAATTCCGGCGTTACGGTGCCGTCTTGAATGTCAGCGTGGTCTCCCTTTGTCAGCCAGCGATGCGAATCGCTGGCGGCTGCGGCGTGTATCGCGTTTTATTCTCGATTTTAACGTCCTCCGCGGGGCGGATCCGCGGCTACGCGGGGCAACATCCGGTTTACGCCCCCGCAGACCGGCTCGCGGTGTAATAATGATTATCCTGTCGTCCTGCGCATTAAAGTTACGACTTCCCTTCGCCGGCAGCGACTTTGCACCGCGTGTCCCTGGGGCTCCGACGGGACCGCGGGACTCATTAATGGAAGACGAATTCATTTCTTCGA
Source organism: Colletes gigas (assembly GCF_013123115.1). Taxonomy (NCBI): domain Eukaryota; kingdom Metazoa; phylum Arthropoda; class Insecta; order Hymenoptera; family Colletidae; genus Colletes; species Colletes gigas. The sequence continues at coordinate 10,168,920 of NW_025106635.1, forward strand.
TGATGTATGAGGCACCCATCTATTTCGATCAGGAAATTTAATGCGAAAACCGCCCCGTGCCACGACTTGACGGATGGCCACGCATTGATCACGCGCGTGCGTGCATCCACGGGGCAACGCTTTTGTTGGTACACTATTATAACGTGTTTACGGTACTTTTTGCTATTGGTTAAGTGGTCCTTGGACACTCTTCCAAGCTTTGGGGATGTTTGAGTAATCGTATCATGCTTTGGAGCTTTGTAGGGAATTCGAATTGTTCATCTTTTTTAACACTAGAACTAGTGATAATCATGGTGTATTTATTTGTATTGAAGATGTTTACCCTTAAGTGGACTATCTCAATTGAATTATTTTACTTAATTTTGATTTTTATAAAATTGGTAAATGGAAATCAATATTTCTTTAAAGCATTTGAAAAATAATGAACTAATGGAGGATTAGATAAATTTTCAAATAATTACATTAATCATTACAATCAATATTTCTTTAAAGCATTTGAAAAATAATGAACTAATGGAGGATTAGATAAATTTTCAAATAATTACATTGATTAAGCTAATTATTATTAATAATAGTATTAATAGTATCATTATTAATAAATATTATTAATTAAGACTAATTATTATTAGTTTAAGTCATTTATCCATTTAGGGGTTAAAATGATAGATGCTTGAAGAACTGTACATATAATACAATGAGAATAAGTGTTTATTCATTCTCTTACAGAAAACTATGGTAAATTTGTAAAAATTCAGTCAAGTAAATGTGTAACAATTATTATTAGAAATTACAAATAAATCATTTTGATTAGTTCTAGTGTTAAAGGTGTCTTTTAGTATAACATATATTTTTGCTAAAATTCTCTGAGAATTTTTTACAAAGATTCCTGTAAAATTTACAAGGTTTATATATTTATATTTGAATAATATTGTAACATTTTTTGGGCCAACAAAAATCAAAATTGATGGTACTGGATTTTCTCAAACATAGTTCCTCTTAGAAACGATTATTCTACAGCGTCTATGATTATACTAACATAAAGCTATGTTGTGGGTAGGGACTCCAAATTCATCATCTTTCATAAGGGTGTCTCAGTATGGCATATATGTTTTCTAAGATTCTCTGTGATTTTTTTACAAAGATTTCTGTAAAATTTACAAGGTTTATATATTTATATTTGAATAACATTCTAACATTTTTTTGAACCAAGAAAAGTCAAAATTGATGGTACTGGATTCTCTCAAACATAGACCCTTTTAAAAAAGGTTATTCCGCAGTGTCCACGCGACCATTTTGTTTATTTGAAATCAAAAAACCCGTCCATTTGTAGTGAATATACAAAAATAAACAGAGACATCAATTGACAATTATATTATATCACTGCAAACAGAGGGATATCGTTTTAACTCTTTCAATAAATCCGAATAAACATTTTATTTTAACAAATAAATATTTCGTCGCTCCGCCAGTGAATCAGTACGAACTGGAAAAATTTAGTTACCAAATAAATCATAAAATCCATCGTTAAGATTGGTGGGCAATCGAATGTGTAATGTGTTCGTAAGTTATTATACTCGAAGGTTTGTTGTTCCTGTTATAGTCAACAATTACCAGCAAATTTACTCAATGTAGAACAAAAAGATATTTTGTTAAATTCAATATTGAGACCAGTAGTAGTAGTTCTCGTGTTATTATCGAAGGTTTGTTATTCTTCTTATAACCAACAATTAGCAGTAAATTTATTCAATGTAAAATAAAAAGATACTTCGTTAGATTCAATATTGAGATCAGTAGCAGTACAGCTGAAACGAAACACACAACCGGAGCATTCTCATTAATTTAATGCGAAATAAAATAACCTGCATTCAGCGAAATCTATTAATTACGTTTCTCGTTCGACAATAAATCATTATTAACCAGAGGGGGAGGTTGTTTACGAAACGAGTCGTAAACTGAAACATTAACATTGCTACTCGGTTTCTTGGCACAACCGTGCCAGGTGGCGCCCGTAAAACGGAATCACTATAAAATTATTACATATTAAGCGTTCCCCGTTACACAATTATTCCGCAGGCTCTGAAGAAATCGGGAATTCCCCGTGAATGGATCCAGTTAAATGGTAATTATCAGCTGTATACAAAAATATAACCGTTGCCTTTCGAGCGTGGCATATTTTTATTATCGATCGTCTCGTTACGCGGCGATTGTCCAAGATCCACGGAGCCCTCGATCGATCGTACAAAGAGCGAACCTCGGCGTTTAAAATCGATTCAGCCCCGTCGATTCGCGGATTTTTCACACGCCGCCCCGTTATCCAAACAGGCCGTAGCGCGCGTCGATTTCACTTCTATTTGCTTTTAATATAATTTCCCGCGATTCGCGGCCGACCGTAAATAAACCTGTCAATCCCCGGAGCGAACGGGACGCAATAAACGAGAAACAGTTGGCGCAACGATCGGTCCACGACGCTCAAACTGCGCCATCGCGTATGATCGGCCATAAACGGCAACGGCGAACAATCTGGAACGGTAATTGAACTCATCCAACTCTCGTTTAGGGAGACAATTTCCACGGCAAGCACCGGCAACGATAGATCAGAGCTGGTCCACGCGCGCCCACGCGATGGAATCGAGATCTCGAAACGCGGATAAAATTCTAACGATCGATTTATAACACGTGCAACACCTTGAAATGAAACATAAATAATTAGTTAGATCCTGGAATATAGATTTCGAGGTTTTAATTATGCATTGTCGTGAGTTTGTATTTATACTTCCATCCATTTTGATTCTCGATTGAAATTCGTGTATAGACTATTATTATGTACTGAAAAATACAATACCACGTGATGGAAGTAGCATTCTTATGTAATATTATTTACCAATAACTTCAATTTTAATTTCAATATGTGAAATCTTAAAATTGTTAGAAATATTTAATAAATTTATTTTCTTTTTTTATGCTTGTAAATTTATATTATAGAATTTTTATATTTTAGGGGAACGCATTCCTCTGTATTCGATTTATTATTGGAATGTGGATCTTTATACAAATTCATATTTTTTTAAATTTTTATTAATAGTTCTCTCAACCCCTAAATACAATAATTCGTATCTTACGTATTTCTTATATTTTTGCATACTAAGTGCATTCTGTAATTCTCTGAGAATTATAATTTCCCATAAATGCATAAACATCTACAGTCTAATAAATTTCTGAAGTTAGTATACGATACATTTTTAAATTTCCAATATTTGGCAAGAATTAGTAGTTTTAATAAATACCTGTGACAACAAATTTGTTTTCCTATCGGTCGTGGATTGACTCACCTGAAACAGAAAGGAAAGATCAAGTTAGTGACAAGGGATAACAATTTTTCCAACAATTTCTTATGAAACTCCATATTTTGTGTTCATTTTGATAACATTATAAAGTGGTACTCAGCTAAATATGAATTAACGCTAGAACTACCGACAATTATAGTGAATTTATTTGTACCAAAGAAATTAAAACGATAAATACATAAAAAAATATATGATACAATGGAAATAAATGTATGTTCATTCTCTTCTAGAAAATTACAGTAAACTTTCAAAAATTCGGTCGAATAAATTTTTTACAAGTCTTATGAGAAATTACGGATGGGTCATTTTGACTGCTTTGGTAGTTCTAGTATTAATAATATCTGTACTGGAACCTGTAAACGGTAGACTTCCATTTTCCAGTCTACAAGAAAGAAAAATATTTGGACTATTCTAGTTTGTTTAATAATTGTATGGACACGTGGTTCAATTTATCTCTAAAATCACCTGCCAAACATCCTGTTTCCTTAACATTAACTTCCAGAAAATTTAAGTGGTATAAAGTGGTACTAAGCTAAATATGAATTAATAATGTCTGTTCTGGTACCTGTAAACGACACAGACTTCTATTTTCCAGCCTACAAGAAAGAAGAATATTTGGACCATTCTATTAAAAAAATTTGTTTAATAATTGTATGGACACGTGGTTCAATTTATCTCTAAAATCACCTATCAAACATCCTAGTTGCTTAACATTAACCTCCAGAAAATTCAGGAGACGTTTATCGTTTCAACACTCCTATAAATTACACATATCGGAGTAACAGTTAAAAAGAAACACATTTCTTGTCATTAACCGATAATTGTCAAGACAGGTATATTTGATAGGCAGTAAGAGGAAGATACTGGATCACAAATAATGACGCAAAATAAAAACAGTAATATAAAAAAATGAAATCGTGTGACGGAACCTTAAGGGGCCATTCTACCTTGTAGACACGAAAAATACATGTTTCTTTGTAATTTTCTTTTGCGGGCTATTAAAGAGCGATTAATTCTAGGTTTTGTAGATACATTTATTATATATTTAGCTATATTTACGAATTTTTGCAACGCATAATATCTATTGATTACGATTTAAATTCGATTTTTTAAATCCCACAAAGTAGAAAGGCCCCTTAAAGAATTTCCTTGTTCGGGAATCGGATCGCGAGGTTCGAAGGGACGCTTTCGTCCGGTTTTTTAGGGTTTTCCGACCACCGTACAATGTGGTCCGTGTTGTCGTCCGTGGGTGTGCGTTGCATGTGGATGCGTGGCGCCGTCGCGACGGCCAGTTTTCCACTCCGAAAAGCCCAGAAGCCGTGCGGACGGGAACGACGAGGACGACAGAGCGTCTCGGTACGTGGCTAGGTTCTTTAACCTTTGCGGGGGAACCTTTATTGGAAGCAAATTGCGATCCGCGACCATCTCGTGGGGTGGCGCACGGATGAAAGTTATCGATCACGCGAAACGGGCGCGACGTTACGGCTGATTTTACGTTCAATAAAGATTAGAACGCCTGTCGGGAATGGCGCCCCGACGACGATTTTCGTTCCAGATAGGGAAACCAAACGGCGAAACTTCGCGTGGATTCTTAGATCGTTCGTGCATTTTCATGCGGGTGTACATACATGGGAAAACGATCGTGTTCGATTTGATACCTTGTATTTTCCTAACGTTAATGTTTCAAAATTTTTAATCGACCAATTCACTGTGGGCAGCTTTTATCAAAAGTTTTTTCAATACGGTATTGTTGATAAATATAGTATCTGTTGACTATTTTAACACATTTAATCCATACATGGGTGACATGATTCTTCACTGTGTAACTAAAACCATTGATTCATAAGATTAGATGTTAAAGAAAGTAAACCTAGATAGGAGTCTTGAATTTTAACGAGTCCGTAAAAATAAGTTCAATAACAAACTATTTAAATTTATTATATATTAATTAAGAATTGTATATAAATTAGTTACGAATTTGATAAACCTATAGATCGTATATAGATTATCAAACTCTTAGTAATTTCCTCGCTAAAGGTCACGTGAAGGTCAACATATTGCACGTCGTTGGATTCGTCTTTTTATAAGCTATAAGACTGCTGTAGCGAAAATATGCAGTCCCATTTAAAAAAAGTACGATGACCTTGAAATCTCGAAAAAAATGACCTTGAAAGAAAAATTCGACCCATCACCGTATTGGCGCCTTCGAACAGAATACTTTCTCCCCCTGACATTTTTTTCTATCATACAAAATAAGCGATATATTTAAGGTGGTCAAGTTAGGTGAAATACCCTGTATATTAATAGATGTATGGATATACTAGTTTCCAGTTGTCTAAAAACAAAGTCTCGTTTTCGTGAACAATTTTAGGGGTTTGGTCTGGCAATCAACGTGTTAATACACCTACTGAGTTTTAAAATAAACAATCTTTTGTAATTTACGATGAATTAATAGATTTAATAAACAGTGGTTGAGGGGTTGGATATTATTTTTGGTAATTTATTTCTAAGCGATAGAAACACTTCTGATAAGTTTAATTTTTCTTTAAGGACAATTATGACGATAGTGTACGAGGACGTGTTTTTACTTTCTGATATATTTGGCGAAAGATTGTAAGACGTGTTCTGTTTTCATGGATGTAATTGACGAATGGCCAGCGACGACGGGCAGGGAGCGTAAACGTCGAAAGTGTGAAAATCAATCGAACGTAAGGGAAAAGCATACGGGCAACCGTACACGATCGACCGGATCGACGACGTTTTCCATTAACGGGGGATTTCTATTCAGCAGGATGGATCGGGTATCGAAGCGTGGTCCACGTGTACCGGGACTTTTCCTACCCACCTCATAACGTATAAGGATCCGAAGCGTTTAGTACACGCGATCCTACCAAGGCTGGCGTAAATCACCCCGATAGGGAAGTGCGCCACTACGATTCTGACCAGAAACGAGGAAAACCGGACGACAAAACGGCAGTTCGCGCCGGGACCGAGCCATTCAATTAAGTTTATCTCCGACCCTTAAGGACGGCCGCCACGTCCAGATACATATATCAGTTTCTGCCGGAATCTTGCAACCTGACCACGTACCTACCCTCCGCTTGTCAGCCGTGTCTGCACTGTTAAGGACACGTGCAAGTCTCAGCGCAAAAGTCTAACCAGCTGCACCGTGAACCGTTGCACAGCCCACCATTTAAACCACAATACCAGAACAAAGTAATTTTACAAAATTATTCCCATAATAAAAAGTTATTTCATCGATAGTAAACATTTTATCACGCGTCAATTTGGAAAACTACGATTTCTAAACGATTGAAAAAAGCTCAAAGTCAAAGTCGAAGAAGTTGCTATTTTGCTTGGTTTTTAAAATTAATCGACGAATGATACAATTAGGTGGACAGAGTAATGACGTTTTAGGTTTTAATAAAGAACAATCATAGTATTAATACTGTTTCAAAACGATCGATTAAAAAGAGCCCTCAGTTAAAGTCAACATTTGTAATTTTATTTGGCTATTAAAATTAATAATATTAATATGAAGCTTATAAAATTAATGCTATTAGAAAATAAAATATATTGCAAATTGAAATAAAAATAGACTCCCATTATTGATCCATCCAATATTTTTAAAAATGACTTGAATGTCACGGTATTTCTTGGGGTTCCCAGGATCCCCAAACGTTGATGGATTTTTTACGAACTACGTATTGGAAGCTTTCTCCTCGAGCTTATAACTCTGGCGTGTTTCGGTGCAAATGGTTGCGTATCTTATCTATCCCCCATTCGATACAGCCAAGTTCCTTCCTTTCCATTTCTACGGTCCATTTCACCGTTCGTAAGTTCATTTTTCCGTGATATCGTCCTGCTCGTGCGTAAAACGGCCAATTGAGCTTCTTTCGAAATTCGAGCCTGTCCATAAAGTTGCTTTAAAGCACGAAAACTGGGGGCCAGTCGCGTCGGATAAGGGAAATTCCCCCGAAGCGTTGACCCACTTTTCGCGGGATATCTACGATCACGAAGGCGAGTAGACTTTTTCAACGATTGCCATCTGTGTGTACGAGCCCAGGAAACGGTGCAAATTTAACTTTGTCGTCGAAGCTTTATCACGAATGGCCTGGCTTTTTCGAATGAAAAATGTTACTCGACCTACTACGTTACCATGTGATTTTGAATTGCTTCTACCGATATCACCGAACGTATTTATGGACATGATTCTTTCAAGTTTCTCAGTATCTACAAACGGGGGTTTTTTGTCGTTCTTATTGCACAAAGCTCGCTGGTGTACTTTAAACTACTTTACGATGAAAAATATCAGATTCATGCATGGAAATTTTAAAAAATGTTTCTAGAAAGTGAAAATGACATTGTCCTTTTTATCTGAGATAGAGGAGAAGGCAAAAATCAGTTTCAGATTAAGAAATATGTGGACCCAGGTGAGCAAATGTCTTCGAAGAACACAGCTTGCACCTATATTGATTTTATTCTATCTTCGTTGCAGGAAGAAACAAAGATTAGATATTAGATAAGGAGTATGTCATTTGAGGTGGAGAAATTCCTTCCAAAACTGACCTCTCTTTTCTCTGACAATACATACTAAACTTAATACAAGGACCACCTTCTTGTAATTAAAAGAATCAGATTTATTTAATCTATTCTTGAGAAGAGAATTCTTCCAAAAACCTTAGCTCGTGTCTATGCTAATTTTACTATCTCCATTGGGGAGAAAATCAGCTCCAAGTTAAGGAGAATTATTATGTAAGCCTCATGATGTTCAAGAATGACCATTCTTTCAGGACCCATCTCTGTTTCTTCCTACATACACGTTGTCTATAGTTTCTGTTCCAAATTTTTCTGTACCCAACCTCTAAGCATTGTGATTCCAGGTTAAGGAGAATTTTTATATAGTCGTAAGCCTCACGATGTTCAAGAATGGCTCTCCATTCCTTCCAGGACCCATTTCTCGTTCTCCCTACTCTACATAAATGTTGTTTACAGTCTTCGTTCCAAATTTTTTTGAACCCAATCTCGAATTATCTCGATTCTAAGCTAAGGAGAATTTTTATAGTAAGCCATTTGATGCCCAATGACTCGCCATTCCTTCCAGGACTCATCTCTTGTTCTCCCTACTCTACATACATGTTGTTTACAGTTTTCGTTCTCATCTTTTTTTGTACACAGTCCGGAATTATCTCGATGTCAAGCTAAAGAGAGTTTTTATAATAGACCTTACAATGTCCAATGACTTGTCATTCCTTTCAGGACCCACCTCTTATTCTCCCTACACTACATTCGCGTTGTCCATAGTCTTCCCTCTGAATTTTTTTCGTATCCAACTCAGAAGCATCATGATTCCAAGCTAAGGAGAATTTTGACAACAAACTTTACTATGCCCAATAACTCGCCATCCTTCCAGGACCCATTTCTCATTCTCCCTACTCTACATACATGTCGTCTATAGCCTTCGTTCCCAATCTTTTTGTACCCAACCCCGAATTATCTCGATGTCAAGCTATGGAGAATTTTTATAGCAAGCCTTACGTTGCCCAATGATCCACCATTTCTTCCAGAACCCATCTCTCGTTCTCCCTACACTACATTCGCACTGCTTACAGTCTTCGTTCCGAATTTTCTTGAATCCAGCCTCGAATTATCTTGATTTTAAGCTAAGGTGAATTTTTCTAGCAAACTTTACGATGTCCAATGACTCGCCATTCCTTTCAGGACCCATCTCTCGTTCTCCCTGCACTACATTCGCGCTGCTCGCAGTCTTCGTTCCGAATTTTCTCGTATCCGGCCCCCCCGAAGCGATCGATCCCCGAAAACATACTCGCGCGAGGGTTTGTGTAAAAAATTGCTTCTATTGTTCGAGGGCAAAGTTCAATGGAAGGCGGAACGGAGCTTCTTTAGCTGCAACGGCGTCGTGTCTCGGAGCCAAGGAGGACTCGGACAGGGGAGTCAGTCTGCCGTGAAGGCGATTCCGGCTCTTCTTAAAACTCACCCTCCGTTCTTATACTTTCCCTTCCGTTCACGAGGCCACCCCCTTAGCTTCTCAGTTAGGTTAATGGAACGCATTGCCGCAAACGGCAGGAAAGTTAAGGCCGTTTCCGATTGCAAATGGACCGAAGGGAAATCACACTGGCGACGGTTCGACGAATCTCGTGGCTGCCGCAAGACACAGGTAGCCTAATCGGACATTATTCAAACCTCTTCCTAATATTAACGACTCTTCTTAACTTTTATTCGGTCTCGTAGTCTCGATCGCACGATTTACTACTGTTTTATTTCCCGATAAATTCCTGGTCACATTATTCGAAGTCGTTATCTGGTAATAATATTGTTTTTCCGCGTCTGGTATCCCGAAAACGATGAAGGAGCCTCAATTATTTCGTGTTGCAATAAATCGACATATTTTACTTACACAATTTTAACAAGGTAATTTTATGTATTTTCCTTTACTGTAAAGAATATGTTGTTTCAGATAATTGATTTAAGACTGATACATGAACCCCTTCCTGATATCAACGACTCTTCTTAACTTTTATTCGGTCTCGTAGTTTCGATCGCACGATTTACTACTGTTTTATTTCCCGATGAATTTCTGGTTACTTGCTATGGACATTATTCGAAGTCGTTATCTGGTAATAATATTGTTTTTCCGCTCGAAAATGGTAGAGGAGCCTCAATTATTGTCTCAAGTTATTTCGTACCCCAATAATTCAAGTATTTTCTTTCACTGTAAAAAATACATCGTTTGTAAAATCAATTTAAAAGTTATTTGTAAATTTCAGATAACTGATTTAAAACACCTACTAATTATCTAAATATATTAAATTCTTTTCCTCGAATTTAGTAGCCGTTTCAGCGGACTTTCTCGACAGATTTTCAATCAAAGTTGCATTTTCCCGAGGGAAAATCGCTTTAAACCCGGTGAAGCGGGCAAAGAGACGCATCAATCTTTGTACGCTGGAAAAGTCACAACGCTCCGTCGCGTCGAAAAGGAGCAAAGGGGAACTCGAACGCAGCAACACGGTATTTATCTCGAGGTAAAGCATCGCGTGGCGGAAAAGGAAGCCCGGGGGGGCCGCGAACGAAAAGCGAAGACGAAGCTTTCCCGGCCGCGTCGGAATGAAATGCTCCTGGTTATTGCTTGTTTATTCCGTTGTTTTGCATGCCGCGACAGATAGCAAGGAACGCGTTTCTAACGTGGAGTGCATTTCGTGCTTATTCCGCTATAGTCGCGAGCCAGAATCCTTTGCAACGATCCTCTTTGTCCCTCCCTTGCTCTCGAGCCTCGGATTTTTCAGTCAGACGCGTGCTGCATACTCATTCGAACGGTTATTCTCCTCTTTCGGTTTTCTCTGCTGTGAAAATTTTTTAAGCCGCACAACAGAAGCGACGACGAACGATCCCAGCGTACTCCGCGCCACCGGGAATACCGATTCGATTATTTTTGTTTAATATTCCGATGTTGTTGCTCGTACTCGAATCGATTTAATTTTCGTCGATTTCTCAGCGATTTTAGAATTTATATCCTGATAGATTCTACGATTTTGACGTATTTTCCACCGTTTTAATAGCTCCTCGAAACTCATGAAAGCAGTCCAATGCTACTCGATGATTTCTTTCGCAGTTTCTTGCGGAATCGAGTAAAATTACCTTCGAGTTAGCCATAACCACTCGAAACTTCCGGTTCGGTTCTCGTTTTTCCAGCGCATTCTCGCGCCCGTTTATCGCGCAATTTGTCCACCGCGCGCGTTAATTACATTCTCCGTAATTTTTCCCCGACTGTCTTGCCCCGTCAATTTTCATTTATTAACATCGGAGACGCCGCGTGTAACGGCGTTTAATTAACAGCGGTCGTCAACGCGGGATCTCCTCGGCCTCTGTCGCACGAGCGAAATTTATATCGACGGTTCGCGAGGATTTTATATTCGCCGCGGATTGTATTTACCCGCGATTTAGAATTCTAATTAAACGGGTTAATTAACGGTGACACGCGTGGTTCGTTAGAGCATCGTGGAACGCAAAAATTTTTCGCGAAACGACGCCCCCCATCGCGTTGAAGGATTTCTTACGACGGTTGAAGAACCGTTCTCGTCGTTGTTTCAAACCAGAATTAGGAAATTATGAGTAATTGCAACTTTTTTATTCTCAAAGGAAATTTCGAATAGTTTTATCGAGATATTAAAAAGTATGTTCGATTATTATTTTTGAAGCATTTTATTGTGCAAGGTATTTATCGAGGGTTTAATTGACAAACAAAAATGATTGAAATTGGAAGGTGATTGAATATTGATTATTTTGTACTATTTTTCACGATTGTTCTACGAGACTGGCTCTCTGATTATACAGGGTGTTCGGCTATCTCTGGAAAAAATTTGAATGAGAGATTCCAGAGGCCAAAATAAGCCGAAAATCAAGAATACCAATTTGTTGATTTAGGCTTCGTTAAAAAATTATTAAAAAATTAAATTAAAAAATTTCAAATCGTTTTAAAAAAATTATTTTCATTTGCGGGGGTCCATTACAATCATTTTTGGTCAATAGACATACCCTCGAAATCCTACTCAGTTTTGAGAAAAAAATTCATTACTGAAAATATAATGTCGGACCATAACTGTCTGTTACCCTGAAAATTGAAAAGTTTCAAATCATTCTATAAAAATTATTTCCGATTGCAGGGATCGATTACAATCATTTTTGGTCAATAGACATACCCTAGAAATCCTAACCATTTTTGAGAAAAAAATTCCCTACCGAAAATATAATTTCGAGGCAGAATGTCACTCGAAAATTTCTTGCATATCTTTAAAACGTCATAACTTCTGAACGGATTGGAGGATTTTAATGTTTCAAACGGCAAACTACGCGAATTTTAGTGAAGAATATGTAGAAATTCTAACAATATTGAAAAAGCTTTTCCTTGACCACGTAAAGTTAGAAAAACCCCATAAAAGTGGTCGAATTTTCAAAGAGCCATAACTCCTACAATAGTGAACATATTTCAACGAAACTTTTTTCTGAAATACACCTCATGGGTACCTACAAAAAAGTATTAGGCAACTTTTCTGTAGAGCGTCTAATAAAATTATTAAAAATCAAAACCCAATTTATAAGAAAAATCGACTGCTGAAATTTTTCGATAAAAAAAAAATTTCAATCGTTCTAAAAAAATTATTTTTAGCTAGGACGATCAATTACAATAATTTTTTATGAATAGACATACTTCCAAAATCTTGCTCACTTGTGAGAAAAAAATTCATTACTGAAAATATAATATCTGACCATAACTGTCTGGTTACCCTGAAAAAGAACATTTCAAATCGTTCTGGAAAAATTATTGTCAGTTGAGGGGGTCAATTACAATCATTTTTGGTGAATATACATAGCCCCGAAATCCTACGTACTTTCGAGAAAAAAATTCTTTACCGAAAATATGCTCTGTGGCCGGAAATGTTTCTATAACTTTTTCACGAAGCCTCAATCAACAAATTAGTAGCCTTGATTTTCGTCTTATTTTGGCCTCTAGAATTTTTCCCAGTGAACATCCTGTATAAACGAATGACCAATTAATCTGAAATTCGTTATCAATACATTAATCACTCGTTAATGAACAAAACGTGTCTAACCTGTACACATACTGACGATAAATATTTCAGGGAGTGGTTCTACACGTCAAATAAAATTAACCAGTCGGACGAAAGTGAACGATCAGTCGTCAATAATTTTTCCGTTGATCGATTGTGTTATCGAAACAAAAATATGACCGGTTGAACTGGAAGTTCACTGTGCGTGTCGAATAAGAGTAAGAGATCGTAACGTGAATGTTTCAAAGATTATCGATCTCCTTTTATTATGTACACAAGCATAAATATTACTTAACCATGATCGAGTTTCTCGATTACGTAATAGGACAACATCGTTAGAAGATCGATAGAAGTTATGCATATTACCAGAAATTATACGGTCTTTTAACGATCCCGATCAATTATATCGACCACGTTCTGCGATTACGAATTGTTGCTCAAACTCCCCGTTAATTGACCGTAATGACCAGGCATGATACTCGTTCCGAATTAATGTTACAATCGTAAGAATTTTACACTCAGCGGCGAGCGTGAATTATCGGCGTTCGCGTACAAGAATTATTTTTCCACGAGGCAGCGCGGAAGTCGCGATTAAACGCTGCCGCCGGTATCATTATCGCCTCTGCAGATACCGTAAAGTGCACCTAGCATTAAGCCTCTAAAAGATTTTCGATGTTACTCATCTATCACTAAGCACGCGGTGCTATCGCGGATAAATGGACGCCGGATACGATGATTTATGAAAATAACTGTAATTCGGCACGAATAAATAGTTTCACGCGCGGCATACAGCATCGCCATATTTGCATTTTCCGCGGAATTTCCGCGTTGGACGTTCCCTCCAAACGAAAGTGTCCGGGGACTCGTCTCGGTCAACATTCTGGACGCACACGCGAGACTATTAATATCGTCTAATCGCGAATGAACCAACTAATATTTTATCAGAACAAATTATCAGAGTAAGTTATTTTAACGGAACACACCGTCGTTGTTGCTTTCTACTCGTTGGAATTAAATGGGAAAACAGGTGAATTATTTGCTCGTTACAGTAACGAGTGTGTCTCACGAACTAAGAGATTGTGAGAAAATTGTTACTTAGAAGTTGTATTTGTTTTTTTCAGATGGAATAATTTTTTTATATTCGACTTCGATAGACTGGAGTATTCTGAGCATAAAAGTACTGGTGTACATTTGTCCTAAAATTGATCATTTTTGAGATATTTAACTGTTTTCACGAAGCATATTCAAAATGGCGGCCACCTGCAGACCTTAAACTGTTACATCCCTTATTACTTAATTTCTATTTAATAGTATATAAAATTCTTTCGATCTTTATATTGCACAGTAGTAAAAAATGGATCCTAAATTGTCCATTTATTTTTGTACAAAGAATGAAAAAATTTCTAAGCAACAGAAATAAAATTCCATCGTTCCCGGAGGAGAAAAGCAGTAAAAATCGACGACATCGTTGTTCGAAATAAATTAACCCCCGAGGTACACAGTTTTTCAGAGGCGGTGCCCCATCGCCGGGCAGTCGTGCAATTAATTGAAGTTGATAACGCTAATAGGAATTTTCCGTGCGCGCAACGGGACCGATTCCATCAGGAGTAAAAGTTACCAACGAAACGAAATACCCCGCAGGAAACGGTGCACATAATTGGCAATACGCCGTGGCATTAGCATTTCGCCAAGAATTCACGCGGAACAATATCGTACCGGTGAAAACGGCATTTCGTTAAGGGCCCGGGCGCCGTTTCTGGCCCTGTCCTTCGTTTCAATTCACTTTCACGGGCGGTTAATTCGCGAAGAATGCGCTTTGTCTCGTTTCTCGTTTCGACGGAATTTACAAAGTGCGTGGGATTCGGACCCGCCGGCCGTCTCCTGCAGTCCATTATATTTCCTCTAATGAATCAGCCTTGCCCGTTTCGAGCACGCGAAAATATTTGCGTTCGCCGACGAAACGCGTCGAAAAGAACAAAAGAGGAGAGGGGCGATTCAAGGCCGCGTCGATTGTTCGAACTGCTAATTGTTCGGAATTACAGTTCGCGAAAATACCTCCTCTCGTTATCACTTGGCACGGCGTTCGACGAATATTTCCTGACAGCAGGAAAATTGCCTTTTCCAATTAGTCGACGTTTCGATTTTTCGCAATCCTTTTTAGGAATATTCCGAATAAATAATGATTTCACAGTAATCGAAATATCAATATCAGTCGTACAGGTATGAGACATTTTTTGTGTACTGAGATTCAGAATTATAATTGAATTTCACATCTGACCTGACCCCTTCTTCATCCTAAGCAATTATTCTGTTTTAGGAACATTCTAAATAGATATTGATTTATTTGACAGTGATCGAAATATCAATATCATTTAGGTATGAGACATTTTTTGTGTACTGAGTTATAGAATTATAATTGAATTCCATATCTGACTTGACCCCTTCGAATCTCCACCCTAAGAAACTTTCCCTTTTCAGGAATATTCCAAATAGGTATTGATTTATTTGACAGTGATCGAAATATCAATATCAGTTGTATAAGAAATTTTTTGTACACTGAGATTCAGAATTATAATTGAATAACCCTTCCAGGTCTGACCTAACCCCTTAGAATGTCCACCCTAAGCAACCTCCCCATTTTAGAAAAATTTCAAATAGATATTGATTTATTTGACAGTAATCGAAATATTAATATCAACTGTATGAGACATTTTTTGTATACTGAGATTTAGAATTATAATTGAGTAACCCTTTCAGATCTGACCTGACCCCTTCTCCACCTAAGCAACTTTTCCTTTTTAGGAATATTCCAAATAGATATTGATTTATTTGACAGTGATCGAAATATCAATATCAGTTGTATGAGAAATTTTTTGTACACTGAGATTCAGAATTATAATTGAATAACCCTTTCAGATCTGACCTTACCCCTTCTCCACCCTAAGCAACTTTTCCTTTTTAGGAATATTCCAAATAGATATTGATTTATTTGACAGTGATCGAAATATCAATATCATTCAGGTATGTCAAATTTTTTGTATACCGAGATTCAGAATTATAATTGAATTCCAAATCTGACTTGACCACTTCGAATCTCCACCTTAACCAACTTTCCCTTTTTAGAAATATTCCAAATAGGTATTGATTTATTTGACAGTGATCGAAATATCAATATCAGTTGTATGAGAAATTTTTTGTACACTGAGATTCAGAATTATAATTGAATAACCCTTTCAGACCTGACCTGACCCCTTCGAAAGTCCATCCTAAACAACTTTCTCTTTTTAGGAATATTCCAAATAAATATTGATTTGACAGTAATCGAAATATCAATATCAGTCGTATGACAAATATTTTGTGTACTGAGATTCAGTATTATAATTGGATAATACTTCCAGATCTGACCTGACCCCTTCTCCACCCAAAGCAACTATTCCTTTTCAGGAATATTCCAAATAGATATTGATTCATTTGACAGTGATCGAAATATCAATATCAGTCGTATGAGACATTTTTTGTGTACTGAGATTCAGAATTATGATTGAATAACCCTTCCAGATCTGACCTGACCCCTTCGAATCTCTACCCTAAGCAACTTTGTCTAGCAAGCTCTGTATTCATTACAAATAATAGGCCATTTCCTCGACGACCACTTTGAAACGCGTGTTGCTCGAGTGGCGTTAAAATAAGTTACGCGCTTTATGGCTCTCACCCCCTTTACAAACAACCCCTCTCTCTGACCTATCGAAAAAGCACCATATGGTACGAAATATCGTTCGAAAATTATCAAAAAATAACCCTGTACCATTACTCCTCTATAATAAAAATTATTTTTCACTTCTGGACGAAGTAATAATAGGATATTCGTAATAAACTGTTTTCTATAATACTTTGCAGTCTGTTAATAACCAGTGCATAAATATTTTCGTCATCACGAATAAATCGGTAATAGAAATACTGAAATTGGGGTTGAAAGTAGCACTGTCTACGAGTTTCAAATTTCTCTACCGACGACGTTTACAGTAAGCATTTCAGCTTTCGAAATCTGTGTTGCAATAATGATAACAACTTCTGTCGTTGGGTAGTTGATTTCCCCACGAAAATTACAGAGCGTGAGGTTTTCTCGAAGGAAGTAATTTGCCAATGTGGATTTGCTAGTCCGATAAAATCACAGTTTTGTGCAGTTCGTGGAAGCTAAGTGCTTGTTGCAACAGTAAACTACGTTGCAATTCAAACTACCAAATTTGAAACTTCCTTTAACATGTGTCGTTTACTATAGAGTTTAATGCATTAAAAATATTAGTAAATTAAATCACTAAAAAATAAATACTATCGTTTGTTATTTTAATTTCCTCCAATGTAATATTTGTGATCTGAAATACTTTAACTCTCCAGAGTAAAAATTCTCGAGAGAAGCTAAAGATGTTTAAGTAGCAGCTCGATATAACTCCGGAGTAATTTAACTATCGTCGAAAATCGTTTAAAAATGTTCCTCCCGGAAGTTATTTTACATCCCAGCAGCACGCGAAAATTTAAATAACGTCGGTG
Organism: Colletes gigas; assembly: GCF_013123115.1. Lineage (NCBI taxonomy): Eukaryota > Metazoa > Arthropoda > Insecta > Hymenoptera > Colletidae > Colletes > Colletes gigas. The sequence goes on from NW_025106635.1 coordinate 10,186,399, forward strand.
AAATTCTTGAGCAAGTCGCGGAGAAACTCTCTCATCGACAGTCGCGGGAAGACTTCTTTAAACTTTCCATTTTTATTCTTCCACGGCGGACAGCATCGCGAAAAGTTGGCGTACGAATTCGCGAGAAGGATAATCCGAGACGGGGCGTAAAAAAAAAGGAAAAAAACGAAATCTAATTGAAAGCAGTCTTTTGTGTACTTTTTTATCATTGGGAGAACGACTTTGGAATCCTTGGACCGGAACTCGATGAGGCAAAACTTTTTTCACCCTGTAGCCAGCCTCTCATTGCATCAGACTCTCCTCGTGGACAATAAATGGGATTTAAGTAGATTAAGAACAAGCGTTATAATTAAGCAATTGTCTTCAATCTAATCTGGACTGTTGAGTTCAGAGCCACCAGTTCCGGGATGAAACGCATTAATATTGTTCGTATCAGAATCGTATTTCTCATTGTACAAAATTTTATGAATTATATATTATATATTTTAATATAGTTCTGATTGTGATATTTGATATTCTTTAGAAACGTGTAATTTTAAAAAGACAAATTATGGTCATAATTTTCGACTCCTAAATTTCTTAAATCTTGATATTTTTTAAAATAGAAATTATTTTTATTACTATTTTTTTCTGTATATCTGGGCAATGACAGTAGTTAATATTGTATTTTATGAATTATATATTATATATTTTGACATAGTTTCGATTATGGTATTTGATACTCCTTAGAAACGTGTAATTTTAAAAAGACAAATTATGTTCATACTTTTCGACTCCAAATTTCTTAAATCTTGATATTTTTTAAAATAGAAATTATTTTTATTACTATTTTTTTCTGTATATCTGGGCAATGACAGTACTTAATATTGTATTTTATGAATTATATATTATATATTTTGACATAGTTTTGATTATAGTATTTGATACTCAGAAACGTGTGATTTTAAAAAAACAAATTATATCGATACTTTTCGATTCTTTTGAAATTTCCTAAATGTTTGATATGTTTATAAAAATTATTTTTATTATTTTTTTTCTGTATATCTGGGCAATGTCAGTACTATGGGGTTGAAACGTACAGAGACACAGAGCCTCGTTAGAAATTTTATTAAGTTTTGCAGGGATTTCTGAGTCGTTCTCAGGGATATCAAATTTCCGTACGATTGAGATTTTACCTATTCCCGGGCCGAGATTAGTATAGCGAGGTTAAATAGAAATTGTTGGGACAAAACGATGGAGTCTAGATTCGACTCGACTACATTCCGCCGCGCCGAGATAAGAAACGAATTTCTCTAATTCTCGCGCTGATTTCCAATTTGGATGGAAATTCGGTAGATACGATCTGCAAAAGTGGAACCCTCGCGTGTCGTTGAAAATTGTGTCGGTATTCGTGACCAAGAAATTCTCCAACGAGCCCTCCGTTTTAACGACTTCCTTCCTTTATACTTTCTGATTGTTCCCTTTACAAAGGCTTATTCGCAATTCTGTATTAAATGTAACATATTTATATCATAAAATTGGGCTGTTCACTCAAATTATAAACTTTCCATCAAGTATTTTAACTTGTCGATCTTTTGCCTTAAAAATTAAAATTTGCTGTTAGTATCATGATATTATTAATATATGTATAATCTATCTGCATGTTTCTTGAAGGTTTTACGTAAATCTTGTAATATAAATTCTTATGCACCAACCTAATAATTATCGATATCTCAATATGCTTAAAAATAATCCAAAAAATAAATTAATGATCACTAAAGAATGCGTTAAAAAGCGTAACGTTATTAACAATTCAGCCTTCGCTATTTTTAAGCTGAATACCATATAAAAATCATGCAATTTGAAAAAGAGCTAGATATGTAATTGATTTCTGAACAATTTTAGAATTTTTAGAGTAAATAAACCTTGACTCTCTATTTCACATATTCTCAATTTCTTTTCACTTTTGCAGTGCAATCAGGTCTACAACACATAATATTTATCAATTTTCAAGTACCTCCTTCGATAACATTTCAAGCCAGCGAACATTAACGAGGAATAATCTCTATACATATATCTATATATATTCCCTGAAGTTTTCAAAAATAATCCAAAAATGATATATTTGTATTTCAATTTGAAAAAGAGCTAGAAATTGATTTCTGAACGATTTTTGAATTTTTAGAATGAACAAACATTCAACATTTCTCTCTATTTTACTCATTCTTAATTTTGCAATACAATCAACTCTACCACAGATAATATTTATCAATTTTTAAGTACCTCCTTCGATAACATTCCTATCCAGCATCCAAATTAACAAGGGATCTCATCTTTTAGCACGAGCACATATTCTTCACGTTCAGCTATCCGTCTCGTTTTCAATACGAAAGTCGCGACGATCAATCGTTTCCAAGTCCGATTCATCGCGAGGCTGCATCGATGGGGAATAAATAATTTTACCGCGTCGGTGTATCGGTCTCGACGTCGACTGTACAAACGGCGCATATATCATGGGAGATTACACCACACCGGCGGTGTATTTTCCGTTTTTCCGCTGTTTGCCCGCGGTTGTTTTTGTCGCAATGTTTCATAGAACGAAGCAAACGGAGGGAAAGAGCTCGGGCCACGTCAGACGCAGACCAACAACCGGCCTGTCGTAGATCATTCTTCAACGGGGGGGTGCACGATCTCGCCCACAATTTCGAACGGGCTACGCCACCTCCGCGCAGAAACAGATTAAAACGGAATAAACGGCATTATCCAGGATATTATGCCGCCTAGGTAAATTTATGCGACTTCCTAAGACCCTTCGCGTTTTTCGCGCGAAACTTTGCACTTCCGGTCCCTGGATCCTCGAGCAGAAATTAATAAATTACGCGATTATGTATCAGAAGCTCTGCGTTCTATTTTTAGTTTTATTTAATCCCCGCCTAGTAGGTTTATAATTTTTACTGTACAATAACCTAGCGAACAATTTAAAAAAAAATTTTTTTAATCAACAATTTTCCAAATGTGATTATTTGAACAAGTATCAAAGTTTGCTAGCATGGTTGTTGAGGGACCTAACTCGATTAAATATCAGAAACATTGCAATTTAGTTTTATTTTTATTTAATCCCCAACTAGTAGGTTTATAATTTTTACTGAACAATAACCTAGTGAACAATTTTGTTTAATTAAATAGAATACCAAATGTGATTATTTGAACGAGTATCAAAGTTTGCTAGGATGATTGTTGAGGGACCTAACTCGATTAAGTATCAGAAGCTCTGCGATCTATTTTTATTTTTATTTAATCCCCGCCTAGTAGGTTTATAATTTTGTACAATAACCTAGGCAACAATTTTTTTTAATTAAATAGAACACCAAATGTGATTATTTGAACACGTATCAAAGTTTGCTAGGGGCAAAGACTCTGGCTCTATTTTTAACCGGAATATCGTGTTTCAATTACTTAAAAAATTTATTTTTTAGCACTCGAGAGCTCTCTTCACTTAACATTCTGCGAAGGGGGTATAAGTTAGTGGCATATAGAAACAGTTTGGTCTTAAACGTCGAGCATTTAATGGCCAGCAACCGACGATATTGATTTTAATGCAACAACCGATATTCCTGATAATTAAAGTGGATTGTCTGGCGCCGCGTTCCAATTTCAGTTAGGTTCTCGCGTATCAGGAGATTGCTGGTCTTTCGTTCGGATAATCCTGGACAGAGCGAGATAATTCAGCGGATTCCGCGAGACCGGGCCAGATAACCCAGACGAAAGCGATTACAGGAGCTGGTAGGCGCATCCGCGGACCGAAATGACATAACACGGAGTAAATCACGGGAAAGGAGAGAAGCGTGATTACGGTTAGGCGAAACGCAGACCCGTTTGCTTCGGGTTTACGCGGGGATCCTGTTATCTGATACGAACTCGCGAGGCGTCGTGTCAAATACAACTCCGCGGAATAGTTTCTATTTTTCTTCCGTCTTTGATGTGCCACGGGCCCACCCTTTGTGTCTCGACAATTCCAATCGCAACGGCTGTAATTAATTTCCTATCCTCGACGTACACTCGATCCAGTCGTTTGTTGCCGGGCGCGTTAATTGCATCTTCTCCCCGCGTTTCATCGTCGAAATGGAATTTATGAGAAATTATCGAAGAAAATGTTGTCTGGCGAATCGTTATTGAACATTCGATGCTCTATCAAGGAGTGTATATATAGAAATGGATGGTCGATCGAGTGCTTGTGAGAAAGAGAGATTGAGCGTAGCCCTCTGCTGGCGAGTGTGGGAATAATACACGATGTATTATAAGAGTTAATTTATAAATTGTCTCGTAAATTTCCACGATATTTCGTTTACGTTGAAATCTGATTTTGACAATTCGTTAAAAACAAGTGGAGTAAAGTACGATTCGAATATAGTTGCAAGAGGATACAATGAGTAATGGACTGACGCGTGGAATTTACTGTACACAGAAAACTTTTTAATTTAATTATCCTGAGAATGAAAAGGGAATTTGGAAATCAGTGTAAAGGGTTAACTGACCTTGTTGATTTGTCGTTGCAACTTTGTGATCGTCGCACGATCGCGTTGAGCAGCGACTCGTTCTGCTTGCAACGCCTGTTCGAGTTCCTGCACTCGTTCCTCCAAACTCTCCTGAAACAGAAACGAATTTAATGTTAAAAAATTTGATCCGTTTAAAATTGTATTCTAAAAGCCAGAGAGAAAGTAACGCTGCTTTTGAGAGAGTTCACGTACTGTGAATCGTGTTTGAAAAATTTAAAATCACGGAGCTGCACAGAGCTCAACAAACTTTTTTTGATATGCGACTTTACTAAATTGAAACAAAAAAGGAAAGCGTGCAAAAAATTAGTTCATGTAGGTTAAAATGTCGAGGTAATGGAAGAGAGAAAATTTTTATTTTAAAGCGAATTTGATTGCTTAATCGTTTGTTAATTTTTTATTGTATGTAATAGCAATATTTGAATATTTATCAAATTTTGTCGAATAATTTCGAACGATACGATTCATTTAAAATTGCATTTTTATTGTAGTAAAGGATTAAGATTTAACGCAGAGGTTACACAGTGAATATGAAAATTAAGAATTAACAGAGTGTAAGGTTTGTTGGAATTGCTGGTACTAAATCGACGTAAGTTAAATCCGAGCACCTTATGACCACATCAGTAATTGCTTCTCCACTTCGAAGCAATGTTCTCTGCGGCAAGATTAGTGGATTTTGGCTAGAAACTACTGCCAGAGCTTCTGCAGTGTTACAGACACCATGAAACCGATTTATCAAAATGACTAACTAAGACATTGAACGACGCTGTTGGGTAAAGAAAAATGGACATGACTGATCCTTAAGGTTGATGAGGTTTTCTTATCTCATATGAAGAGCTTATATCAGATCAGTCTATTAAATGACAACGAAAAACTAATAACGATTTATAAAATACTTTGTATAAGCGATGTGTTCTTTATTGTTAGACCCAATTATTTACTATTGCAATCACAATTTTTTAAATTTAATCATTCTAGGTTTGTAGGGAAATATTCAGAGATACTGCATTCTATTTAAAAAAAAAATAATAACCTTCATATGTATTCCATGCAGTCCTCAAAACCATTTAATTTTTATCCCAAACATTATCTGATACCATCAACAGTTGTGACAAACGTTTTAAAGTTGTATGTTACCAAATTTTAATAAAAGTTAACATATCTTTCAACCACACTACATTTGTGATAAAAAAAAGATAATAAATTACTGAAAAGGATTAGTAATCGAAGAAATAAAACAACTATAAAGGCCAATCGAGGTTTGATACTGTTTGAAGTCGTATGTTTCCAAATTTTAGTCAAAATTACACTATCCTTCAACCATAATGCACCTGTGATAAAAAACTAATAATAAATAAATACAAATAAAACAAATATAAATGTCAATCGAGGTTTGATGCTGTTTGAAGTCGTATATTTTGAATTTTAAAGAGACAATCTATCGTTTTATGTCCTTCGACACAAATTTGAAGCTTCCAAGTGAAAATAACAGCATCAGCCTCTGCAAAAGTATCACTACGGTCCACCCAGGGGCGTTCCAGCGTGAAAAAGCACGATTTCGTTCGGCGTAATCTCGACGTAAGCCAGAGTTCCTCAAGTTGAACGCGGTAATCTCGGCCACCGGTCGGTTTTGGTGGTTCGATTCCGAATCGCGCATAGATCGAAAGCTTACCGTCGACCGTTTCTCAATTAACTTTCGCGCGCCCGCAAACGCGAACGCAAACGCAACTCAAAACTTTCCCGGTAACTTTCAGCGGGATATTCCCAGTAATTCCTGTTGCTCGAGTTTTAAGCTGCCTTAACAGGGGATTAAAGTTCCTCGAGAGATCACGCCGCTGCACGTGTACTTAGAGATTACGAGAACGCGGATGGGCGATTCGGTTTTCGCTTTTTCCCCAGGAAGAACTGCGATGGCGCGTTTGTTACGCCTTCCAGCAACAGTGGAACGTTTACAGGTGCAACGACCAACGGTCAGTTTATCCTTTTGATACCCAAAATCGTTGTTGATGACGAAAAGTTCGAACAACACCGTGTTTCACGACCTACATTGGCTCGACGCCATGTTTCACCTGAAGGTTTTATTTCTTTGCAGGTAATTTCTGAATTTTCTGGATGTAACTCCTGAATTTCGAAAGATATTGGCAAATGGTTTAAATGAAAGCTGTATTATTTTTGTATGTTAATAAGAAAAAATATGTCGAAAGTATAAATTTTTACAGAGGAAAATGTATTAAAAATGATATAAATTTGGTTATGCAAGATCCACAGATTGTCCTACACGATAGCCTGTCGAAATTTTGTTCTACGACGATTTTTGCCGCCGGAGCGATCGTTCGCATCAGTTTTTCGTTAATAACTTGAAAACGAGCACGTTAACGCTTATTTTTGCTTATATGATACTTGTACAGTTTAACATTCTCTACCTGGTAGACTAGTCGTTTTTTTTTATCTCGAATTTTGAGACTTTTTTTTCTCGAAAACGAGCACATAGAGTGTACAAGCCTTTGTATCTTGATTGAATAACAAAATATATTTCTGTGTCACAGTGGAAGAACCATAGGCTACCTTGTCCAAAAAATATTCGTAAATATTTTTATCATTGGTAATGGTACTTGATAAGCAATGGTGCTTTCAACATTGAAAATGGTAATCTCTAGAGTAACTCCTATTCCAGTCCAATTCGGGTCTTCGCCAAGGTATTTCTGATTATCAAAAGCGCTCATTGAGGCCATTCGAGCGGAATGGTAATGAGTGCCGGTCTCTGAGGGCTGTTGGTCGCGATTTGACCATAAGTATCGGTGCAATCCATTAGATTCGAGGCGACGCCGACGGTTTCAGGGGTCCTCGAGGCGCCCGGCGACGCTTCCACATCGCGCGGGGGATGATTCGTATGCGGGGGCACGTAGCTGCAATTCACCCTTTCTAACCCCTCGGCGAGTCCACGTTTTAGTACTCCACGCCGATCCACGAGTACCCCTGGCCATTGTTTGTCGCGAACGAAGAAAATTATACCGGGTGTGCCGCCTCTTATCATCCGCGCCAACTGACCACGCTCCATTCGAATAAATTTCAACCAAAAATCCCACGAATTCGACGTTCAAAAACCTTTTTACTCGCCAATTACGTAGCTAATCATTTTTCACCCAAAAGTCTTGAGAAATTCAATAGACTTTGACTTTCAGTGGATTTAATTAAAATAATAATAATACATATTGCACACGACAGTCTTAGAAAATTTGTCTTACGAATATTATTGAAATATTACTGACATTGAGGATAGAATAAAACTAACTGGTCGATTATAGTATTGTGTAAATATTGAAAGAATTTTTATTTTTTTCTGGGATAAATTTGTAAGACACCCGGTATAAAGATGCAAGGGTCGACTGGCGTGTGCTTGTAAATCTGTATTAAAGGGTTTCCAGAATGACCATGGGCTGACATTATCGGGAAAGTATTGGTTTTCCTTGGATTAATGGCGCGGTCCGCGTCGTGAATAATTATGAGCCAGTCAGGCCAGAACAAACAAGAAAAGATTTAAGGCTCGACCTCCCTCGTCGTTATTTCTGCTGGACTTTTAAGCCTGAGCACATTCCTTCATCGATCTTGTAACTTTTTCTTCTCTGATTTCGAATTAACTCGTAAACAATTTAAAAATCTTGAGATTCATTGGACGACATTTTCAGAGTTATGAAATTTCATACAAATATTCTCAGAATTTTGAAATTCCATAGAGACGATTTCAGTGAACATAGAATTCAATACCAGACGTTTCGCGATCGTGAACATTTGTTCGCCGATACTGTGCTCATCCGATCCAATGCTCGGATCTAATTACGTCCAGTAACTCTAATACCAGTAAAGAAAGGAAACCGACAAAAAATCTCCCAGCAAACGTTATTATTAAAACCGTAAATCCACTTTGATACAAAGCGATTCGTCTCGACTCTCGTCTCTCTGTTTCCCCGTTTTCTCGTGATCCGTTCGTTCCGGGACGTTTCAAGGATTCTTTCTCGTATTTCGACGAGAAAATTAAATCCGACGGTTCTTCCGCCATCTCGACGCGTTTTTCACCGATTAATTAAATCCCATCGAATCCCGTCGACGAGCAGGCGTCTCGTCTCGCGGGTCGCGCGGTCGACGGAGCGAGGTCTGCGCAATTATAACAAGCTGCCCCCTGAATAACTAGCCCTTGTCTTGCGCACCCCTCAGGATGGACGAAAGGGAGCGTCACCATGTACGAGGATCCATTCGAAGACCCATAGAATTAGTACGGGGACTTCCGGGACGTCATTTAAAGTACAGAACCGCCGCGATGAGCCCACTCTATATGCAGAGATTCCGTTAAATTGCAAACGCCCATTTTCCAGTGAAGGGAGGTGAACGAGAACAAGGGTAAGGTCCCGTCCGCGTCGCCCTCGAGTAATCAGACGGTTAACTCGATCCAGGGAACGTTTACGGGACGACAGCTCGAACCGATTTTCTTATGCCCCGGAGAAAACCTCGCGTCTACGATCCTCCCTCTCTCTCTCTTTCTCTCCCTGTTCCTATCGCGAGTCTTGTCCGACTGTCCTCGGGGAATGTTAATTTCGGTGGAACGAATTTATTCGATTCAATCGAGAAGAGATTAAATCTCTAAAGATGCACTAACTGGAGATCGAAGACTGATTGGAGACCGAGGCGATCGCCATAAAGTATTTTCGTTTGGAAAATCAGGTGAATCGTTGCAGAATGTAATACTTGTTTAAATAGAATTCAAATTAATTTTTGTATCTTTGTTTAGTTACATATGCATTACTGCTTCGTTAAAAATCAAATATTTTTAACTATAACATTGATTTATTAACAGTAGAATTACCAAAGTAGACGAAGTGACCGATTTCTAATAAAACTTTTAAAAATGTAATTTTCTATGAGAAAATGAATCATTTCAATTGCATTATACATTTCTTCACGTATCTATCGTTTTAATAAGACGAAAATCAAGGATACTAATTTGTTTATTGAGGCTTCGTTAAAAAGTTATAAAAACGTTTCTACACAGTATATTTTTGGTAAAGAATTTTTTTTCTCGAAAGTACGTACAATTTTGGAGGTATGCGTATTCACCAAAAATGATTGAAATTGACCCCCAAAACCGAAAATAATTTTTCCAGAATGATTAGAAACTTTTCAATTTTCAGGGTAACAGACTGTTATAGTCAGACATTATAGTTTCAGTAATGAATTTTTTTCTCGAAATTGGTTAGGATTTTTGGGGTATGTCTATTCACAAAAAATGATTGTATTTGACTTGAGAACCTAGAAATAATTTTTTTAGAACGATTCGAAATTTGTTTTTTCGCCGTGAAATTTAGGTACGTATTCGAATTTTTTACTCGAAACTGCGTAAGATTTGAGGAGTATGTCTATTGATAAAAAATGATTGTATTTGACCCCAGAACCTAGAATTAATTTTTTTAGAACGATTTGATATTTTTTTTTTTCGTCGACTTTCAGCACCGATTTTTCTTAAAAATTCTTTTTTGATTTTTAGTAATTTTGCTCAACGCTCCACAGAAAAGTTGTCTAATACTTGTTTGTAGGTACCCATGAGGTGTATTTGAGAAAATAGTTTCATTGAAATATATTCACTATTGTAGGAGTTATGGCTGTTTGAAAATTGAACCATTTTTATGGGGTTTATTTCATTTTTCGGGGTCGAGGATCAACTTTTCCAATATTCTTGGAGTACCTACATATTATACACTAAAATACGCGTTGTTTACCGTTTGAAACATTAAAATCGTCCAATCCGTTCAGGAGTTATGACATTTTAAATATTCGCATGAAATTTCAGGGAAGCATTTTCGGCCTCACATTAGATTTTCGGTAAGGAATTTTTTTCTCGAAAATGCGTAGAAATTCGGGGGTATGTGTAATGACCAAAAATGATTATAATCGACACTTGCAACCGAACATAATTTTTTCAGAACGATTTGAAATATTTTAATTTAATTTTGTTAACTTTTTAGCGAAGCTTCAATCAACAAATATATACTTGATTTTCGTCTTATTCTGGCCCCCAGAATCTCCCATTACAATTTTTCCTAGGTGTGGCCGAACACCCTGTATATTGTAGAATAAGCAAGTGTTATCTTCCATGACCAGAAATGAAAAATAATAAAGCAACGATTTTAATATTGCCAAACGAACGAAACGTTGCACTTTTTATTCATTATATAACCGTGGAATTGTATTTAATTAATATGCAGCGAATGGCAACAGTGGTGATTTATTTAACATCCAAGTAAATTTTTGTATCCTGCTTTACTAACATTTACATTATTCATTCGTTCAAAATGAAATATTTTCAACCCCAATATTTATTTAGTAATTCTTTTACGAATTTAAAACCATTTAAATCACGAAAAAATAATGATAAAGCAACGATTTTAATATTACCAAGCGAACAAAACGTTGCATTTTTTATTTATTATATAGCCGTGGAATTGTATTCAATTAATATGCAGCGAATGGAAACAGTGGTGATTTATTTAAAATCCAAGTTAATTTTGGTATCCTCCTTCAGTTACATTTAAATTTTTAATTCGTGGAGAATTAAATATTTTCAACCATAATATTTATTCAATAATTCTTTTATGAATATAAAACCATTTAATCCTCGTATTGTACAGTAAGCAAATCTTATCTTCCATGACCAGAAATGAAAAATAATAATGGAACGATTTTAATATTGCCAAACGAACAAAATTATATAGCAGTGAAATTGTGTTTAATTAATACACAGTGAATGGTGATTTATTAAAAATCCAAGTTACTCTTTGCACATTCCTTCAGTTACATTTTCATTATTGATTCGTTCAAAACGAAATATTTTCAACCACAATATTTATTTAATAATTCTTTTACAAACATAATACCATTTAAATCTCGTATCGTAAAATAAACAAGTTTTATGTTTCACGATCAGAGAAGAAAAATAGTGAAGCAACGACTTTAATATTGCCAAGCAAACGAAAAGTTGCATTCTTTATTTATTATATAGCAGTGAAATTGTATTAATACGCAGCGAATAGTAACAATGGTGATTTATCTCGGTCCGACGAATAAATTTGTTCGAATTTAATTCGTAAATGATACACTGCTAGCGGCACGCACGAACATGGAAGAAAGAGTTAATAAATTTCGTGAGAACACCGGTGGCGAGCAACGAGAAAACGAAAATCCGTACGCGATTGAATTACCTGGCCGCTATAAAATTTTCGCTATATTTTAACGTTGTAATATACCGATGCCCCGCAATAAATATTCTCGGACAGTATCGTCGAAAATTTATGTTCGTGCTCAAAGTATATAACTTCTGTACGTGTGAAAGATATAATAATTCTAAAACTTTTGCTCTGTTTGGCTTGATAATTGAAAATATTGTCTCAAAATTTCGTTAAATTACAACAAAGAGAAACACATTTCTTGCCATTTAAAATCAATATTTTGCCACCAAAATATTGACCACGCTTAAAAAACACTCGGAATGTAATATCTAAAGTTTAATTTAACGTAACGTTGGCATAAAGTGTAGGTGTATTCCGAGCAATGAAATAAAATCACCACAAAAATATTGACTACGGTAAAAAAAACACTTGGAATATCTAAAGTTTAAGTTAACGTAACGTTGATACAAGGCGTAGGTGTATTCCGAGCAAAAGTAGATTACACGAGCCATTTGTATTCGAGATCGTAGTTCATGCGTTTCGCGTATTTCATCATAATTCCTTCTCGTTGAAACGCCGTGACGCCGAGCAGCTATTAGTTGAAATCACGATAGTTCTGCATACGCGGGAACACGCGTCAAAAGCGAGCTTTATGTTGTGTAAAACGCGATATTTGCTCCTTTGTAGTCTCTGATGCAAACACGCGCGCTCAATTTTGACGCCAAGGATACCGTGAAGCTCGTCTCTAAACAGCGACACCGAAATTTGCGTTACGAAGCCTTTGCTCTTCCCGTCTGTTTCTCGTCGTTCACTTTCGCCGTATCGTTTGGTCCTAAAATTAACTGGATCCGACAAAAAGTTATTTCCCCTGAAAATAATCGAGATAAAAGAACACGGTATACCAGATTAAACAGAAAATCGCTTTTCAAATATTCCAAAAAGTGGAACAAAACTATCCCCGTGCTCAAAGCATGGTAAATTGGGCGGCTGTATTTTCTCGACGCGAAATAAGCGAAGTAATTATCACTTTGACTGCCACGTCATTCGTATATGACAGAATCTTTTACTGTGGAAGTTAAACAATTAATTCTCAGGTTGAAACGTTAAAGGAAATAAATTCAAACGGGATTCATAAATTTCAGCTACGAAAATAAATGCTAAGACAAATTTTAAGTTACGTAGTTTACAATTGTATAAAGTCAAAGTCTTGGTCTCCTAAACAATTTTACGGTTTTGATTTGCCCAAACGTTTAAATAAAAAATACACGCGCCACAAATATTATAAAAAGTGAAACAAAATTGGCTCTGCATTCAAAGCAAAAGCTAAATTTGGTGGGTCTATTTTAACGATAATAGAGGGGTTTATTTGTCCTAATTTCCAACAACGAAGATGCATACATCTTTGAATCATCTCATATTCTCGACACAAAGTATCTCCCTTTGACAGCGATTTCCAAAACATAGCGACTTGCAAAGAGATTTAATACACTCTCGACACGAAATGAGTGAAATAATTAAACGGAAAAATATTTCAAATTTTGTCCAAACGTCTAAATAAAAAATACACGCACCCCAAACACTCTAAAAATTGAAACAAAATTGGCTCCGCGTTCGAAGCGTTGATATTAAATTTGATGGCTGTATTTTAACGACAATAGATGGGTTTATTCGTTCTAATTTCCAACGAAGATGTACACGACATCTTTGAATCATCTGACAATCTCGACACAAGGTATCTCCCTTTGGCAGCGATTCCCAAATCATGGCGACTGGCGAAGAGATTTAATACACTCTCGACGCGAAATATGATCGCTTAGCATACGCAAGAGGTCGAAGGCAAAGGCAAGGGTGTCCTTTGCAGCGCGCCAGCCACTTACTCGAAAGCGACTTACCCCAAAGACGACAACGGCTCTTTGGTGTCGAAATACGTGTGAAGCATTCGCGCCTCTAAATGCGACCGCCTTCGGCTAAGACCTCTCCCTCCCTATCCACCCCTCTCCTCATCGTGCACAGCAACACCAGCGTGTATCTTCCTTCAAAACGCGTTACCATAAATCTTAATGAACTTCGAGGATTTAGGAATCATTTATACATGCTACTCGAAACGCCTCCGAGGTTAAGCGAAACGCGTTGCAAGACCGGGTGTTTCGAGTTCCTTTCTGTAATCTTCTTACAGTTTCTGCGCCGAGACGAGGCTACGTCGATTAATTAACATGTTCCAGATGGGCACGAGACTCTTCGTTTTAATGCGTTTCTTTCGAGAGTCATATGTAGCCAGTTGAACCTCAATGCTTATATTAGTTTCTTAAACCTTTGTTTGGTATATGAGAAACGAGAACTTTGAAATCAACGTACAAACGAATCTAAAGTTTCAACTAAGCAGAGAATTTCCCCATCCCATAGTCAGTTTTGGAATACTATATTTTATTTTACAAGTCGAGACGTCCCCGCTGAAAATCAGTAAACTTCTAAGCGTTATATCTTGAAAACTAATAAAAATCGGGTGAGTAAATTGCAGGTTAATGAATTCGTCTTGAAAAATACTATCGCATGATCCAAAAAAAAATATATAGTTCCATTTAAAAAACGAAACTTCGCCATCGTATCTTTGAAATTAATAATATAAACAAAATTTTCGTTTACGTTGAAATAAAGATCCTATTTTATCCTGCAATTTTCATATAAACGATTTTTTCGTATCATCGATAGTTATTGAAATATCGCGACTGTCATACTTTAGCGTGGACACCCTGTACAATAACCTCCAGGATGAATTAATCGTATAAATTGAGGGCTTGATACACTTTTAAAAGGTTGGGCAATTCGCTAGATTGATTTTTAAACCCTCAGAATTATTAAGAATTCTACTAAAAGGTATAATTATAAAATGTTTAATAATTTCGATTTAAAATTATAGGATACATCTGTCGGTCACAGGATGGTTAACGATTCAATAAAACAATCATCAACGATGGGGGTACAGCGGGATCACGCAATCCACAAATCATGTTCCACGGTTAAAACGCGTTGTTAATTCTAGCGATATTCGATGAATTATGAGTCAGCGGGTTCGAACGGTTCGCCAGATGCGAGGCACGAAGGTACGAAATCAAAGGGACATTCGTGTCGGCGACATGTGTTTTTAATTTCCGCGTGGAAACGCTCGCGCCTTTCAAGCCTTCGAGGCCCCCGAGCGACGAGGAAAAGCATCCCCCTCGCTCGCCGCAAACCTCGTTCCGTCCCCAGGTAAAGGTAATGAAAATCGAACGATCAAGAACGCGAAAAGCCTTTTCTCGTTTCAAGGGTTTGCCTTTGAATTATGCGGAAAAGCGTTAGAAATCGAAATAATCTCGTACAGCGCGTCGAACGGGGTTGCTTTTGCCCGACGAGACTCTGTTCTTTGAACCCGTTACTACGAGGGGGGACAAACAACCCTGCAAATTCATTTCTTAATGGAATCGAAAACATTCTACGCAATGTAAACCGTGAAATACGTATAAACTTTGTTGTAATAAAATATCGTACGGTGGGATATGAATCGTTATTTTTTATGAATGACAAGTTATTGGTACAATTTTTTAGAGACTCTATTGGTATTTGTTCACAGCTTTCGATAGAATGTGACACGTTAATCGAGCGTTGGTTTACTATTGTAACTTCATAATTTGCATTAGTTATTAAAAGCAATTTACTTATATAAAAATGGATCTAGAAATTGTGTAAATAGAATGATTACTCGTGCAAACTCTGTGCACGCAAAAACAGATATAATTGAATCATCATTGGACAGGACTACAATAATAATGTACATAAACAATAGGACTATTTTGATCAATCTTTATCGACAGCTTTATCTGTCCACTTTTGTCTCCTATTGAATATACCAACTTATTTGTTTGAGAGTGTTGAATTTTATTCTGAATTAAAATTAAGTATTCCCAACGTTTTTAATATTAAAAGAAGTTTCTTTTAGAGAATTTTAAAATACAGATCTGTGATAAAACGACCTGATACCACACTGAAAATAGCATCAAACTAAGTTTGACATATGCCTAATGTTAAAAGGTTGCTCCTATCCACAGATACAAATAATAAACAGCACGATGCAACAAAGTAACCTGAATTATACAGAGTGTTCGGCCACCCCAGGGAAAAATTTTAATGGGAGACTCTAGAGGCCAAAATAAGACGAAAATCAAGGATACTAATTTGTTGATTGACACTTAGTTAAAGATTTATAGAAACATTTCCAGCCACACAGTATATTTTCGGTAAAGAATTTTTTTCTCGAAAATACGTAGGATTTCGGGGGTATGTCTATTCACCGAAAATGCTTGTAATTGACCCTCACAACCGAAAATAATTTTTCCAAAACGATTTGAAATTTTTTAATTTTGTCGAAAAATTATCCACTTTTCTGAATTTTTTTCTCGGAAGTGCGTAGGCTTTTGGGGGCGTGTGTATTCACCAAAAATAATTGAAATTGACCCCCGCAATCGAAAATAATTTTTCCAAAACGATTTGAAATTTTTTAATTTTGTCGAAAAATTTTACACCTTTTCGAATTTTTTTTCTCGAAAGAGGGTAGGATTTCGAGGGTATGTCTAATGACCAAAAATGATTGTAATTGACCCCTGCAACTAAAAATAATTTTTTTTAAAACGATTTGAAATTTTTTTATTTTGTCGAAAAATTGCACGCTTACTCGAATTTTTTTCTCGAAAGTGCGTAGGAATTCAGGGGTATGTCTGTCCACCAAAAATGTTTGATATTATCTCCCGGAATTGAAAATAACTTTATCAGAGTGATTTGAAAAGTGTTTAATTTTTTTGGAAAAAGTCCACCTATTCGAATTTTTTTCTCGAAAATGCGCAGGATTTCGGGGGTATATCTGTCCACCAAAAATGCTTATAATTGTCCCCCATAACCGAAAATAATTTTTCCGTGAACGATTTGAAATTTTGTAATAAGTTTTTAACAAAGCCTCGATCAACAAATTGATATTCTTGATTCTCGTCTTATCTTGGCCTCTAAAATCTCCCATTAAAATTTTTTCCCAGGGGTGGCCGAACACCCTGTATATACCAGAGAGAGCGTAGACTCGGTACAGCGGTAATAGTAGCTTTCCAAGCATCGTTGCCGTAGAGAAAGGGTTAATTCTCGGTGCAGAAGGCCTTGAACGCTCGTATTGGCAAGATCGTGTACCGGATTTCAATTAACCCCCCTCCTTGGCAATCTAGCCGAAGATCAAATAATTCAGCCCGATTAATGGTAGAGTAATTATAATATTACGCATGCGAGAACGGAGAGTCCTCCTTCCTCCCCGACCCCGTCGATAGCGATTCGGTCGCGAAGCAACAACGAACAGGACGCCAGAGAGAGAGAGAGACAGAGAGAGAAAGGCGACCGCAATTACGGCGATTATGGTATCAAAGCGGCACAGTGTATCCGGAATGCCGATCGCACGGGCGTTCGAGATTCTGCGCAGCCTTTTAATGCTCCCGGTGCAGTCTTTAAACGCGCACGCACCGTGGCGATTTATTATCGCCAGGTTGACGCGCGGCCATAATTTACCGCTACATTCGCGGAATATTTTCTCGGACCTCGGGATGCCGCGGAAAACGCGAGACAAACTGGCGATCCTCGGTTTATTCCCTCGGACGGAACGATATTTATAACAACGATTCGGGCGCTTCTTACTCCTCTTTCGTTTTGTTCCGTCTTCCAGGGGAAACCTGTATGCGAATTACCCGCTCGAGGAACGCGGAGCACCTTGGAACGCGAAGAAGGTGTCACTCACTTCTATTTAAAAACACGAGTTACGTTTACGCAAAGCCGTGGATGCTGGCGATTTTTGTTGGATTTCCTAACCGTCTCACGTTATTACAAAAATCATCTCCAGTGACGATTGTATTTGTCTGGAGTTTCGCTTTCAATTTTGGCCATGGGTTCTACGAACTCATGGTGTTTATTATACAAAGATAAGAGTTCGCTAGGGCGAACTGCGCTTCACTCTCGCCTTTCTTCTGCGGGTGAAGTCACAGTCTAGTAACAGATCTCTTAGAGAACAGAACGGAACTCTAAGATGTACCTTTACGTATTATTTAATAAAAGTAAATTCTACCATTGATTATTGTTGTTTCAATCAAATCATACGTCCTATAGCCCTATCTTTTCCAATAATTTTAATTAATATTAGCTTTTGCTCGTGGCTTCGCCCGCATGGTGTTTCATACGATCTTAATAGGAACGTATACTCGAGAGAGCCTCGTACTTCATTGCCAAATTAGTGGATCATCCTTGAAAGTCGAGTTTTTTATTGTATCTTGTTCGGAAGATATGTTTATAGAGATTTCTCTTCGTATGCCTTTGATGTGTCTCCTTAATTTGAAACGTGAGTTCGATGAATTTATATTTATTAAAAAGTCAGAGTGTTGACTCTGAAAGTCATACAGTTGAAGATATTTTAGTAAAGTTGAACGTGGCATTGAATTAACATCTTGGATGCACTTTACATATAGTAAACTTCTTTTAGGAATGAATATATTACAAATAATTGCTGTAGGTTTCTGAAAGAGAGCATTAATTCATAGTGGAAGGGAGAAGCCCTGTTTCCTCAATTTTTTAATTAGTTTGATCTTCTGGTTAGATAAAAATTGAGGAAGCAGGGCTTTTCTCTTCCACTATGGATTAATGTTCTCTTTCAGAAACCTACAACAATTGTTTGTAATATATTCCTTCCTAAAAGAATGTAATCTATCGATATAAGAAACCTCTGCATCATATAATGTAGACATTACTGTAAATTATGTCACAAAATGATCTCCATTCGAGGTTGAAACTGCGTTAAAGTAATAATAATAAAAAAAATAACACTGTGGAATCCCTCGAACAGTATGCAAGTTCCGAGTTAATGTAAAATGCAAAATCGATAGGACAAAAGTGGATTATTGCATCCTTCGCGTTTCGAATCCTTTTTCCCGTTAAATGTCGAAGAATTATCAGTAATAATTTATAAAATAACCAGCGCGAGACTTTGATCGATACTTTCCTAACATCCCAACGATCGACTTCCTTCGAACTTTGTTTAGACTATAACCGTATCGACGATCGCCTCGGAGAATGCAAGATTCATATTAATTATTTGCAAGCGATTATTACAATTACGATGCTACTTGCGTCGCGCGAATGGAATGACGATCGTCGCGAATCGTTTCATAGCCATCGATGTGCACAGCCGCATCCCGCGGAACAATACGACATTGTGGCCGTTGTTTAGTATAAACCGGAAGAACAGGTCGGCTCGCGTTGCATTAATATTAATTGCAGCTCTGGAAACGTGCAACGTCGATGACTAATTCTTAATTGACAGTTTATAGTAGTCTGATTCTTCGCTCAGAGAATAACGTTAATAATTTCTTTGGCTGAGTGTTTTGCATTAAATGGCACCTTTTAAGTGGCTCTGTCCATCTTATAAAGGTCTATTAACGCGTATTAAAAATAAGAAAACTTTAGACGCGTGCAGTTCCGAAACTACTAGCGTTTTATTAATTATTAAGCCACTGTTAGAAGCGATGAAGCTTCCCCTTTAAAATGGTTTTTGATTTTTGTCGATCCGACTTTCCGTTTTCGAGATATCGTAAGTTATGTAAAAGGGTATTTTTCTTAATTTGACTATCTCTGTCTCCGTCTGACGCGTCGCGCCGGACCTCTTTGTCGCACGTGAGTCGTGACCGAGTAACCTAGTTCCGGCGTAGTATTTCCAAGAATTTACTACGCACTGTTTACTATCTACGCGCGCGCGAATTCATTCATCTCAATAAACGTAAACAAACGCTTCGGACCCTTATATCTCCGTAACTAGCCACCGCATCGACTTGAAATTAAAATCGCTATATCTCCGGAACTAATGAAGCTATCGACTCGTACAAACGCTCATTTTAAAGGGCTTTTCATCCCCTATCCTATGATTATACCAACTACTATAATTTATGCTATCTTCTATGTTTTTTTTTACATTTACTTTGACACTCGACTTGAAACAAAAATTGTCATATCTCCGGAACTAATTATGCTATCGACTTGAAACAAATTTCATTTTAAAGATGGTTTCATCCCCTATCCGATGGGTATACCAACTATTATTATTTGTGCTATCTTCCATGTGTATTTTGAAATCTGCTTCGACTCTATACACCCTAAGAAGTCTAAATGATCGTTTCTAGATCCTGGATATAGAATAGTCATTTCAATATTAAATTTTTCATTGTTTCGTACAAAATGTACATAGTGTCGACTTAAATATTAAGTCAGTCATAAAACTTAGACTCGAGTGATAATCAATTAATGAAGTCTACCACTGAATCTACCCACTACCACGAATTTTTCTTGATATTTAATTAATTCTCCAATATTATATTCGTTGAAATATCGAACAATTCTGTTAAATTTATATTACGGTTTCTAGTCATTTTAATATTGAATTTTTCATTGTTTCATACAAAATGTGCATAGTGTCGACTCAATTATTAAATTAATCAAAAAGCTTGGACTCTATGAACGTTCATTTTAAAGGATTTTTCATTCTTTATTCGATGAATATATCGATTATTATTATTTATGCTGTCTTCTATGTTTATTTTCACATTTACTTTGACGCTATGTACTCAAAGATTTTTCAGCAATTCCTATTGATTATACAACCAGTGTGCCATTAACACTGGATCATAGTTTGTTTATTTAATCGAAAATGCGTTAGAATTTGTATACAGGCGATTCACTTTGTTATTAGTCAGAACTTTTTTCGTAAATGATGGGACTCTCTCCAGAACTAACCATGACATCGTAATTTATAATTTACATTATTTCCTATCTTTACTTTGAAGTTTTCTTTAACACTATATGTATATGCAAAGAAGTTTCAACAATTCCTATCGATTTTATTATGATTCATACAATCTATTGATTTATAGGTTGAAATAACGTGATGCACAGATTTACGAAAAGGAAATAAACGAGGTTTATTAATAAATAATACATGCTTGCATATGAACACGTGGCGAGACAAGTATAGTACAGTCACAAATATAGTGACCAGCCCAACCATAGACAAAAAAAAAATAAGGGGCGTTTGCATATTCAACAAAAACATTCTGTAACGAATTTGAAGATTCGAGTGAATTAAAAAGAATGTAAATTACAAATTTAAGAACTACTTTCGTAGTACACTATTTCCTCTCACCATTCTACACTATATGAACATTGCATGCTTTCAGATGCTTGATATAACAAAAAAATATTAATACGACCGAGAGACAAAGACTGGAAACGTGTAGCAGCGATAGGATTAAAGGGAAAAAGAGTCCTTCCCAATAGCTGTCTCCCGTCGATCGAAGCAACAAACTGCGAATCGAGCCCCGTATTCACGGATTAGCCAATTTAAGGAAGATCACGGACCGAAAAGAAAGCCCGTATCGGTGTCCATCGCGTGTCCGTTGCTATCCGTGCTACCATTACGTACGACTACCGAAATCCTCTTTGCAGTTTTCCACGCGGCCGTAACTTTGATCCTGATTAGCGTCGCCGCCCCTTTCCGTAACGAGACCTTGCTTTTAGGGCTATCGAAAATCTCACAAAAGGGGGGGACCACGTACTCCTGTTGAGCGTTTCCGCGTGTATACACGGCAGAAGAAACGGGGCTTTAGATGTTGTCACGTCCAGCTGAGCTTTTCGGCCCGATAATTAGGCGGCGAAAACGGAGGGGAATGGGGGATGAGACAAATCAGGTGGAAAACAATGTACTTCAAAGGCCCCAAGCTCGTCACCCTCACGTTCGAACAATTCCTTGTTCGATGTAAGGATGCATTAATACTTTGTCGTACGCGTGATTCTTATTCATTCACAGCGAGAAAATAATATTTAATATTTATCGTCATTGAACTGTTATACTTTTGAATAAATTACAACGGTTCAAATTAGTTTGATTAGTTTGATCTTATTAGTTTGATATAGTTAATACAGGTGCGTATCGTGTATAAGATTCGACGAGCTATAAAAGAAGAATGGAACACAAAATGGTAAACAACAAAAACAACCAACATACACGAGATCACACAAGACTACTTTATTATGGTAGTAAACACCAGTCTCATTACCAATGAAGAGAAAATTATAATGTTCAGATTAAGAAGTGGCCATACAAAAATAACACACGACTACATTCTTGACAAAATAGACCCACCAGACACACAAGCAAAGACAGGTTTATGGCTTCAGGTTAGATACGGTCCTAACATCCAAGGACCATATAAGGGACACTTTGAAATTCATGAGCGACTCAAATCTATGGCACAAAATTTAACGATGCAAATGTGAGAAGCAGAAAAGAAAACTAGAAGAAGAAGAAGAAGATTCGACGAGCTAAGGACAAGGATCGTGAGACTATCGAAATATCAGAGTTGATTCTCGGATCGTAAATATGAATTTTCGTTTTCCCGGAGTAAACGGAATTCTCGTCCGTGTAAAAAGTCAGCAACTGCTTAAGTCGGTTAATTCCAGTGTCCCTAACGAAGTCGAGATTCGCGACAGCCTGGAGAATGTCTGATCCGAAAAGCGCAGTTCGTAGCCACGAGGGTGACGACGAGTTAAGCTCTAGTACGGCGTATTAAGTTCCACGGATATCTCGAGGGCTTCCGCAAGCTTCACATACCGAGGACACGGGCACGGTCGGAAAATTATGCAGGAAATATGTACAAGACGCCCTTGTATATTGGTCGTCGTGCTAGAAAACGTACTCTCCTCGCAAGTCCGCCTCCCGGGATACGCTATGTGCAACTACGGATTTCACCAGACTCGGATGCAGACTTTAAAGCTGTTGACGCGTTCGCTGAGATCTCCGTTTCCTTAGTTTCCTTGATATTCGTTTATTTATTCGGACGATTTACCTAACGTGTTATTTCAATTTCATTTAGTTATGTGTACATACAGGGTGAATTCTACTATTTTTGTTACTGTGCAAAATCCATTAAATAACTCAATACAAGATAATAAAAATAAAATGCTCTTAATTGGTAAATAAGAGTTGATCAAATAAAATTTTATACTTCCATTAATAATTTCACGTTGAATTTTGATCATTATTAATTGATATACTAAGGTATGAAAAATAATGGTTCAATCCATAACAAACAAAATTTTGTTCATTTCTAGTGAATCTCAATATAAAATAATAAAAATAAAATGTTTCTACTCTTAATTGATCGATAAGATCAAATCAAATTTTATATTTTTATTAATAATTTTACATTGAATTTTGATCATTATTAATTGATACACCAACGTACGAAAAATAATATTTCAATTCATAACAAACAAATTTTGTTCCATTTCTAGTGAATCACCATTATAGTGTACGAATACGAATGGAAGTAATCGTATTTACAGATATCCAAAAATTAAGTGTTAAATATCTTTGTAAAATTCTGATGTTTACTTTTGCTTTAAAATCGCCGAAAGAAGGTCGAATAAAATCGTATTTTAAACATTTAAAAATCGTCGATACTCGCGTTGATACCGGAAACGCGACCTCCGTTCGCCAGCCAAGAGTCACCCGGCAAATTCACGCGACTTCCGGTCCCTTTGTGCGTGGCTCGATGCTTTTAAGCAGATGGAGATTTATGCTCGGTAGACGAATCCCGAGCGATCGCTGGTTAATGGAGAGCACTCGTGGAAAAAATCATGCATGGACGATTGGTTCGTTGACCTCTTTGCATCCTGCTGACTCTTGGTCTCGTAACGGCCCTCGAAGATGGGCCCTGGATTTTAACGGAAAATCGATGGAGCTCGAAAGTCCCGTGGCCCTCGACTTACAACACGTTTCGTTTAATTTCACGCTTAGAATCGATCTTGGGTACCATTGCCAACCGATGCTTTGAGCGTCGAACTGGGTCGAATTTTATGCAATTCGAAAGTTTCTGTGTCCTCGCACAAAAGAATTTTATTCTACGATTTCAAACAATAAATCTCTTTGTATCATTTATTACACAAAATCTTGTGTACCAAAGAAATATGTATATAATGAAATTTTTATCGATTTGCAGAATTCAGAAATTTCAGGGTCTTACATTAACACTAGAGCTACCGAAATTATAATGTATTTATTTGTATCAAAGAAATTACGATTGATACGCGAAGAAATGTATAATACAATGAGAAGAAGTGTTTATTTATTCTCTTATAGAAGATTACGGTAAATTTTTTAAAATTCAGACGAGTAAATTTTGTATAAGTTTGATTAGAAATTACGAGCTGGTCATTATGACTGTTTTGGTAGTGTTAATTGGAAATCGAAGAAGGATATAATGCTCGTCAGGGAAACGTTTATACGATAGGAGTTGAGGATGAAATCCTAATGAAATAGAGCCAACGAGAGCCCACTTTCATAAATAACCGAAATGAAATCTGGAGGCTCTAGTAAGCGAAGATAACAACGTGTCGATATAGGTTACAGCGTGGTAAGGAACGCTATAAAGCTCGTGCCTATAAATTTCGCGCTATTACTTCTGGCAAGTATATACGGCGAGGTAATAAAATGCAATATAAAACACCCTGGACGCGTCTATTCGCCTCGAATACTGGACCACCTATGGAGTTGATATTCGAGCACAGAGGAAATAGATTTCTTTCGAAGATGAAAATTACAATCTCCATTCGATAGCTTTATCTTACAAATTTTGTCAATCTAACGGATCAGACGGTTAAAATTAAAGCAAGAGTCAAAGAAATGATTAGTAATTGTGTTGAAGGAGCTCCAAATTCTCGTCAATCGTGTACACATTCCCTTCAAGTGATCAAAATAACTAATTTTTATCACTCGATAGCTTTATCTTTCAAATTTTGTCATTCTGACGGATCAGACGATTAAAATTAACGTAAGAGTCAAAGAAATAATTGATAATCGTGTTGAAGGAGCTCCAAATTCTCATCAATCGTCTACACATTCCCTTCAAGCGATCAAAATAACTAATTTTTACCACTTGATAGCTTTATCTTACAAAGCTTGTCATTCTGACGGATCAGACGATTAAAATTAACGCAAGAGCCAAAGAAATTATTGGTAATCGTGTTGAAGGAGCTCCAAATTCTCATCAATCGAAGATTCAAAAACCTTGTCAGACAGAACAAAATTATTTTGCACACCTAAAACCTTTACGTAGTAATGTGTTGATGTTAAATAACTTATGGTTGCATAAATTCTGTTAAAACGTCCATTGTAAACGAAAAACCGTGTAAAAGGATCCCATCGAGGGATGACGAACGTGGACGAGTATTTTTTCGATCGACGTCTATTCTCACCGCGAGTGATTTACATGGCAATAAACTAACGCCTTGGCGTGCCACGAAAAACGCTTTTGATTTATCCGTGCACTTTCGCGAAGTACTGGACTTCTGCCAGACCGGAAGGTCCATCTCGCCGGAAATCACGGTCATAATTCAGTGCCCGGAGGAAAGCCGAGGACCATGAAAACACCCTCGAGTCGAGTGTCCTGCCAGGGAAATTTGCATAAAACGGGCCGCGGTTTTGCAAAATCAATTTGAACTTTTGCGGTTGTACCTTGGCCCCGCAGACGCGTCCTCTTCCGGGGGACGTCTCTCGGCTTTAACTTTATTACGTCCGCGAACGTCTGTTTGCAGAGTCTGGTAATAGACTCCCGGGGGCGAAAGGAAGTCGCCGGTCGAAACCGCGGGGAAGCGAAATTTTATTCGTTTCTCACACCTCTACGTTCTTCTTTCAAGGCTGCGCAGACCTTCTGAATTCGCCGTACGATCACGGCGAACCCTTTTCACCATACTCGCCATCGTAATTAACCCTTTCAGACGTTAACGTACGAGGGACTGGAAAATCGTATGTACACTGTCCCGGGCTAAAAACAATTTCTGAACATCATGCTTTGTACTACATAACAAATTTATCGGAGCATCTATCTCTGCAGTTTCTAAATTTATATTATTTAGGGAACTTTTACGTCGATGTTATAAAATTACTTATGAGAAATTAATTTACCTTAGACTTAGACTTTCTCGTGTCGCATTTATTTTATTTAAGCTGTTTTTATTTCAGATAATGATATATACATTAATTTCCTTTTAAAAATCTGATTTTCATTGTGTTTTCGATTCATTATTTCACTCATGTACAGGGTGTTCGGCTAACCCTGGGAAATATTGTAATGGCAGATTCTAGGGGCCAAAATAAGACGAAAATCTAGGATACTAATTTGTTAATTGAGGCTTCGTTAAAAAGTTATAGGAACATTTCTGGCCTCAGATTATACTTTCGGTAAAGAATTTTTTTTTCTCAAAAATGCATAGGACTTCAGGGGTATGTTTGTTCACCAAAAATGATTATAATTGACTCCTGTAATTAAAAATAATTTTTCTAGAACGTTTTGAAATCTTTTAATTTTGTCGACAAATTTCACATCTTCTCGAATTTTTTTCTGACTAGTGAGTAGGATTTCGAGGGTATGTCTATTCACTAAAAATGATTGTAATTTACTCTCGTAACTGAATTAATTTTTTTAGAACGATTTGAAATTTTTTTTTTTTGTCGACTTTCAGCACCTACCCTATCGATTTTTCTTAAAAATTCGTTTTTCATTTTTAATAATATCGTTTATCGCCTTACAGAAAAGTTGTCTAATATTTTTTTGTAGGTATCCATAAGCTCTATTTCAGAGAAAAGTTTCATTGAAATATATTCACTATTGTAGGAGTTATGGCTGTTTGAAAATTGAACCACTTTTATGGGGGTTTTCTCATTTTGCGGTGTCAAGGATCAACTTTTCAAATATTTTTGTGATCTCTACATAATCTTCACTTAAATACGCGTTACTTGCCTTTTGAAACATTAAAATCCTTCAATCCGTTCAGAAGTTATGACGTTTTAAAGATACGCACGCGAAGTGACATTTCTGGCCTGAAATTATATTTTCGGGAAGGAATTTTTTTCTCGAAAGTGCGCAGGATTTCGGAGGTATGTCTAATCACCAAAAATGATTATTATTGACCCCTACAACTGAAAATAATTTTTTCGGAACGATTTGAAATGTTTTTTTTTCAGGGTAACCAGTTATGGTCAGACATTATATTTGCAGTAATGAATTTTTTTCTCGAAAATGCGTAGAATTTCAAGGGTATGTCTATTCACCAAAAATGATTGTAATTGACCCCTACAACTGAAAATAATTTTTTTAGTACAATTTGAAATTTTTTAATTTTGTACTTGTGTTACTGTATATTAATTTACTTAAGAAACTCGTATATTTACTTCGAAATGTATACTGCTTTTTACACTAAATAACAAATTTTTCAGGGCCTCTATTATTGCAATTTTTAAATTTGTATTATTTAAGGAACTTTCACATTACTTACAAGAAATTAATTTGTCTCCATCTTTTCTTTTACATTAAGTTTGAAACGGAACATTTTGATTAAATTCATCGTAGAACAACTAAAATCTACGTAATTTCATAAAATTTCAAGGGAAGAAATTCATTCTATAATGTTCTTTCAATCAAAGGGAGATGTATTAATTTATTTAGTCAACGACTAAAAATATCCTAATGTTATACGCAACATCGACGTTTAAGCAACAGAAAGGGTAGGGTGAATTTGATGGAATTTGCACATTCGACCGGTAAAATGGAAAATCCGAATGATCGAGTCGCCGATTTGCTCGCGAATGATAGCTTTTCGCATGAAATCGCGTAGAACATATCAACCCTTTCTAGACGACGTTTCGCTTTATAAGGAAGTTGCGGGGAAGTTTCGAACCGTCCTACGGGGGATTGAATTCTCCGGAGAATGCTACCCGAAATTGAGAAGAAAGATGAAAGGTAGAAAGGGGAGACGCTCGGAGCGAGGTAAGGGAACGGAGAAGAATGAAGTGGAAGATATGAAGCAGCCCACGTATTGACGTAAAACGCGGTTAGAAACAGACGCGGAATAAACCGTAAAACGTGAAGAGTGTTTCGTTGAATTATTGCAAATTGTAGCTTCGTCGTCTGGTTTTTACGCGATACCGATACCAACATGTAGGGGAGAGAAAATAAAACAGATGAAAACAGATGAAAACAATGAAAGGCTTTGGAGCGATTGAATTCTGATTTATTATCACTGATCGAGATGGATATTTCGAAGATATACGTGGAAGATATTTAGGAAAAAGGATAAGTAAACGAGCAAAAATACTTTGGAGACTGCGGGGTGTTTCGGGTGAGAATTGACTTCCCCGAACGACGAGACTCCAGGGAGAAACGCATCGCGGAGGGTCGAAATAAAAGGAATCGCGAACAAAGAGACGACACAGAAAAATAAAGATTGGTAAAGGTACCTCTCCTCAATTTGGCATCTGCGTTTTATTGTACCGTGCCTATAGAATCCGAATACGCTCTAAGAGACAATACGACCGAGCTTTATTCCTTTGCGAGTAAATAAAGTTTGATAATACGCTCGGTTTCATATTTCTGCAAAGAGCTTCGTTTTGCAACGACGCTGCAGTTTCTCGAGGGCTCCTTGGCCCGCGAATAAAAGACTATTTATCGTCGGAACGTTCGAAAGAAGTAGGATTAAGGTAGCTGTATTTTCAAGAATTCAAGGCGCATTGTGTTTCCTTTACCTCTTGCATCGAAAACTACGAGCTACAATGTCGATGTTATTGTACAATGTTGATACATACCGAAGCGAACGAATTTTATCGATCACTTCTGTCGACTCTTTGAATTCTTTGAAATTTAAATATAGGTTAATTATACAAATTCCTTTTGCGTTTCAAGAATATAAATACATAAGAATTCGAATAAAAATTCATTTAGAAATGTATGATGTTTTGTTAATCACACAAAAAAAATAAAAATATTATCATTTATATAGGCTTTGGTATTACTAAATTACTGTGCTATTTATCCTAATAATTAAATCTACATAAATTGTGTATACTGAAATACAAAATGCAAACAATTCTACTGCACAAAAAAATAAGTCGAAAGTGTACAATGAAATATGTTCACACGGTGCCTCGTTTCTGTAAAATTCGATTTGTAAAATTCATTGGTAAAAGTATAAACAGTACAGCCAAATCGTGTTCTAACGCACGAGTACCCCAAAAATTTTCGAATTCAATTATCTCGAAAACGAAGCAGTGTACAACAAAATTTTATTCCACACTTTCGATGTACCTTTACACGTAGAAGTGTCTAATTCGCGGTTGTATTCATCACGATACACAGAGCAGTACTCCACAAGGACCAACAGACCTAACAGAAAGAGACGCCCAGTTCCTTTCGAAGGGGGTTGCATTTTATAAAGCAGTTGCGACCATGTTCCAAAACCGCTCTCGGGGGAATCGATTCTCTCGAAAGACGAAATTCGTAAGAGAAAAGGGGAGGGTTTCGAGTCGACGAAAAAGAGAAACTACGCGGGAGAGAAGACACGAAACAGGCGGAAGCAGAGATTAGACGCAGGACGACGAACGACAGGACCGAAGAAAACCTAAAAAACCTTCCCCTCGATACGGTTCTTCGACGGAGACATTTTAATTTACGTCCCCTTCGGCACGATATCGCATCGAATTCCATTTCCACGCGGCCGGGGCTCTCCCGTTGGATTCATATTGTCATATTTCAAGATAAAGGAACCGTCGAAGAGACTCCTCGAAGCTCTGGATCATCCTGATACCGATCCTGGCTGCTTCCTTTTGTTTCGTCCCTGGTTAATTAACGGATACTCCCCTCACGTTCCCTCTTACGAGATCATATTTAGAAAACTTGACTGTCTTTCGAGCTTCGGAAATTAATTAAGGAAATCTACGCGTCGTGAGAACCCATAGATTTACTTAATTAATTTTCGAAGCTCCAAAGACAGTTTAAATTATAGGTATTTGTACATTTTTCTGGAGAAAAGAATATGTCTTTAGTTTTAGAAGCGACAAAATTAAGCATATATGTATAGATTACTTAATTTTTACTTAATTGTAGGTTAAAATGAGTTAAAGTCTAAACATAGATTTACTTGATTAATTTTCGAAGCTCGAAAGACAGTCAAGTTTTCTGAATTTATTATTATATGCTTAATTTTGTCGCTTCCAAAAATAAAAACATATTCTTTTCTTCAGAAAAATGTATAAATATCTATAATTTAAACTTCATCGTGAGAACCCATAGATTTACTTGATTAATTTTCGAAGCTCGAAAGACAGTCAAGTTTTCTGAATAGGTGGACTATTTTATGCAGTTATTTGGACTTTTAAAAAATTCTAGAATTAACCCTTTGCACTCTGCCTTTTTTTAAATTTGAACAACTAACAATGCCAACTGTAATTTTGTGATGTGACTTCTAAAACTAAACATATTCTTCTCGCCAGAAAAATGTACAAATACCTATAATTTAAATTTTATTTCTATATTTTCTAAATTCAATTTGTGTTATCGTAAATGAAACTAGAATCGAGTTATGGTATTATATTTGTCGCCATAGTGGTACCAGTAGTGTGCAAAGGGTTAACAATCGTTAGTAAAGAATGAGCTTTGGGTAGCTGGATGATACCTGAGGTACGAATATCCCGTGAACTTTCCAATTAGGAAAGTTTGCACGAACTTTCTCATTATCCTTTTGTTTTCGATTCGTTTCTGAAGCGATGTTCACATATTGTGATACACCCTGTATAGATATGTTGTTGGAACTGAAAGTCTGTCGAAACGGGTGCGCCATTAACTGAATCAACATTTACTCGTCCTATTTTTGTCCCAGAAAATGGAAACCATGTTCTTACGCGTCACTGAGTGCTTGTCGGCGATTTTCGTACGTGACGCATTCTACACGAAAAATCTGCACGACAGAAATACTGATCGATTCGATGTGGAATTATTCTAAACAAAATTCATCCTCTACTTCTGAACCAAAAATTTGTAAAAAGAAGAAATTATGCTTCGATTTATCTATTTTATCGTTGATTTATTAATCAATAACTAAATCGAAAGAGCAAACGAGATATTTAGGACGATCGAGTTGGACGAAACACCCCGCATAAACCCGATCAAAGTCAAATGCTATCAAGTACAACACAAAAATTCATCAAAATTACCAGAGACTGGTCGACTGCGAACGATTAATCGGTTAAAAGCTTTTCCCCGTGCTTGAACGAGCGAGTTGATGAAAGCTTTAATCAATCCGGAGTGAGTTATGGTGTTCCATGCTTCTTAAGAGCTCGCGTCGTTTCTTATTCACAGCAAGTCAGCCCTCGAGGCTTCGTCGTTAAAAACCGAAAATCTCCGCTGAAATCTTGACCCACCCCCGTCGAGATTACCGGTTTAAATTCTGATACAGCAGAAACTTCTTTATGGGGAACGTTCGTTACTCGAATGCTTTATCACTGTGACTCTTCTAACGAGATAGTTTTCATTGTACACTCAATATTTGTATCGAAGTAGAACCATGCGACTAAAGAAGGCAGGGGATGAAAATAACAGATTTGAGTGTTTATCTCATTTCAATATTTTTTTAACCCATTAAGTAGCTATTTCAATTATATGATTTGATAGATACATAGTTGGGGGTTGAATTAAGTCCACTTTTTCATTTTTTTTAATTTCATATTGTGGACAAAAATAAATTTTCATTGACAAAACTAACTATAAAAACAAGATAAGGAATAAAAATAATACGTTTGAGTAATTATCTGACTTTAATATTTTTTTAACCCATTAAGTAGCTATTTCAATTATATGATTTGATAGATACAAAATTGAGGGCTGGATTAAGTCCATTTTTGCATTTTTTTAAATTTTATATTATGAACAAAAATAAATTTTCATTAATAAGGATAACTAAAGAAACACGGCAGAGGATAAAAATAATACATTCGAGTGTTTACCTCATTTCAATATTTTCTTAGCCCATTAAGCAACTGTATCCAAGCCCCAACTTCATACCTTCTAAATTATATAATTGAAATAAACTCAAAAAAAATTGTTTGATTTGACAAGAAAAAATTTTCATTAATAGTGAAACTGATTTTAACCCAAGTTATGATTTCTCACTAAACATGTTGATACGAGCTTACTAGTTAATAATAAAATATAATTTAGTACTTAATGAAGTAAAATAATAATATATATTACGTTTAAAAGCAGAAAAGGTGGTGGAATCAAATGTATGTGATTCTGAAAATCTTGTCCATTGCATTACGGAGGGTTTACTCAGTAAAATAGCTGTAAAATTCATCGGGAGGAAGCACCGATGGCGGATCCCGGTGGCCATACGTCGCGGCAATTCGTCTATCCATCAGTGATTACTACGCAAATATATCCAGCCGCAATAAAAGATCTCGAGTTCGATTTATAGCGGCGAAAGTGGCGTTTTATTGGCGCTATCGATCTTCCCGATCCTGTGGACCCCCCGTCCCGCGCTGTCCTGCTCTCTGATACCCCGTCGAAATAAGAGGGATTCGGCGTAGCAGGTGTCGCGGATAAACTGACAAGGGTAAAATATAGTGTGTGCGCGTTTAATGTATGTATAACTGTAGATAATTTATCTTTTTGCCCCGGCGCCGCGATACGTTATCGTCTTATTTTGTTTCGCGAGCACCGTACGCAGGTATTTGTTCTTCGACGTAGCGTCGGTGTACCGTTATTTGCGTTATGGTTATTCCAGAGCTTTCGAATACCATCCAGCAAAAATATCGCGTCCATATTGTAGGACGAGGAAAACGCAAACAGGAGAAATTGTTGGAAAATATTTCGATATCCTCAATTTCAAAATTCGGTCCACGTTTGTAATCGTTAAACTTTCAGGGATATAAACTATTCATGATACAAACAATTCTAAAGAATTAACTATTAAATTGCTTAAAGTCCATTTTAAAAATTATTCTGCGTCGCGATGTTATTATTTTTCGATTTTATGACAGTATGTATTGTGCACAGCTGAAATGTTGACATATGAATGGAATATGGGTTAGGTCTGGGTTAGGTTGATGTTTGCGATCGTTAAATTTTTATAAATATAAACTATTCATGATACAAACAATTATAAGGAATTTACTATTTAGTTGCTTAAAGTCCATTTTAAAAATTATTCTGCGTCTCGATGTTATTACTTTTCGATTTTATGACTATATGTAATGTGCACAGCTGAAATGTTGGCATATGGAAAGAATTGGTAATCGTTAAATTTTTAAAAATATAAACTACTCATGATATAAACAATTATAAAGAATTAATTAATACATTGCTTGAAGTCCATTTTAAAAATTATTCTGCACTCCTACTTTTCGATTTTACAAAAGTATTGTGCCAACTTGATATGATGACAAGTGCAAGGAATATGAGTTAGGTCTGGGTTAGTCGCGATATAAAAATTTATAAGGAATTAATAATTAAATTACTTGAAGTCCATTTTAAAAATTATTCTGCATTCCAATGTTACTACTTTTCGATTTTATGAAAGTATTTATTGTGCACACCAGAAAAAATGATACATGGAAGGAATATGAGTTAGGTGTGGGTTAGGTTGATGTTCGAAATCGTTAAACTTTCACAAATATAAACTAGTCATGATACAAACAATTCTAAAGAATTAACTATTAAATTGCTTAAAGTCCATTTTAAAAATTATTCTGTGTCGCGATGTTATTATTTTTCGATTTTATGACAGTATGTATTGTGCACAGCTGAAATGTTGACATATGAAAGGAATATGGGTTAGGTCTGAGTTAGGTTGATGTTTGTGATCGTTAAATTTTTATAAATATAAACTATTCATGATACAAACAATTATAAGGAATTTACTATTTAGTTGCTTAAAGTCCATTTTTAAAATTATTCTGCGTCTCGATGTTATTACTTTTCGATTTTATGACTGTATGTAATGTGCACAGCTGAAATGTTGGCATATGGAAAGAATTGGTAATCGTTAAATTTTTAAAAATATAAACTACTCATGATATAAACAATTCTAAAGAATTAATTAATATATTGTTTGAAGTCCATTTTAAAAATTATTCTGCACTCCTACTTTTCGATTTTACAAAAGTATTGTGCCAACTTGATATGATGACAAGTGCAAGGAATATGAGTTAGGTCTGGGTTAGTCGCGATATAAAAATTTATAAGGAATTTATTATTTAGTTGCTTAAAGTCCATTTTAAAAATTATTCTGCATTCCAATGTTACTACTTTTCGATTTTATGAAAGTATCTATTGTGCACACCAGAAAAAGTGATACATGGAAGGAATATGAGTTAGGTCTGGGTTAGGTTGATGTTCGAAATCGTTAAACTTTCACAAATATAAACTAGTCATGATATAAACAGTTCTAAAGAATTAACTATTAAATTCCTTAAAGTCCATGTTAAGAATTATTCTGCATTCCGATTTTACGAAATTACTGTGTACAGCAGAAGTGATGGCAAGTGGAAGGAATCTGGGTAGTTCGTTTATTAATGAACAAAGTTTTCCAGCTCTGCACAGTACTTCAGTACCTTCAACTTCGATTTTATAATATGTCATTTACTTGTTATTTATTAATCATAAAACTTCAACAAATTAACCTTTCACAGTCGACTACAGGCATCAACACAAGTCTTTTCAGTTATATTTTCACCAGTAGACTCTAACCTTGCATTATACTCTATAACAAACCCTATCTATTATTAAATAGAAAATAAATATTCTACCTCAGCGATAAAGAAGCAACTTTTATATCAACGCGAAACTACCCAACTAAAACTAAACCTGCAAAGTAGAAGGAACTTCGGAATCGTTATAAAAGTCTTAAACATTTCGCGCGGTTCTGGCGAGCCCGGACGAAGGGAGAACTTTAAATCTATCGAGTCGTCGACATTTCCCAGAAACACGTATCAAAATTGTAATGCTCGTTGAGAGCATCGTATTTAACCAAAGACGGGGGAAATTTCCCTCCCCCTTTCTCGCATCGAACGTGAAATATTTATCGTTCCCGTCGTCCCGGGGATCTTCCGGGCGAATAATTGACTCGCCGGCGAGTTAGACGTTCGCTTCGAAAGGGCTCGGAGGGGTGCACCTTTAAGATCGAAGTCTGGGTGGCGGAGAATGAAGAACAATGGGGGAAGGATGAACGGGTATGAGAGCGGTTTAGGGCGAAGGGGAGGATTCGAGCTTGTGTCATGGGTTCTCGGGCTTCTTGGTGGAAGGCCTAGCCCGAGAGATAGAAGGGTGAAGGAGCTCGAAGGGAGGCTAATAGAAATGAAGAGGCTGCCTGTCGTCGAGGCATAAGGCTGTAAACCGTACAGGTGCCATTGTCGTCGGTGGTTTGAGAATATGAAACGAAGGAACGTCGATCGCTCGCTGTGGATTTACCTAAGCTCAGGGCGAAAGAGGACCTCCGTCGCCGCGCGATGAAAACGGGAACTCGTAATGCTTTAATTTGATGCTTAAGTGGACTTTCGCGACGACAGTTTTCCTTCCTGAGCAGTTTTTAAAACGACATTTCGTTTCCTTGGAAGCTAATAGCAAAAGATAAATCACCTCTCGACTCTGTTGCGTGGTTTTGCACTTTTTTTATTTACATTTGCATTAAACAGTCTGACCAATACTGTCGGATACCTGAATTCTTTCAGAACTTTTAAAACATTCTGAATACTGAAAATATTTAAAATTATATAAATAGTTATGATTATCTTATTTCGTGTGAAAATTAATGCATTGAAAATGATAATAATTAACGAATCTATGGACCAAACTTTTATCCAGATAAACGTCTGAAAAATTAAAATTAAAATTAGAATTGAATAAATAAATAAATAGTTATTATCATCTTATTCTATATAAAAATTAATGCATTAAAAATGGTAATAGTTAACGAATCTATGGGCCAAACTTTTATCTAGATAAACGTCTAAAAAATTAAAATTAAAATTAGAATAGAATAAATAAATAAATAGTTATTATCATCTTATTTTACATGAAAATTAATGCATTAAAAATTGCAATAGTTAACGAATCTATGGACCAAACGTTTATCTAGCTGAACGTCTAAAAAATAAAAATTCAAATTACAATTGAATAATCAATGTTATTCGAGTAAAATTCTGCTTGCATCTGGACGAAGTCTAGAGTTCTTCCAGACTAAGGAATATTTGATTTAAGATATTTAAAGGAAGTGTATGTAGACAGAAGGATATCGTGGGCTTTAATTTTATCTACGATCGTGATTTTTCACGGTTTTTCTAGAGGCGGAACGATAAATCATAAAGGGTAGCTCCACGGGCTAAACCGATGGCGGCAAGTATAAATTCTTATTCCTCAAAGAAGTAGGAAGTTTTCTGTTATGAATAAAATATATTCGCGACCGTTGGCGGTTTTTAGCAAGTTTTTTTCTGTACGAAAAAGAACGCAATTCGTTATTTCTTGGCATCGAAGGCAGACCGGTAAAAATAATCGAATCATAACGACGTTTCTAATTTCTTAACGTTTACAAGCTTGAAACAATAAAAACGCAGTTGTTGTTAAGTCACGAATTACTTGCAATGGAATACTCCTTTGAGAGTGAAACGGATTATTCGCAATCTGCGTAAAAGCAGGTGGTAAATACGCTCGGGAGGTTTTCGAAATCGTCGATAGAAGCTGGAGGCTCTGAAAGGAACGCTTGGTATTCGAAATAGTGCCCATGAATTCACAACGAATCGACGAAAAGAGGGAAAAGGAACGAGCGTGCATTCCAAGGTACCTGTTGTTTGCTTATTTCGAAATAGAAAATCGCGTTTCTCGTTCCTTATTTAGCAACGATAAATAGAATTGGTCAGAAAATAAGTACCTTTAACGAAAACGTAACACAAGTATTTCTCCTTTCGAAACTGAAAATATTAGTGAGCAACAGGGACGTTCGATTATGAATCGATATAAACATTTTACACTAACCTACAGATTTATTGGAAAGTACACGATAGAATCTATAAATTTTTTAAAAGATTCCAATAATTACGGTATTCGAAAAGGGGAGATCGAATCGTAAGTAACAAAGGAGGAAGAGATTAATTTAATTTAATTCTCCCGGAGTTCTACTTTTTCCCAACGCACAAATCATCCATTTTTCAGCCCTTATTCCGGTTCATCATTTTCAAGATTTCAATTCGAGGTGGCATTCACCGCGAATTGCGGAGAAAAACGAAAGCTTGTCTTCGCGATTCGTCCGTACGAAACCCGACGCACCGTGATCCCTTTTTATTTGTGCATTTCGCGCAAAACTGGTCGGGACTTAGAAGATTTACGACTTCCTTCGGGGCTCTGACGCTGCTGCACTCATTCCCGTCCTGACCCCCTGCTTATATATCCCGCGATTCTTCCACGACCCCCCCCGACGATCCTTAAGTTATGCAGATTTCGTGGATCGCGCGGAAATTCCCACCGAAAATTGAAATTTCATCCTCCTTTGTCTCCCATCGGCGGATCGGGGACGGGACCGCGAGGGCTCCCTCGGGATTACGCCCGCGCGGGAAAACAATCGCGGAGACGCCTCGGTTTTCATTATCGAAAAAAACGACACGGCATTATCCGAGTTATGAATATTTTTCTGCTTTGATCTACTCACGGGTTATGCATACCGTAGACGCCAGTCGCGGGAACGCCGTGTGATACGTACCTGAAAACAATCACAAAAATAACGGGCTTAGTATGATCGTGTTACGTGAATTGCACGCGTTTCAAGTACAATAATTCTGTGGTTGGATGGCTAAATCTGATATATCATTTATTTCTGATTTTATTTTTAGCTACATTCAATTTTCAAGATTTAAAAGGTTGATATATTAGGTTTTGCAATTTTTAAAACTTCAAATTTGTTATTTGTTTAGTACGAAATCTAACGAAATATTATAAGAAATTGTATGCAGTCATTGATTTTGTTAAAATCTCCTTAAATAAATAGAGAGAAAGGAGGAGCATCAAAACTAGCAGGAATTAGGTAAATCCAATTTTGAAGATTTTTTTAAAAAGTTGATATATCAAGTTTTGAAATTTTTAAAAATTCAAATTTGTTACTTGTTTAGTACGAAATCTAACGAAATATTATAAGAAATTGTATGCAGTCATTGATTTTGTTAAAATCTCTTTAAATAAATAGAGAGAAAGGAGGAGCATCAAAACTAGCAGGAATTAGATAAATCCAATTTTGAAGATTTTTTTAAAAAGTTGATATATCAAGTTTTGAAATTTTTAAAAATTCAAATTTGTTACTTGTTTAGTACGAAATCTAACGAAATATTATAAGAAATTGTATGCAGTCATTGATTTTGTTAAAATCTCTTTAAATAAATAGAGAGAAAGGAGGAGCATCAAAACTAGCAGGAATTAGATAAATCCAATTTTGAAGATTTTTTTAAAAAGTTGATATATCAAGTTTTGAAATTTTTAAAAATTCAAATTTGTTACTTGTTTAGTACGAAATCTAACGAAGTATTATAAGAAATTATGTACATTCAGTGATTTTGTTAAAATCTTCTTAAATAAATAGGGAGAAAGAAATATGAAAACTAGTAGGAATTAGGTAAATCCAATTTTGAAGACTTTTTTAAAGGACTAATATATAAGGTTTTGCAATCGTTCGTTTAATCATTTGCAATTTCTTAAATAATTAATTTTTTATTCGTTTAATAATAAATCGAAGTATTATAAGTAGACTGCAGATATTTATGCATTTATTGGAAATTTTTAATTTTCAAAAAATTACAGAATTCACTTAATACATAAAAATATTAAAAATAGTTTAAGTGAGATACGAATTATTATGTTTAGAGTTTCAGACAGCCCTCTACAAAGCTCTCCATTTCATTAATTCAATTAATCAAAATATCCTAAGTCTAATTATAAGAAATACATTCATTGATTTTTAAAAAATTTCCCCAAATAAATAGAGAGAAAGAAACATAAAAACTGGGAGGAATTATCTATAGTGAAACGAATATGATAACTCTTCCTACCCAAACAGACCATTGATGGTTCTTTCTGAGAGCATATGGCAACTTTCTCTAAACGATGGAGCCATTGATGGCTCTTTCTAACCGTTTAACCATAAATAGTTCTCTCGAAGTGATTAATCATCGATGGCTTCTTTTAAGCTACCATTGATAACTTTCTCTAAACGACTAACTTTTAGTAACTTTCCCTACGCGACTGACGTTGAGGACTCCTTTTAAACCCCTAATCATTGTCAACTCTTTTTAAACTATGAACCATACGTTGAATTGATTTAAGCGACTAACAGGCCTCTCTAAACGACAAAATTGCCAACTCCAAGTTCAATTTGCTTTCACATCCTGCTTATTCACCAGATTTTTCATCATCAATTAATAAACAATTAGGTCGTTCCATAAGTTTGTGTCGTCCGATATTTTAAAATTGACGAGAATTTGTAATTTAATAGAAAAACAAAATTTGTCACTACAGAGGATTTCTGAACTTCGAAATATACAAATAAATATTGTGTCAAAGCTCAAAATTTTCTTCATCGTGCTTGTGCCTGATTGCACGAATATTTTTATTAGCATATAATAAAATCGAACCTTGAGAGAAATACAACAATATCCAGGCTTATTAGCGTATTAGGTAAACAATTTGAAAATGTCATTAATGAAAAGCGTTGAATTTTAATAAAAAATCAAACAACAGCTTTGCCAAAGAAAAGATAGTTGTAGAACGAAAAGAGGTTTATTGTTTTTCATAAAATTCAATTTTATGTTTAAAATATTGCTTTAAGTTCTGGTATAAAATGGGACGATCTAATATTTTGAAAGTTTCCAAGAAACGATTATCTTGGATTGCAAAAAAGCTTCAGAACATCATTGGACGAAATGTATCAGAATCGAAAGAGATTTTGTTGAAGAATGAAGGCAGTTTAAAACTCAAAATATGAGAACAGGTCCATTGTACACAAAAAATAAAAAGATTCTTAAAGAGATTACTCACCAAGCAGTTCGATAATATAATTCACGTTCAGTGTGTCACTAGAGGTTTCTAAATGCAGTATTTATTTATTTATTCAATAAACGAGAAGTCCTACTAGTGTAGAAAAATAGTAGAACGCGATAGTCACACACGACAGTCAATATATAATTTTTATTTTACACGATACGACGATTATTCTACTAAGATTTCGTTTTCAAGCTACGTTGTGGCCACGTTATAGAACGAGAAACTCTGAACCGTGTAAACATTATCGAGACGCGTATACTACGAGTGCTGAAGCCTAACTGATACCGAAAAACAGAGCATGACCTTCTCCAGGTACTAGCGTGACGTCAAATTCCTCGAGCGTTCGCCCGGTGTCGACGATAGAATTTTGAAAACAAGTCACTGTCGATCGTGAATACATAAACATTCCACAATACATGCGTATCAACTGGGCCAACAAGCCCACGTACACAGAAACGCAACAAATCTTAACCAGCCAGCCGTGACGACCTCTTCTCAGAGCACACACTTGCTCGTTTTATTTCGTTTTCACTTCTAAAGATTCTAAATATATTGAAATTTATGAATATATTATAGTTTTCGCTAAAATTACAATTTAAATAGCAAATGTGACACACAAAATTTGTCCACTTTCCTGAATTTTTTTCTCGAAAGTGCGTAGGATTTCGGGGGTATGAGTATTCACCAAAAATGATTGTATTTGACCCCAGAACCTAGAAATAATTTTTTTAGAACGATTCCAAATTTTTTTTTTTGCTAAGAAATTTAGGGATCTATTTGAATTTTTTTCTCGTAACTGCGTAGGATTTCGGGGGTATATGTATTCACCAAAAATGGTTGTATTTAACCCGAGAACCTAGAAATAATTTTTTTACAACGATTCGAAATTTTTTTTTCGTCGACAAATTTCAACACTGTCGATTTTTCTTAAAGATTCGTTTTTGATTTTTAGTAATTTTGGTTGACGCTCTACAGAAAAGTTGTCTAATACTTTTTTGTAGGTACCCATGAGCTCTACGTAAAGGAAAAGTTTCATTGAAATATATTCACTATTGTAGGAGTTATGGCTGTTTGAAAATTTGAACCATTTTTATGGGGGTTTTCTCATTTTGCGGAGTCAAGGATCAACTTTTCAAATATTTTTGCGATTTCTACATATTCTTAACTAAAATACGCGTTGTTTGCCGTTTGAAGCATTAAAATCGTCCAATCCGTTCAGGAGTTATGATATTTTAAAGTCACATGAAATTTCAGGGAAGGATTTTCGGGCTCGCATTAGATTTTCGGTAGGGAATTTTTTTCTCGAAAATGCGTAGAAATTCGGAGCTATGTGTAATGACCAAAAATGATTGTAATAGACCCTTGCAACCGGACATAATTTTTTCAGAACGATTTGAAAATTTTTTATTTCACATCTAATATATGTATAAATTAATTTCTCTTTTACATAATATTTTGGTAGCTTAAAATGTATACGAATATAAATTCTCTATTGCAAAGTCTTGTCAAACAACCATTAAACAAATACAAAGTATTTTTATTTTCCAGTGATTTCTCTTCTTCAGAACCGACATCTTCTTCTCCCAAATCCTCATTTTTCAACACTACGTCATGATACTCTGGCATTTAATTTCAGAATAGTATTACTTATGAAAAAGATTAAAAGAGAATCAATTTTCTGACTGTCTGGTCCCCTTAACCCCTTGCCATACAATAACGTGTCTAATTCCTTACAATTTCTTGATGTCAAGTTCCACAATCATGAGGCTACTCCTGGTCATCAAGTCTTACATATGAAAATCAATACATTTTACCATTCAGGAGGTATTCGTAAAACAAGTCCTTGTACATACAAATACAAACGAAATTAAATAATATACGTTAAAAAAATTATTTGAAATCAAATCGTACGTTTAAGGGGGTTAAAAGACGAATGAAAATTGCACGTTGGAATTACTTTTCCGTGAGATTAATTCCGCGAGAATATTTTGAATATTTAACGTCAGCTCGAGCTCTCTGTTCCAAGACTAGCCGAATATCCTACTCGAAAGTTTTCCGTGGAGGGGGGTGGTGGAAATTCATAAAACGTCTAGGAACCTTGCCTTTAAAGCCCCCCGGTCCGCGGAGGAGCGTTTAAATTCGGCGGACGAGAAGTTCCCTAACAATTCCTTTAGCCCGGCGCGACGTCTGCGCTCACCTTTGTGCTCAGAGCACGGTTCCTGCGCGGCGAAAACATCCACGAAACTTCCCGCCGGTGTCGAAGACAAGAAACTCCTCGTCGATAATACACCCGGTTTAATCAAAGGGGGCATGTCGCGTCGTCGAGTGTACGCTTCAATTTAGATCCAAGATTGTCCCTGGCGGTAGCGTTTCGCGAGTCCCCTAAACGACGAGCGACGAGTTCCGTCGCGTTTTAATGGAGAACCAAGATAAGTTCTCGCCTAAACGAGCCTCCCAGGCACGTGGCGCCCTTTCGTCAAGGGGAGGGTGGTGGGGGGGAAAAAAAGAAAACACAACCTAGACCCGTGTGCTCGAGTTACCAGAAAGGGTTAACCGAGTTTGGCTACGCCCGGAAGGGGTGAAAACGTCGACCGTGGAACGACAGGTTCCCCGTTCTGACGCAGGACGACCTCCTTGACCCTTTTCCGCATCGACGTGCTCTGCCTAATCGCCCTTAAAGACTCTTCGAGGAATGATGAATCGGTGGCTTAACGAGGGCGACGGGGGACCATCCAGCCCCAAATGTATCGGCTTACCGGCCATTGATTTTAACCGTCAAGGAGTTGCAATTGCGGGGCTGGATCCTGCGTCTGATAGAAGGATCATCGTTCACGAGTTCCCGGCGAAGGAGCTGCGGGGGCCAACTTGACGCGTCACGCGTTTGATGGAACTGTCTGGAGAACTCGAAACTCGTTTCGACGAGGAAATGGAATCCCGTACAGATATCCTTCGATCTTTATTTCGTTGCTAATCGATTTCGAGCACTCTAAATTATTTAATATTGCGTGTTGCGCTGTTTGAGAATGTTTAAAAATTGCTTTGATGGGCTCAGATCATTTTTATAGAGGCACAAAAAAGTATTAGACAACTTTTCTGTAGGGCGTCAAAAAAAATTACGAATTTTTAAGAAAAATCGACGGGGTAGATGCCTAAATGTTACTACCGCGAAAAACAAATTTCAAATAATTCTAAAAAAATTATTTTTAGCGAAGAGGATTAATTGCAATTATTTTCGGAGAATAAACATACCTCTGAAATCCTATCCACTTTCTAGAAAAAAATTCGAGTAGGTGCCTAAATTTTTCAACGAAATTAAAAAGTTCCAAATCGTTCTGAAAAAATTATTTTTAGCTAAGGGGATTGATTACAATCATTTTCGGTGAATAGACATACCCCCGAAATCCTACCCACTTTCTAGAAAAAAATTCCCATAAAAAGCCACATAAAAGACATGCACTTATAATTTATAATGCACAAACAATGTATATAATTTAATTTAATTTTATAATAGACATTCACCGTGTGTGGAATGCAGAAGAATACATCATGTGTGAATTCTATATTTCTTTCGTTAAGAATTCATTTTATAAACGTTTGAACATTGTAGTAATTAAGGGAGGAGAACTCACTGTGATGGTTGAGAATAAAAGTGTGTGGAATGCAGAAGTTTCAGTAGTGTCTATTTTTAATATTTTTTGGGTATTTAATTCGTCAATTTGCTCTTTCATCATTTTGCAATTTACATCATGTGTAAATCCTTTATTTTTGTGATAATAATTGATTTTATAAACGTTTGAATATTAAAGTAATTAAGGAGGAGAACTCACTGTGATGGTTGAGGATAAAAGCAGTGAAGAATTTTTTTGTTGAAATTTTTAAGTTCCTTCATATAAATCTTTGAAAAGTACATTCCTTAAACTACTCCTTGTACAAAATTTAAGTGAAAATATTTATTAATACAGACATGGTAGGAACCAGTGTGAGAATCCTCCAAAAGATCCTCCATTGGAACACGAAATTATACAAATTTAGCTTGAGTTGCATATACGGATTAAAAAGGAATAATCATTTATTATAAAAATATAGAACATTGAAAAAATCTTAAAAACGTGTGCAAAATCTAACATTTCTTTCAGCACAAATATTAAAAATGTCGAACATTGCAAAAGAGATAAAAAATAAAATTTTGATTCCTTCAATCCATCACAGTGGATCCATCCATCTTTAACACTTTGGCTGCTACGTCATTCACATATGGATATTTTTACTATGGAACTAGAACAATTCATTCTCAGGATGAATTGTCAAAGTTGAAATTTGAATAGGATTCATGAATTTTAATGAGGTTACGAAAATAACAGACAAATTTTAAGTTATGTAATTTACAATTGTCTAAAATCAAAGTTTTGGTCCTGTAAAGTATTGTATAGTTTTGGTCTGGCAGTCAATGTGTTAAAGCTTGACCTTATATTGTACCTTCATTTCAACTTTAATGGCCAGAAAAATGATGTTCAATTATAACTAATTAAGTTAAGTTAGTCTAACTTAAGATTCTCATTGATTA
Source organism: Colletes gigas (assembly GCF_013123115.1). Classification (NCBI taxonomy): domain Eukaryota; kingdom Metazoa; phylum Arthropoda; class Insecta; order Hymenoptera; family Colletidae; genus Colletes; species Colletes gigas. The sequence continues at coordinate 10,230,710 of NW_025106635.1, forward strand.
CTCTCGTATCCTCTGTAAAATTTTAATAAAATTAAGATTCTCATTGATTACTCTTGTATCCCCCATTTTTAATTCGAAATCTTGATAATTACTACAGATTATTAGAAACGTTTTGGGTGATATCGTTAAGAGATGTATCGAGCGTGTGTAATTAAAAATCCAGGGAAAACGGTTAGTTACAGGTACAAATACAAGCACATTAGAATACAAATTGCCATGCATTATTCGGAAATGCGCATGTAATGACGTCTACTGCTATTGATTTCATTCGAGGCGGAGAGTCGGAATTGGCATCAGAGACCAGCCTGAGTGCTCGGATACAGGTGTCTTATTGTCTGAATGCCCTGAGGGTTTCATTGTTCGGACGTCCCAGATGTTAATTCGAGGTATATCTGCATGAAATACGGGGATCCTTACAAACCGACATGAATGTGAATGCAAATGAACCGCAAGGACGAACATGAAAAATAGTTGACATACTGCGCCTATTATTCTTCTATTCACCGCAATATCTGAAACGTGGCTGAAAAATTTGGAGCAACGAGAGTTGCGTCAGCATCCATCTCGATACTCCAATAATAGCAACATTTTACATAAATCATTATATAATGTAAATTTCCTTTATATTACCACATTCATTTCTCAAATTTCTGTGCTTCTGTTTATTGTTAGAGATTATTGCATTATTTTAAAATATGATACGTTTCTTGTAAAGAAAATTTTGAGGAAACATACTTTGAATAATAAGCACTCTAACTCTATATGCTTGTTAATTTCGTAATATTTGACATCACATTGACACTAGAACTACCAACAATTATGGTGTATTTATTGAAAACCATAGTAAATGCAAATATAAATTCGCAAAAACTCAGTCGAGTAAATTTGCAACAATTTTTATTAGAAATTCGTGTGAGTCATTTTCACCAGTTAGGCAGTTCTAGTGTTAACGCAGTATTTTGCATATTTAAGGGAGCAAAGTAACTATCAAAATAAATTTTAATTTCAACCGATTATATTATAGAACATTGCATTTTCAAAGGTTCGTGAAATTTTCGATAGTGTGAATATTTGTTTTGTCGAAAGATCTGAGAGCAGATGAGATCGTTGCCTGAAATCGTGCAGGATCGAAACGTTGGCGAAGATCGATGACGAGCGTTTTCGCGATTTCTGTAACTTTCTTTTCGCGAACGACGCCAGCCGTGATTGCATTCGGGAAGGAAGCCCGGGATCGCCGATTATGAATCACCGATTCGTGTAATCGCTGCCTCGTGGGACTCCGTTAAGAGTCGAGTCTGCTACGAGGACCAGGTCGTCATCCTCCGGCGAGCAACGTGGGAGGATACGCTACGGCGGATATCGCAATTCGAAGACAGAGGCCCTCGGATCAGCCGCAGGAAATGGAAGATCAATATGTACTCTCCTACTTTACAGTGTCTTGTTTCATGGACGAGATCCACAGTTACTCGCGAAAGTATCCCCAGTTCGTTCTACATTCAAATTCAACGCTGAAAACACTTTCGAGGAATCAGGATTAAGGATACTCTCAACGGACAAAGTATTTCAGTTCTTCAATAGTGATTTTTGCCAATGTATTATAGAAAGATAGACGGTATTCGATACAATATTGAGGCCGTAAAAAAGGTTTCTATTTCTACAATATCAAAGCAGTAGAAAGTTGGAAAACAGGTAAATATGTCAAAATTATGTGTATGTTCAACTAAAATTTCAAGCATCTCAAAGTAATATATCTTAAAGAATAGACTATTCATTGAGAATTATAATTCAATTAATATTTCATATATTAAGAAGACAAAAATTCTTCTATTTCTACAAAGTATATAGAAGTAGTAGAAATTTAGAAAATATAACTCAAGATGCCAAAATTATGTATTTATTCAACTAGAATTTTCAAAATGAGCCAAGCATGTCAAAGTAATATATCTTAAGGAATAGACTTTTCCTTGAGAATTATAATTCAATTAATATTTCATATATTAAGAAGGTAAAAATGTTTCTATTTCTACAAAGTATATAAAAGTAGTAGAAATTTAGAAAACATAGCTCAAAATGCCAAAATGATATATTTGTTTAGCTAGAATTTTCAAAATGATCCAAGCATCCCAAAATAGTATATTTTAATTAGACTTTTCCTTGGAAATTATAATTCAATTAATATCTCGTCTATCATCACATACTAATAAATGTAACACATAAAATTATACAATAATTGTCTTTATATTAAAAATTATTTCCACGATTTCTCACAAAATTGTCAACGTACTGATTCCCTCGCTTGGCTTCATACCAAGTATGGTCGAAAGCATATTTTCCATTCCCCCGCGTATTTCGTGCAAATACCAAACGCTATCTTTCGCAAATCAACAAGGAAAAATATTTCTTGAATATCCTGGATAGCTCTGGTCCCAAGAAGCACAGACTAGGAAGTATACGACTTCGATTCCACCCTTGAAAGCGAACGACGTGTATGTGCTTTTCCCCTTCTATGGGGGTAGCGAAAAATTCTCTGATTGAATGTTTCTTTCCTCGCGTTTAAGCAAATAGCGAAGTTTGCTCGTCGATACTATAAAACGAAACATTTATTCGAGAAAAGTGCCTGATATTTATTTGTCTTGCTACGTTTCCCTAGTTTTTCTCGCGCGAAAGGAATTACGACGTCGAGATGTTTCTGTAAGCGAGTCAAAAACACGTGTTTGAGCTTTCCAAGGATATTCAAAATTTCGCCCGTGGTTCCAGTCGGGGACGACATCAGAAATTCGCGTTACACAGTGCGCAGCTGTCAAGCTGGCCACACCTTAAAGGATACGGTGCACGGTAGAACCATATGAAACTTCCTGTGACAATAACGTATTTGACTGTCAGGTATATAGCTCCGCGTCCAAGGTGCAATTTATGCATACAACTGCACGAACTTTAAGCTCGACGAACCGTGAAACGTAGTTACAATTGCGGCATCTGCATTTCTCGCTGGTACAACGCGTTTTAAGAATCAACTGCAACCAGGAGAACGAGGGGAAACTTGGATCGTATATATCGTACAATTTGTACAGGATCGAAATGTTTGAGGATCGAAAAAGATGCAACGTTGTACGTTGCGGGGTCGAAGGAGCTAATATCGAGGAATGAATGGATCGGATACTCGATACACAGGGCGTCCAAATATTCGTACTCAATATCGAGAAGCCAAAAGGACATGCTGCTGAATATCGAGGACCTAAAGTTCTAGGTACTCTATATCAAGGATCTGAGAAAGGACGAGGGTGCAATATCGAAAACTTAAAAGTCTATTCGATATCGAGGATGCAAGGTCTATTCAGTGTTGAGAATCTAAAACGTGGAATTAAAGATCCTGAAATTGAATATATTGGGAATACAAAAATTGTGAGAATTGATTTCCAGATCCTAAAGAAGATCAAATGTTGAGTTGGCCAGGTACTTGAATTTGAGAACTCTTAAGGAGGAACTCGATATCAAGGAATCCAAGGTTGAGAGACCTTTGAACTTAAAAGTCTAGCTATTCGATATTGAGGATCCAAAGTGTATTCAATGTTGAGAACCTAAAACGTGGAATTAAAGATCCTGAAATTGAATATATTGGGAATACAAAAATTGTGAGAATTGATTTCCAGATCCTAAAAAAGATCAAATGTTTAGTGGACCAGATACTTGAATTTGAGAACTCTTAAGGTGGAACTCAATATCAAGGAATCCAAGGTTGAGAGACCTTTGAACTTAAAAGTCTAGTTATTCGATATTGAGGATCCAAGATCTGTTCAGTGTTGAAAACCTAACATGTGGAATTAAAGATCTTAAAATTGAATATATTCAGAATCCAATAATTGTGAGATTTAATTTCGAGATCCTAAAAAAGATCAAATGTTGAGTGAACCAGGTACTTGAATTTGAGAACTCTAAAGGTGGAACTCGATATCAAGGAATCCAAGGTTCAGAGACCTTTGAACATTGCAAGTCTTTTTATCGAGGATACCAAAGATCCTACGATTTTAAGTTGCTACATTCTGGATCATGGGACTTGATAAGGCAACGTAGGATCCTGGAGAAGCGGGGCTCGATGACTATAGACTACAGTCTACGTGGTTCGGGTACTTAGTCTTACCTACATGCCTCAGTACCTAGTCCCACGAGTCCGATATCGTCTACAATGAGCCCCATTAATCCGGGATCTTCAATATCGAGTCATATGGCTCCATGCATACTAATATCGAGTCACATAACGTTGAATATGTCGGCAGCAAATCCCATGACTCTGAGCAGGCTATATCGTACCTCATGACCCTGCTTAAGGCGTTCTCCGGTCCATTGTCGCGATTAACAAAAGGTATCCGACCATCAATTTAATAACCAAACGTGCTTCCTGAAATACATCGCACGAGACACTTAAAATTGACTTCATTTGGAAGACAAAAGATATTCATCACGCTAGTCTCAAAGGTACCAATACTTTAAACTGACTTTGAAAATATTTATTGTACTAGTCTTGCTCGATTATTCAAGATTGCGGAAGGTAAACTACGATGAAAAATAATCATTCTTAAATTTTGAGGACAAAAAATATTCATCACACTAGTTTCAAAGATACCAATATACATACATTGCACGTGGCGATATTAAATGACAACCCTCTTACAACCAAATAAAATTTATCTAATACAATTTTTGTAATCACTTTTCACAATTCTGGCCCACATTCTATCGGCTGTTTAAACTTCTAACGACTCTGTCGACACCTGTAAAGTCTCTTCACAAAATATTTTCGATTCACCGCCCTCTCAGAACGCGTTTACGTGAAAGTACGACTCGTTAGCATTAACTCATTACGCCGAAAGGCTCCATTACACGACTCGACAAGATTGAATGGCCTCGATAAACGAGGCTACTCGGGATTCCACCAGCACGAGGAAACGAATTCCCGCTGATGCGGTGGGAAAGATGATTTCTTCGTTAGAAGAAACGGGGGCTACCGGAGGGAACTTTGATTTCGTGACATCAGCTCCTTCGCCGAGTGGGAGTATTTCATTTGGTTAGATCGCGAGGGGCTGGCGTAACCGCATTAGTCAAGCTGTCGTGCTTCGTTCGAGATCGCTTGTCAGTCGATCCTTTGACGGGGGCTGCTGCCCGAACAATAATTTCATATCTCCGAGAGTGCCGGGCAATCTAGCGCCGCGTCGTTGCACCCCGTCGCCTCCTCGCTGCCCTGATGAATATCGATGGCCTTCTTCTTGCTCTTTCTTCGCAATGTCGTCTCCCAGACGTCGCCCATTTCAATTATAATGGTCGACGCCCGCTGATGCTTCGTTGCTCCTTTCGTCAACTCCCAGACACGCGAAACGAAGGGCAATCCTCGACAATGGGACTTTAAATTCGATTCTTCTCGCGTTTATTTACTTAATCCTTTCGACCCCTCTAGCCAGATGGCCACGTACTCGGAATTATTTAATAAATTAACGGTCATGTCCGAGTATTGGTTCCTTTTAATTTTTTGTAACTCTCTCATAAGCACAGCAGTGTTTATATTGGTTTAATAGGCTCAAAGACGAAATTAAAATCGTTAGCTAGTATATTAATTTTAGATTTGGGGAATTGTCAATTTGACAGATGTCAAATTCCATGCTTAAAATTAGAGAACTCTGACATCAAAATTCTGATTGTTGTCGAATTCCTATTCTGTTTTTAACAATACCCACAATGATCACAACAGTGTGAGACATATTTCGAATCCAGAATCTATTTCTTTTTTGGAAACAAAGTCCAAGGGAAATTGAGGCATTAAAATACGAGTTTAATAGACTCGAAGATGAAATTAAAATCGTTAGTTTGTGTATCAACTTTAGATTTGGGGAATTGTCAGTTTGACAGATGTCAAATTCCATGCTTAAAATTAGAGAACTCTGACATCAAAATTCTGACTGTTGTCGAATTCCTATTCTGTTTTTAACAATACCCACAATGATCACAACAGTGTGAGACATATTCGAATCCAAAATCTTTTTTTTTTGGAAACAAAGTCCAAGGGAAATTGAGGAATTAAAATACGAGTTTAATAGACTCGAAGAAGAAATTAAAATCGTTAGCTAGTATATCAATTTTAGATTTGGGGAATTGTCAGTTTGACAGATGTCAAATTCCATGCTTAAAATTAGAGAACTCTGACATAAAAAATCCTGACTGTTGTCGAATCCCTATTCTGTTTTTAACAATACCCACAATGATCACAACAGTGTGAGACATATTCGAATCCAGAATCTATTTCTTTTTTAAACAAACTCCAAGGGAAAATGAGGCAATAAAATACGAGTTTAATAGGTTCGAAGAAGAAATCAAAATCGTTAGTTTGTATATCAACTTTAGATTTGAGAAATTGTCAGTTTGACAGATGTCAAATTCCATGCTTAAAATTAGAGAACTCTGACATCAAAATTCTGACTGTTGTCGAATTCCTATTCTGTTTTTAACAATACCCACAATGATCACAACAGTGTGAGACATAATCGAATCCAGAATCTTTTTTTTTTGAAACAAAGTCCAAGGGAAATTGAGGCAATAAAATACGAGTTTAATAAGCTCGAAGAAGAAATCAAAATCGTTAGTTTGTATATCAACTTTAGATTTGAGAAATTGTCAGTTTGACAGATGTCGAATTCCATTCTTAAAATTAGAGAGCTCGTGGATTTCATTAACGTAACGACACGAATATTGTAGTTAAAAGAAAAATTGTATTTTAATGAAAACGTCAAGATAGTGGGTTTCAATAGAAACATGTGCAATTAATGTCAGTGAATTTAGCGTTGAAGTTATTACTGATCGACGAGATAATTTTCGCGTGTGCACATCTGTTTTTCGAACGATTGCTCCCGGGCCGCAGATTCGAACGAGAAGCGCGATCGGCACTTTAGAAAATTGTGACCAGTGACGAACGTCAGTGACGAATTCGCCCGGGTCCTTTGTGCATCCATCAAGCGAACTGCCAGACGAACAACAAAGGGAGAAATATGGGGAGGAAAGATAATTGCAACGGGGAGGATGGAACTACGAAAATGCTGCTTGACCTCGTTCGAGTATCGAGAAACGCCACGCAAACCTTGCTCCGGTGAAAACCGTCGACACGAAAACTTTCACGCGATTGTTTCGAAATATTTACGAGACGCGTGCTGAGAATTTCGTTGTAGGAATAAGTAATTGCTAACCGATGCAAACTTTTTACTTTGTTACAATACTATACGGATGACTACTTATTGTACATTGAAAATTAGATTCTATACATTTGTGGAGAATGTTATCAATCTGTAGAATTCTATATATCGATGTATCTTTAAATTAGATTTTCTTAAAAATGAAATCCTGCGATACATTTCGTAATTTATAACCTGTATAGTGCAAACGAAATTCATTCCCAAAAATATCAAGCTCCACTTTCTGAAGAATTAAATCAAATACGTTTTCAATTCGGTTCTACCAATTTTTGTATACTGTAAAGTAAAATTATTCTCAAGAATATCACCAAGCTCAATTTTCTTAAAAATTAGATAATTAATATACATTTTCAATTCGCTTCTACCAAATTTACATTTTAACACACCACTTGACTCCTTGTATAATGCAAAATAAACTCACCCCCAAAATATCATGAAGCTCAATTTTCTCAAATATTAAATAATATACATTTTCGATTTGATTCTACCAAATTTACATTTTAACAAATACGAATGGTGAGAGTCAATGTAGACAGGACCAAGTGATGTGAAAGAAAAGCTTTAGTTAGTCTGAGCATCGTTAAATTAAATGAACATGAACACCACGTGACACCCCATATACTGCAAAATAAATTCATCTCTCAAAAATATCATCAAACTCAACTTTCTGAAAAATTAAACAATTACTATACATTTTCAGTTCGTTTCTTCCAAATTTACATTTTAACACACCACGTGACTGTATACTCTCTGTATACTACGAAATAAACTCATCCCCAAAACATATCATGAAGCTGAACCTTCTCAGAAATTAAATAACATATTCGATTCGATTCAATATATTTAAAAATTTGACGTTCTCGAGCACGCAGAAAAAATTGAATTTGCCCGCTGAAAGGGGCGCGTTGGAATCCCAGGGTCGGTGTTTGGCCGCGTTTGAACGCGGAAAGTCAGATCACCGCGGCGATTTATCGTTGCGTACCAACCGTCAATCCGTTTGCGAACGGAGAGCACGTATAATTGGGAGGACTAGCGTCCTGGGCCGTGTTTAGCTACCTTTTGTGGGATCAAGGTATTACCACGACCGGTGCTCCCGGTGCCATTGTTATCCAGCCGAACGGGGTGGGTTCCATTGTGACTCGCGGCACCCCAATAGGGGCCAGGGAGCCTCCGAAACGCCGGAAGTTACGGGGCTGGCGTTTGCTGTTAAATTTTAGCGCTCAATGAAACACCAGGTCCACCAAAAGAAATTACGTTCCTGTCGTAATTTCCCGTCGAACGTTTCGGCGTGAATTCTCCGTCGAGCCCCGTGCAACGTTGCAAGAACGAAATTTTTGCTTTTAGGGCCCTCGTAAATCTCTGACAATAGTCTTTAGCGAGACCAGGGTGCCAAGATTTACTGCAACGAACGCCCTAGAATATTCCATGACTGTGTAATTACTTTGAAAAGTGGAAATGTTATCGATCAAAATTTCGAAATACCGTAACTCTTTGTAGTTTTTATTGGAAATTGAAATGTCTGTTAGGAAGTAGTTGTTGCGGTATTTTTGATTATATTATAGTGAAAGTTATGATATGGTTTTTGGACGAAATCTACCAAATCGCTCGTTACTCCATTCGAGGGGATTGTTTTTAACAAAAGGGAGACACGAAGACTGGGCTCGAGGAGCACACGTCGGATTTCCTGGCTCTTCTTCGGTTTTATCCGTCAAAGGCGACAGATGGCTGGACAAGCGAGCGCTATTCAGCGAATCCAGAGGGAACTACTTCCCTTTCCCTTTTGTGCAACTCCCGAGGGTACGAATTTGAAAATAATCGTAATAACGACGGCTAAAGATCGATCCACGCGTACGAAAACTAGCAACAGAATTATTGTTACTTAAAGAAATTGTAATTTATTTAGCAACGAAATCATTTCCTAACGTTCTCAGTACATTTATAGAGTGTTAGAACAACCCTGGGAAAAATTTTAAAGAGAGATTCGAGAGACCAAAATAAGACGAAAATCAAGGATACTAATTTGTTAATTGAGGCCTCGTTAGAAAATTATAGAAACATTTCCGGTCACACATTATACTTTCGGTAAAGAATTTTTTTTCTCAAAAGTGCATAGGATTTCAGGGGTATGTTTGTTCACCAAAAATGATTGTAATTGACTCCTGCAATTAAAAATAATTTTTCTAGAACGATTTGAAATTTTTTATTTTGTCGAAAAATTTCACAACTTCTCGAATTTTTTCTGAAAAGTGCGTAGGATTTCGAGGGTATGTTTATTCACTAAAAATAATTGTGATTGACTCCTGCAATTGAAAATCATTTTTCCAGAACGATTTGAAATTTTTTAATTTTGTCGAAAAATTTCAGCATCCCTTGTCGATTTTTCTTAAAAATTCGTTCTTAATTTTTAATAATTTTGTTTAACGCCTTACAGAAAAGTTGTCTAATACTTTGTTGTAGGTATTCATGGATTCTACATCAGAAAAAAGTTTCATTGAAATATATTCACTATTGTAGGAGTTATGGTTGTTTGAATATTGGACCATTTTTATAGGGTTTTTCTAACTTTACGGGGTCAAAGAACAACTTTTTCAATATTTCTACATATTCTTCACTAAAATACGCGTTATTTGCCTTTTGAAACATTGAAATCCTTCAATCCGTTCAGAAGTTATGACGTTTTAAAGATACGCTCGAAATTTTGGAGTGACATTTTCTGGCCTGAAATTATATTTTCACTAAGGAATTTTTTCCTCGAAAATGGTTAGGAATTCGGGCATATGTCTATTGACCAAAAATGATTGTAATTGACCCCTGCAACTGAAAATAATTTTTCCGTGAGTGATTTGAAATCTTTTTAATTTAATTTTTTAATAACTTTTTAATAAAGCCTCAATCATCAAATTGATATTCTTGATTTTCGTCTTATTTTGGCCTCTAGAATCTTCCATTAAAATTTTTTCCAGGAGTAGCCGAACACAAAGAAACAATGTATTTGAAATATATGTATTGCTTTATAATATTAATAAAACACCTTGTAAAGACTTCATTTAATAATAATAAAACACCTTGTAAAGACTTTATTTAGCAATGAAATCTTTTTCCAATGTTCTCAGCACATTTATATATTACAAAGAAGCAACGTATCTGTAATAAATTGCTTGGTAATGTTAATAAAATACCATGCGAAGAAGGAAATTTGGTCGAAACTATAAGAAAGAGATCTCGTTGTTCCTGGCAAATATTCCTGACGATATTCGTTTATTTTGCAGCAACTTATTTGTTCGCCAGTCGCGTAAAAACGATACCTTTATCGCCGGTTCGCGCAAGAAACAGTGAAAGGCGGAACGCGTTTCCGCTTCCTAACCGCGAAAAGAGGCCATTTGCAGCAAAATGTAAGCAGAAACTGTGGTTTCTGGTTTTCTGCCACTGCATTTCCCTGGTGGGAACATCGAGATATAACTCCTGGGACTATTTGTAAATTTAACGATACATAACTGCACCTTGAAAACTTCTGGCGGGGAGTCGTTAACCGCGTGTCGGTTTAATTATTTCATAAAATAATTGCTACGACGTGCATTTCGATCTATAACTCGGTATTCTATGTATATTTCACTTTTATACTATATCCATGCACGCAAGTACTTTCACATATTAATAGCTCTTTCGTCCTCAAATATCACAAAAAAAAACGTAAAATACCAAATTTTCATTAAACGATTCTGCAATTACTGATGGTACAAGAAATTCTTTCAGTCAAAATTATACATGCACACATAAATATATTAATTTAATTAATAATATTACTCCAAAATAGAGGTGCAACTATAAAGAAACTTTTATACCGATCGAAAGAGGGATAAATAATTCGTAATATTTTAGCCCTAACTATCAAAGGTCAATGAATTGTAACGAACAGCTGCAAAAGGAACAAGGACAATGTACACCAGTCGATACAACGCGTTCGATCGAGAGGTTTCACTTAATCTACCCTTGGGAGACGACTGCAGAGGATTCGATGCGATAACAGAATGTCCCTACGGATGCACGTCACTCGTATTTGTTCCTGTCAATCAAAACAATCCTGGATCGAACTCGAGGAGCAGCACGGGGGGTGAATCAACCACGCGCGTGCAACGCGTCGGGGATGCGTGTGACGTTTCGCCCAATATACGTCCGTCTGACCCACGCCAGGATTAATCTACTTCAAAGGGACGCGCCACGTTTTCTTCCGACCTTTTAATTTTACGTGGGATTTTTAATCGACTGCCAGGCGCCAAAAAATAATTCCCAATAGTACCTTCCTTGTATTCTTCTACCGCATAAAATTAAAAAAGAATTAGTTCTAATATATGGACGAATAATATATTAGAATATATTTTATTCTATCGTGTTTAAATTTAGACTATTATGAACGAAAATAATTGTAGTAAATTTGTAGTAAGTTTATTTAAAAGTACGTTGCATAGAATTATTAAAGAAAGTGAAATTTATATGAATATTTTGGCGATATCTATGAGAGATGAATATAAAAGAAACTTTAATACAGGAAGTTACTTGTTCCAAATAATAAAAAGATTTAATTAACGTTACATATTTGTCTCCTGAATTTCGATTATTCTTTGTTTAGAAGATTACCACGAATGGTTGTCGATTTTAATACTAGAATTATTTCCATCCATTTTTGGGAGGATTATCTTTTCGTTAAATCCTCAATGTAATTTTTATCGTGTTTCGTATAAATTTTCCGTTATCGTTCAATTGCAGGACAGTGAAATAAATGTATAGTTATCGAGAATTTTCGTTCATGCACGTTTGACAGGGCTGATTTGTAGACCTATTTGGCTACTTTAGTTAATATCAATTTTTACTGATATCCACGCGGAACATTTAATAGCAATTACCAGAATTCATAATTACAAACGAATATAGTATGAAAATTGTGCGCAGACGCTCAAAAATGCATTTAAAGTGACTAAATTTATTTCTCCGGCAGCAGATGGTGACAATTTCATAAACATATTCGCGTGATAATTTTGACAATTTGTGGATGGTAACAGTTGCAGCAGTCGTTAATTAAATTCAGAAAATATTTAGGATATTTACTCGATTTGCAAAAACTCGAGTCAGAAAAATCAGTAAATACTTAATATCTATTTCATTGCTTTGTACAACGCAAGTAGCTTCCACTGTAATAACTAATAACTTTGACAATTTGTGGATGATAACAGTGGTAACAGTCGTTAATTAAATTCAGAAAATATTTAGGATATTCACTCGAATTGCAAAAACTCGAGTCAGCAACATCAATAAATACCTAATATCTAATATCTAATATCTATCTCATTGCTTCGTACAATGCAAGTAGCTTCCACTGTAATAACTGATAATTTTGACAATTTGTGGATGGTAACAGTGGTAGCAGTCGTTAATTAAATTCAGAAAATATTTAGGATATTCACTCGAATTGCAAAAACTCGAGTCAGAGAAATCAGTAAACACTAATATCTAATATCTAATATCTATTTCATTGCTTCGTACAACGCAAGTAGCTTCCACTGTAATAACTGATAATTTTGACAATTTGTGGATGGTAACAGTGGCAGCAGTCGTTAATTAAATTCAGAAAATATTTAGGATATTCACTCGATCTGCAAAAACTCGAGTCAGAGAAATCAGTAAACACTAATATCTAATATCTAATATCTATTTCATTGCTTCGTACAACGCAAGTAGCTTCCACTGTAATAACTGATAATTTTGACAATTTGTGGATGGTAACAGTGGCAGCAGTCGTTAATTAAATTCAGAAAATATTTAGGATATTCACTCGATCTGCAAAAACTCGAGTCAGAGAAATCAGTAAACACTAATATCTAATATCTAATATCTATTTCATTGCTTCGTACAGCGCAAGTAGCTTCCACTGTAATAACTGATAATTTTGACAATTTGTGGATGATAACAGTGGCAGCAGTCGTTAATTAAATTCAGAAAATATTTAGGATATTTACTCGATTTGCAAAAACTCGAGTCAGAAAAATCAGTAAACACTAATATCTAATATCTAATATCTATCTCATTGCTTGGTACAGCGCAAGTAGCTTCCACTGTAATAACTGAGCTCGTTTGGCTAAGCAATCCCCCATTATTCTAAACACGTGTTTTCAATAGTGGCCTAATGAACTCACTCGTACCGACTCCGTCTTCAAATGGAGATATTTAACCGACGATAACTCAGCAACAAAGTTGCTCCCAGAATAATATCTTCTACTCGAGAAGCGCCGTGGGTTCCAGGTCTGAACAGTTTCGAACGTTAAAGCGAGCGGAGGCGGGTTCGAGGAGCTCGTTAGCAGTAACCACGAGCGATTTATAATTATCGCGAGCTTCGTCCGGCGAAAGAGAAACGAAAAGAGGGAAAGCGACAGCGAGACGCCTAGGCGCGGAGGTTTCTCCTTTTCTCCCGTGGCAGAAGCACAGTTTCCCGCGTTTATCCAGAATCATCGGCGCACACTCGACTCGCGTGACTCTCGCTCGAGTGCGTTTACCATTCGAAAAGCTCCGAGCATCGCTTCGCGGAACCCGCGGCCTCTTAATCCGCTTTAAAGCGGGCACACGTTCGAAGATAACTCTGTCGGGGGGGGGGCTGTTTTCGCGCAGATTACGCGTTAAAGTCCTATCGTTTCGCGGTCGACCGCGAAAACACCAAAGGTAGCGTCTCTTTTTATAGATACTTAGCGGCAAGATGAATGGAAGACAAACGACGAGACAATAATTCCCGCTCTCGAGCATTTTTACGTCTAATTCGAACGACCAAATCCCACTGCGTTTCGGTTGGACAACTATGTTTATGGATGCTTGGTCAATTTATTGTGGAATAAACCGTTGGGATAGAATTTCGTGTTTGGTGCAGGATAAATGTGAAGATCTCGAGGCTATTACGTTTGTTGAGACACTTACAGTAAATGAATCTTGATAGTGTGGGTTTTTTATATTTTTTGTATTATTCTAATTCTCATTATTGTCACGTTCATGTTTGGTAGAAACGAATCTTGATAGTATGGTTTTTAATATTTTTGTATTATTCTAATTCTTGTTATAATCACGTCCATGTCTTGTACAAATGAATCTGGTATACATGAATCTTGATAGTACAGTTTTTAATATTTTTGTATTATTCTAATTCCGCTTCTAATCACGTCCATACCGAAAAGCATGCTTTTCTCTTTTTTTGAAGGACCTTTACTAAGTTTACCATAACTTCTGAAATATTGAATATATTTGTACGAAAAAAATATTGAATATTCTTCAAATATAGATCTAACTATACGTGTGTAAATTTAATACAAAAATATTTCACTGTTCCCCTCAAAAAATTTCCAAAGAACCACTAAAAAATTGCGTTCTAGAGTAGAATACCCCCTTAAATTTATTCTTAAACAAGATCAGTATTTTTATTCTGAATACACTGAACCGAGAATATTTGAATTACAGTGCAAATATTCGCCTTCGATACTTTTTAAAAATTCCTGTTTTAATTTTTATATTAAGTTTATTCTTAATCAAGATTAGTATTTTTATTCTGAATACACTGAATCGAGAATATTTGAATTACAGTGAAAATATTGGCCTTCGATACTTTTTAAAAATTCCTATTCCAATCTTCCTCTTATTTTTACACTTTCAAATCTCAACTGCAGACTAAAAGATTTCAAATTCTAAATGAGCGTGTCGAGACGATGGGAACGAAATCGTTGCACCGAAATGGGATAGACCGTTTTATAATAACGATACGACGCCCACGAGGTCGATCGCGTTACCCTCTATCCTTAATTGCCCAGGGATAATTGCGCGGACCTTTCTAAGCGGTCGCGCGATCTCGTACGGCCTCCTCTGATTCACGTTCCTCCGTTCAAAGGCTAAAGGGATTTTTTTTTTTCTCGATCGGTCGAGCGGCCTGCCAGGAAGAAAACGCGAACGGAAAGACAGGCGAAGGCGGGAACAGACGCGAGAACGAAGTCACGCTTTGCTTGTTCGTCCCACGCGAGCCAATATCCAACGCGGATACGCGATATTGCGATCAATGCCATTGGCCTATCTGGAATACGATCCGAACGAGCACTTCGAACGTGTGAGAATCCCGCCGCGCTTCGAGATCGATTACCGGAGATACAAGCGTGGTCGCGTCCGTCACTTTTCGTTCAAAAACGACCAGAACGATCTGCCCCGGTCACGGACGATACATTTATGCTATGGTTCGAACCGTCAAAGATACTGGAACGAAACGTGGAGACGTTCAGGAATCCTTGTTTCACAACATTCGGTTGTAAACTGTGTTTCAGTACTGTTTTGAATTGGTGACAAATTAAAGATCAAAAATCTCTTTAAATCTCCCCTAAAGAGTGTGATGGAAGTAGTGTGAAACAAGGATGGACACACAAATTAATTTTTTAATATGCTTCTTATGTCTGATTATGAGATGTGCTGTCTGTTTGTCCCACTTCGTTTTATTTTTTATAAAACACATAATTTTGTTCAAAACAAACGATTATTTTAAATTTAATATGTACTAGTATATACCCTGAGTAATTAATCAATCTTCAAATGAAATATAGAAATAAGCAACCTATGAGGTGTGCTATGAACAAAAATTCTGACAGCCACAGTTGACGAATTTCTTCTCTATTTCTGAAACTACCCAAAGTGATCACAACAATGTGGGACGTATTCGAATCGTAATCTCTGCAGTGAAAATTGTTCTTTTTAGAATACGACGCGGTAAAATAAGAACGCGTCGTTCGATCGAAAAGACAGGACAGATGTTGAAATAATGCATCGAGCGAAAGGCATCCCGGAATTCCTGTTTCGCACGCCGCTCCCGGAATTAGAAAGCGCAGTAAAGCCTAACGCTGGTTTATCGACGAACAAAACAGTAATTTTGCGAGAGGACACGCTGGTCGAGGGTCGAAGCTGCGAATTGAATTCTCAAATTGCGTGCCGCGTAAATTGCCCGGCGTATCTTTAATCCCTCCGTGGCCGCCATCTCCGCGGACGATCCAATAATCGTAAAGGGTAATTCGTGGACGTCCATCCACGGACATTCCATCTCGGAATCTGTTACGGTACATTTACTTCGAAACGTCGCCTAACCCGAGCGCACAGCATGCGAAAACACCGGCTACGCGTAATCCTCGGCTATACGGTTAACGTCGAGTTGGCAAAGAGTTGTTTCCGACCCCCGGAGCAATAAATTCCCTTCCACGCACGGGCATCGACAATTTCAAATTTCCGCCAACCTCCTGCCTTTTCAGCCATTTTTCACGCGGGACTATAACAGTGTACTTAACACTAAACCTACCACGACCGGTCGAATTACCGTTTTTAGAATTTCCAACGTACAATGTTATTTTAGTGCCATTTAACTTTACAAGTTTTCTCAATATTCACTTCCATTCTTGTTTGGTTTCCGAGAAAAATATGTAGTCGATTGAACGATTTGTATTTTTTTGTAGAAAATTGGACAAACTTTGGTATCAAATTTTGGTAAGCTTCCGATGTAAATAGGAAAGATGAAAAGAGAGAATCTTCAGTTTCCACTGTCTTAAAACAGTCTAATGACGCGTATTAAAAATAATAAAACTTTAGACGCGTGCAGATCCGAAACTGCTACTGTTTTATAAATTATTAAGCCACTGTTAGAAGCAGTAAAGCCTCCCTTTTAAAATGGTTTTTGGTTTTTGACGATCCGACTTTTCGTTTTCGAGATATCATCGTGTAAAGAGAATCGTAATTTTTAAAATTCCGCTACATGTGGCTCTCCGCCTTACAAAAGCCTAATAACGAATATTAAAAGTACTGAAAACTTTAGATGCGTGCAATTCTGAAAGTATTAAAGTTTTATTAATAATTGATACATCGTTAGGAGCGGCAAGGCATCCCCTTTAAAGTGGTTTTTGGTTTTTGACGATCCGACATTCCGTTTCGGAGATATGGCAATTTACATATGTAAAAGGTAATTTTTTTAATTTGACTATCTCTGTCTCCGTCTAGCGCGTCGCGTTGGACCTCTTTGTCTTGCACGCGAGTCACGTGCGTAGTATCTACTACTTACTACGAGCACGTGCGGTCAACGACCTTGCAAGGCCGTAGTGGAGTTCATTGATCTCGCAACGTAAACAAACTTCGAAGCCTCGTATCACCGTAACCAGCCACCGCATCGACTCGAAACTAAAATCGCTATATCTCCGGAACTAATAAAGCTATCGACTTGTACAAACGCTCATTTTAAAGGGGGTTTCATCCCCTATCCAATCACTATGCAAACTACTATAATTTATGCTATCTTCTATGTCTATTTTGACATTTACTTTGACGCTCGAATTGAAATACAAATTGTCATATCTCCAGAACTAATTACGCTATTGACTTGAAACAAATTTCATTTTAAAAGGGGGTTTATCCTTTATCCTATGAATATACCAATTACTATAATTTATGCCGTTTTCCAAGTTCATTTTGTTATCTACTTCGACTCTATGCACCCAAAGAAGTTTCAGTAATTCCTATTGATCATACGACTGGTGTCCACCATTTTTTCCCGTAAATATTCGTTTTCTCTGGAACTAACTACAGTATCAATTTGAAATAAAATTTGTAATTCTCTATTGCATAAATTTTATTTTATTCTTCGAGAAAGAAATTATTCGTGTACGTATAAATTAATTAATACATGAAACAAAAATTGTCATATCTCCGGAACTAATTACGCTATTGACTTGAAACAAATTTCATTTTAAAGGAATTTTCATCCCCTATTCTATGAACGTAACAAATACTATAATTTATGCTATCTTCTATGTTTATTTTGTTATCTACTTCGACTCTACGCATCTAAAAAAGTTTCAGTAATTCCTATTGATCATACGACTGGTCTGCGATAAAACTGTATTATAAATTGTTTATTTAATCGAAACCCGACACTATGAAATTATCATCTTTCTAAATAATTGATGAATTATCTAACCGTTACAAAAATAGATCAGACGAATTTTAATCCATTAAATTTTGAATATCAGCTTCCAGAGCATTGGAAGACGATAGAGAAGAACGAATGATGTGTAATCGAGTATATAAAACGAAACTATTGCAAACTAATTTACTTTTCCGCTGTCCCAGTATGTTACTTTTGTTGAAGGGTCAATAACTGTGTACCTTGCCCAATAGCGTCGTCGAATGTAGGACGAACGTCCGAAACACCGGACGGCAAAGAAAATTAAGCGCATCGTGGAACCAGTATTGATAGGAAGAGAACTCTCGAGACAATTTCGACACGAAAGATGAGAGGTGGCTCCTTCACGGCTTCATTCACGGCAACCCTCGACCTACTACCAGTCTCCGGCTGTTCTCAAAGCCTTGTCCTCTTCATCAACTCTCTCCTCTCCTTTTACCACTATCCTTTCTTCGCGACCTTCGATCCAACCCCTTAATTTGCTCCCCAAAGTCGCCTAGTACTTATGGCCGCTGTTGGCCTTTTCACGAGGGTTTTAACCGCTCATTGAATTACCTTTGATAATTACTTAAGATACTCGAATGATCCCCGGTAATGGCGGAAAAAAATTCATTTTGGCCCGTCATTTTATAGCCGCTGAAAGGGTACGACGAGCGGAATTTGTCTCCAAATTTTTCACCCTGTTCCGAAATTGCCTCGACGTACGCTGATGTCGTTTGTCGAGACACTTTGCGTAAAAATTTAACATCGTGGTCGGCAAAAAAAGAACCCCTCCCGATGGTTCCATCTTACTGTAATCAATCTTCATAATCGAGATCAACTCAGACAATAATCATAATGATCCTACAACAATAAAAAAAATTCCTCTCGCGAGTGTAGAGTGAAAGAAATTAGTTAATATCGAGTCTCCAGCCGCAACGTCGTTTCGTTAGGGAATTTTCGAGTCTGTAAAAAGTTTCGTGCAATGGAAAGAGAAAGGGAGAAGAAACGTAAAAAAGACGTTGCACGTCGAAGGACACCAAGGAAAGAAAGTATAATGCACGAAGGATGCTGATGAAGAGAGCGAGGCTCCAAGGATGGATGAAGAGCGGTACTGGGTCGAGGGTTCGGATGAATGAAACCACCGAGGAGGAACCTCTCTCGTCTTCTACGAGGGACAAAGAACTGCCGCCGTCGACGACGACAACGTTGAAAATACCCGAAGGGAAGTTTACTTTGATTAAAACTGTTCCAGTAACGTCGGGGGCCTTTTCATGCGTGCTTGGCACACAGAATTCGTTTGGCTTACATTAAAGATACGGGGAAAATACGTACTCCCGTCGATTCGTGCTCCGCGATGCGTGCTGGAAACGAACCGGAGATGTTGAAAGCATGGAGTTCGCGTGGCCTGGCGATCTAACGCTCGCGAACGGTAAGAAGATTTATGGCACTTCGTTCCGAGAAATATCGGAATAATTGCTCGCCCGACGGAAATTAAAATACGTTTCTGTATCAGTCCCTGCAAGACTTAATGATACTTGGACTCAACTTGAAATATCTTTTCTTCCAGTTTTAATGCAATACTCACGCAACACGTCATTTTATCCAAGTTGATTGCAAAATAAGTATCAACACAGCTTGCATAAAGCTTAAATACTGAGAACAAATAATATTATTGAAAAATCTATATTTCTTAAGGGGCTATTCTACCTTGTAGGCACGAAAAATACATGTTTCTTTGTGATTTTTTTTTGCGGGCTATTAAAGAGCCATTAATTCCGTGTTTTGTAGATACATTTATTATATATTTAGCTATATTTACGAATTTTTGCAACGCATAATATTTATTGATTACGCTGTTTTTGTTTATCAACAAACAACAGTTTTTAGGAACGGCGTCCGACTGCGTATGTGATATCTTCCGAAACAAGTTATCCGAAATCCAAAAACCAACGATATTCTTAATATAGATGAGTGTGGTTATAGCATGAATTAGGATCTCTTCAAAAGAACAAAAAATGGCAAAATGGCAGCTATTTTACGAAAAAATACTGAATATTTCCATCTATTCGGCTGCCTTTTTGGTAATAAAAAGAAAAGTATTGCAGATATCGCAATTATCCTAGTTCATGTTATAGGGAGACTAGTTCTAAAGATACTGCATAAATTTCCTGTTGATATCTTGAATAGTTTTTCTGTTATCACATACGCAGTGCCGAAAAATGCAGTTTCGAGAAAAACAGCTTTAAAGTTACACGTACACTTGTTATACCTACGCGCGATACATTTCAGCAGGCTATAACTTCGTTAGTTTTCTGAATTTCAATTTAATATTTGGTAGATATATTTTCGAGACTACATACTAAAAAACAATGCAAAAAAAAATTCGATTTTTTTAATCCCACAAAGTAGAAAGGCAATCTAAAGTTTTACGTCCAGTTATATATACCTGCGCGTGGTACATTATAGCAGGCTATAACTTCGTTAGTTTTCAGAATTTCAATTTAATATTTGGTAGATATATTTTCAAGACTACATACTAAAGAACAATGCAAAAAAAAATTCGATTTTTTTAATCCCACAAATTAGAAAGGCAATCTAAAGTTTTACGTCCAGTTATATATACCTGCGCGTGGTACATTACAGCAGGCTATAACTTCGTTAGTTTTCTGAATTTCAATTTAATATTTGGTAGATATATTTTCAAGACTACTTACTAAAAGAAAACGCAACAAAAAAAAAAATTCGGTTTTTAAAATCCCACAAGGTAGAAAGGCCCCTTAAGTACTAGTTTCTAGTTCGATGATTTCTAGTACGCTGTTTCCTTTCAATTTTGGTAAGGAAGAGGTGATTTCAACCCCCTCAAATTCTGTGTCACGAATGAATTACAATACTTTCAAAACTGTTCTGAATTCTCGAGTTCACATTTTGATACATTGTATTAATTTTAAAAACTCTTGAAGCGTTCTATCGTTTCACCAAATATACAAGTGTCTTTTATAACGAAGCAGAGTTAAAATTTACTGTTGGAGCCTTTTCACCCCCGACCAAATGGGACGAAGCAACCAAACAGAGCGATTGACGAAGCCCAAACGTTACGTTCGTAAAATCGACGCGGATAAATCGTCGAAGGAAGGCGAGACGAGACGTCGTTTCGATATTTCATAACCCCATAAGTCGCCGTTTATTGTGCCGCGTCGAAACGATTGCATCAGCGGTGGAAACGCCGCGAAATAATTGAAACCGTAGATGAGAAGCCCTTTGTTCGTCCAAGAACAAAGGGGCACCAGGGACGTCGCGAAAGTTTACCTTGATTAAAATTGTTTTAACAACAACGAGAGAACCCGGTGCACTTGCACAGATAGTTTTCACGACGTTTGGAATTACCACGGAACGAAGAAAAATGGAAGGAAAAAGGAGATACGCCATCGAATCTCGTTTGTTTACGAGCAGCTCTTTGTGCTTCCATTAACGTTTCGCGTTTAATTGTTTTAAGCGTTTCGCTCGAAAGGGACTTTTACGACTGCAATATCGGTCTCGCTTCATTATCACGTTTAAACGTAGTGATTTTATGGTAACCTCGCGCGCAAAACTTTCACGAATAAATAATGATCTAAACCAGCGTCTCCCAACATAGAAATAATTACAAAATTACCCAGTTGATTTCAATTTTAAATTTACTCGGTTAAGGTACAATTTGCTAATATTATCATAGTATCGAAGAAGACTCGAAGCTCTCCAATCGAAACGTTTGAATCGATCAGATAGATCCGCTTGCGCAAGACCGGATAACTGGAACGTTTTGTTGTTCGACCACAAATCATTCCGTTGGACTGACATTAGGTTGACGTTGGTGAAAGTATCCAATAATCTGGTTCTTATTTTAACCCCGGATTACTATAGCGGAGCATATGAATAGCAGACTGCATTCCACGCGGTTTTGTTACCGATTTATTTCGACTCCAAATGTTGCAAGTTAAATTTTCTTGAATTTGGCGACCCACGTTAACACATTTTCCATTCAGTTTCGAGCCCTGTACACCCCTGTAATAATTCGACTGCGTGTTTTTAATCATCCTATACGCTCCTTTCGTAGATATATCGTTTCACAGGAAACGTGACCAAGTTCTTGATCAATTATTTGTTCCACGTCCTTCGATATTTATGCCGTCATGCACGATCGTTAAAATCGCAATTGCTCCCCACTCGGGCACTTCGACGGTCATAAATTACGTGCACCGTGAGCTGGTATACATGTTGCTAGCGTGCACCGGGCAACAAGTTGCAATTATAAACTGCCCCCGGTGCTGGGCTCGCATGACTGCAGCGCAAATATTCTCTATCGTGCAAAAAACAACGGTGCGATCCTTCTTTTCCGTTGTTCCTTCGACAAAGTCCATCGACCCTCGTCCATCTCGAGGAACAAAATATTATCAATATATTTTTTTTCGCCGATTAATCGATTACGAAAGGATTAATCGATTACGAAAGCGTCGCGAGTACTTTCGAAAAAAGAAACGAACCGCGGATTCGTTGATTACGGGACGCGCAGTGTGAAACGACCGTGGAAAAAAAGAATTTTTACGATCCCGGCTGAAGATATTAATGATCGTCCGGGGGAACTGCAATAATTCACTAAAACAAAAAGCACAGAAATGACTGTGAAATCTCATCAATCATCGGACAGGAGTTACTATCCGCCGCGAACGACTCTATCGAGCACGAACGATCGATATCGACCTTTTAAGGTAACCCTGATCTAGACGGACAATTTATCACCCGAGGCATGATGCGTGAAACGGAGCAAGGAGAATGATCACCGCGCGGACAGATCGGCGCGAGACATTGCGAGGATAGGTACACTGCGGTTAGAAATCAAAGGCTGTTGATCGACGATCAAAAACCACGATGGATTGTTCGTTTCCGGCGATAAAACACGATTTTTCTCCTGGGGTGGTATCAAAGGGTTCGTCACGTGTCTAGAGTGAAACAGAATCACTTTGTTTGCTGTTTCTTGAAGTCTAGAGCTCCTGAATAATAAGTTTTTCTCGAATTGAGAATTCTAAAATCGATGAATATGCTATCATTAACTTCTCGATAGTTTATGTTTGCATACTTGTGAATCAAACTTTATGGCTTTAGGTACCTTCTTTCGCGTCTTTTCCATGATATAACTTCTCTAAAAATGAATCTGGATCGAGTACAACAATGATTCGTAAGATGAACGTCGCGTTCATTTTTCGTACAATGGAGGCGAAATTCGACACCGGTATCGGGTTTCAAGTGTCTTTCGCGCTTCATTGGGCTTCAAAGGGGGTCCCCCAGGTTGAAAGTCGTAGAAATGTTCAATTTACGAATCACGTTCGTTTTAAGAATCATTGCTGAACAACGAATAAATTCTAATCTATATCGTACCTGATATTACTAAATAACTAAAAATTAGGATTGTTGAATCGATGTGATACGTGTACTTTACATGAATAGTTATCGTATAAAATGTATTGAAAAAACAAAGTTGAATGAAATGAAGAAAATTCTCAAAATCTCTACTTTCTATGTTTAATAGCTTCTATTGATTAAAATTTTTATTTTTATTTCTCCTTTACAGATATATAATAGAATAATAAATTTATAATTATTTTTAATAATTGTTTTAGGTTCTTTATAAAATTACTGATTAATACTATTCGTAGCATCCATGAACTGTTACCATTAATGGTAACTAATTAGTGATTCACTATAACTAAACACGAGATATATAAATAACATAAACATCCGCAGTCTACTTATAAAACTAGTCAAAATTTGTGGCTTAAAATTGACTTAAAATTTTAAGAACACGTAAAGTAAATTGAATTCAGATTATCTCGATGTGAAAGTATTTTATAATACAAAAGTGGTACCAAACAGACCGTTAAAAGCTACCGTAATTTACAAATGGCGTTTGTAATGGCGATCAGAATAAGCCGCGAAAAAGCGACTCGTCGAGACGAAATTGAGCTAGTCGCGGAGTAATTATCAATCCTCGTTTTAACAAGCCCGGGTCCGACCGGCAAATTGACAAAGAAGTCCGCTGTAAATTGAATCTGCGATAAACGTACGTAACGTTTAACGAAGTTACGGCGGCTGAACGAGAGTTTACACGATTACCCCCGACTCCCGGGGATCCCTTTTCCTTTTCGTCGTTTCGCATCCTGTCAACGACAGGGCAAAACTTCGCCCCCGGTCTCCCTCCCCCTAATTATTTTGTTTCCGTAACCGTGGCGACAAACGCCGAACAACGCGGGGCTAAGCGTCGTAATCCGCGAATTTCCATTCCGGGAAATAATTTTTTTCGTCGCACGATCCTCGCGGAAAGCAACGATTGCTCGTGGCCGATCGATCTTTCGACGAAACGATTAAGGAAATAGTCATTGGGTACTCCGGGAGCCAGACGTCTGCCGTATTATGGTTATTACTCCGCGATTATAGATTTTATTCCAAGACGGGGGTAATTTATATTTTCCCCCTTACAATTTTCGAACTGACTGAGGGACCAAAGTTACACATCCGCTGGGGAAGAGTTCGGTATTTAAATGATTTTATAACATATAATTTTATTATAATTATTTCTACTTGCTGTTATAAAAGCAGACGTAAATAAATTTGGGTAGAATTTATGAATTTTAGCAAACTTAGGAAAATAAGTAGCGAATCAAATTTTATGTTATCCCGTTCATAATGGTTTAAAATTGTAGTCTTGCAGAAAATTACACGGTTTACGTCTGGCAGTGAACGTGTTAATGAATCATCATAAATAGGTCGATCGAGCATTTGTGAGAGAGCTACAGGTAGCCTGTAGCCCTCTTATGGCGAGTAGGGGAACTCTACACGGAAAATAAATTTGATATCAGATCTACGACTTGATTATATTATCGTTAATGACTCTGTTTGTTTGCGTAGCACCGATTAAATTCCTTTACGCTTTAACTCATCCTGTTAGTCGAATCTAGAGCTCTCATATTCGAGATTCCACGTGCTCTGGTCCCGCGTATTTCAACGTTAATGCGACCACTTTATCCCAAAGGGAAAAATATAATGTCTCAGTTTTATTTTATGTAATTGCATCAATTTACTATACTCGTTCTTGAAATTAATACTTGTCACTTCCTAGATAGTAAATACACAAACCTGTTTCCCCCCGGCGAAAGAATTCCCATTCAAGAGATATCGTTGTATTCATAAAACTCGTGAAAGTTTTCCAGTATTTTTTTTTTCCGCCGCACGAAAACGAGACAGGATCGTAAGATAATAAAGAGAGTTGTAACTACGTGCAAGAGGGGTATGCTTATTATCTACGATTCTGTATGGGAGTTGGTGCCTAACCGGGAATATTAGAAACTAGAAAGTAAATGGCGACAGTTTCGACGCGTTCCGTAAAATTCTTTTACGACCACGATTATCGCCTCCGTCGTAAAGATGGATGCTGGAAGCTCACCGAGTCGAGTGAGAATAGTACTTTTAACGCAACCGCTGGTTTATTTAATCGCTGGACAGATGCAGGAATAGAACCTGTCGGACAGTTGTCTCGTAAAAGAAATCAAACTACGTTGGAAAGCTTAATACGCGATATATAAATCTCTCCATAAAATAATTTACGATCGAGGAAACGCGTGCTTTCGATGGAAAATTTTATGATGCGTTCACGGGTATCGCGTTACGTGTAACTTTAATATATAGCTTCTATTGTTCGAAAATTTCAAAACAATCTGCTTCCGGAACTCTAATAATAAAATAAAAATTCATTTTTTTCGCCTTTGATCGACTTTTGTACGTTTGATTATTTGAGATATTTTTATAACGAGATAACTGACAAAGGCGTATGTTTTTGAAAAGTCTCAAGTAATTCGTTTATGTTTGATAATTATTACTTTCTTTGTTTCGCGAATTCGAACGGGTTGGACGAGGAATTAATTATTCTAAGCGTTCGAGAGAACCGTTTGAAACTTGCCGGGCAAATTTGCATTGACGTCGACGTCTAGCCGGACACAAATCACCTTTTCAGCGTTGAACAGTTAAGCAGATGCGACTCGATAATAGGACTAGTCGTGCACGTCGTCGAAGCTCTCGACATCTTGCAGATAGTTCGTCGATGTCCCCACGGAGAGACGGTGTAAAGTGAATTAACGCCGTCGTTGAGCCGTAAGAGCGGCGGATAAGTAGATAACGCGATTAATGCGCGAACACATCTGATCCCCCTGCGTTTAGGTCTTAGACGAACTTGGAATTGATCCACTGTACGTCTTCGTTGTCGCGAATTCATAAACTTTTTCGTTGCCACTGAACAACTTTAAAACGATCATTTTTAAATGGACATAAAAGAAGATAAAAGGAATTCTTTTAATTGCGTAATATTTTTATTTGGTGCAAATCCGTTTTTCAAACCTAACATTCTTTTACATACGACTGGGCACTTCTCATTAGGGAAATATATGGGGTTGCTTGGGCACCGCAAAGGAAGGGTTAAATCCTCCCGTATCTTGTTTTAATTATACAGAGTGAATCACGTAACTTGATCAGTTTAATTTGTTCTGTTACTAATGGTCCGTTAAAAGAATTCTTTTTCTAGTATAACAGCTTTAGGGATAGTTTTAACTTGAGTGTATTAATTTTGCTGGCACTCACATTGTCAAAATTTCTATAAAGTAAAGACCGATATATTTTCTAGCATAGTTGAATTTGTGTAACCTCGAATGACCTTTATTTATAGTGTAGTATATGTATACAATGTATCGGGGAATCGTCGGCGAGTTTGCTGCGTTCGACCGACGAGCGTAGCGAGACGCCGGCAACGTCGGAGAAAACAAACGCATACGGACAACGAAGATATTAGGGGAGTCGCATGGTAACGTTCGGTGTGCGAACACGTATTTTATGCATTTATGTTACGGCCGTGGGGCCAGCTTAGTACATCTACCCTTTACGTTTATACTTACTGTGTTTTTCTAATCTAAATATATACATATATATCCACCTATTATTACATTAGTGCTTCATTCCTGACTTTCCCGGAACAAAGACTACTACAATAGGTCACTGTATTCGTCCTGAAAAGCTCTATCAGAATATACAGAAAAACTTATATTGTCCCATTTATAAAAACAAGTTTGACTTTTGTATCTCCTCTACCCCTACACTTATAAAAAAATGATTAATATTGCTTTACGTGGCCCCTGAAATCGAACAACTTTTGCCCTGCACTTTTTCTTCTATCATTACAAACGAGTCATTCAGGTGACAAGTGTTTTAGGTATCTCACTCTGTGTAATAGTCGTAAGCTTCCCGCGTTCGCCAACAGAGGGCTACGCTCGACACGTTACTTTCTTACAAGTGCTCGACATACACTCCCCGATGAGTCCACTTTCCCTTTCTTTTCACAGTACCGAATCATTTGACGCCACAAAGGGTGTGAAATATTTCATTTCACAAACTTCCCTCGGGATTTTTCACCCCTTAGATTGGAAAATACACAAGTTCGTATATATTGGCGATGCATCGAGATGGCTTATGGGGAATACCGGTCTCGCGTAGGGGGCAGAGGCGACTTTCAAGAGCGCCGCTTCGCCTGTCAGTGCAATTACCAGTCGATTGTTCGCGATCGCCGCGAGTCGACAGATTTATCAAGCGCGATAAATATCGACGCGCGTGTGCAAGACCGCGCAGAGCGGTGTCCAGCAATCCGCGGCCCTCCTGCGTAGACGCATAGCGCATTGTGTTCGGCGGTTTATCCTGCACTCTCAATTAATCGAGCGGGCTGATTGCAGCCGCGATACCGTCCGTTTGCCGGCCCGGGCGTCGCGCGCGACGATGCAACGATACAACGCCCCGAAAGAGCACTGAATACGGCGTCATTAACGGGACACCGCCCACGTCGCGACGCTCGCCCTCGAAAGGGTCGTTCGAACTAATCGAAAATTGCTCTCTCGGTAGACGTTGGACCGTAACCCCGCCAAACGATGCTAATTTCGAACCGTGTGTTTATCTTTTGCGTTCGACGGAGTGTTCCGTGCGCGAGTTTGTCACGGTTCAGCTTTGATGCCCCGTAAATGGACCGAGAAACGACGAACGACCGTTTGAGATGAAAAGAACATCTCTGACGGTCGCGTCCATCGTTCATTTTTTCTCCATGAGACGCAATTAATGTTTCGATTACAAGGTACTCGTTGAATGGCCAAACTATAAGTGTGAACCTAGGATCTCATTTTGAAAACAATATACAGGGTGTTCGGTCACCCCTGGGAAAAATTTTAATGTGAGATTCTAGTGGCCAAAATAAGACGAAAATCAAGGATACTAATTTGTTGATGGAGGCTTCGTTGAAAAGTTATTAACGTTTAAAGTTCCGCCTGTACTGAATTTTTTTCTAGTAAGTGGGTAGGATTTTGGGGACAGATCTATTCACCAAAAATAATTGTAATTGACCCCTGTAACTAACTATAATTTTTTTAATATGATTTGAAATTTTTTAATTTCGTCTAAAAATTTCAGCACCTATTCGAATTTTTTTCTAGAAAGTGGGTAGGATTTTGGGGGTAGGTCTATTTACCAAAAATAATTGTAATTGACCCGTGTAAGTAACTATAATTTTTTTAGTATGATTTGAAATTTTTTAATTTCGTCTACAAATTTCAGTACCTACTCGAATTTTTTTCTAGAAAGTGTGTAGGATTTTGGGGATAGGTCTATTCACCAAAAATAATTGTAATTGGCCCCTGTAACTAACTATAATTTTTTTAATATGATTTGAAATTTTTTCATTTCGTCTAAAAATTTCAGTACCTACTCGAATTTTTTTCTCGAAAATAGGTAGGATTTCGGGGGTATGTTTATTCACCAAAAATGATTGTCATTGCCCCCCTCAACCGAAAATAATTATTCCAGAACGATTTGAAAAATTTTTTTTTCAGGGTAACCAGACAGTTATGATCAGACATTATATTTTGAGTAATTAATTTTTTTCTCGAAATTGAGTAGGATTTCGGGGGTATACGTATTCACCAAAAATGATTGTAATTGACCACTGAAACCAAAAATAATTTTTCTAGATCGATTTGACATTTTTTAATACATAATAAAGAAATAGAGTTACGTGTTGAAAAAATTGAAAACCACTTTTTGCAACGAGGGTGCAGCAATGCTTTATCTTCAAGGTCTATGGGGATCTCTGATTTTTCCAGATGATTTGTCTACCGACTTTCTATTTTTTCAAGGAAACGGTGAACCAATTTGTGCAAGTCTCAATTTTGTTTAATTTAATTTGAAGGAAGCAGCACATTCGGTTATTTCGAAAGTAGTAACGACTGTTGGAAAGGGATACTGCGTAATTCTAAAGGGCCCGAGTAATTCTAGAGGCGGTCCTGACCTCATCAACCACTGTTCCAACTTCCCTCGCGTTCAGCTGCGAACGCGAACCTGATACCACACCATTGGCGCTGTACCGTCGTAATAGTACATTACACTGATCTATTACCTCGATAGGAATGGGTACTGCGATATCTTGTTAATCAGATTAGTCAGATCGCTATTACATATAATTGCAACTCGACACCATTCGATAATACTATACATCTTCGATTAGCGATCGATCAAACATCTATGTACACAGCAAATTAAATTTACCAATCCGGAAGATAATTCGATCAATTTTTATGTAGATAATAAGCACCCCTTTATAATTATTCATAAGCACTGTAAACTATAAAACATTACTTTCGTACCTTAGTCTAAAGAATTACTATAACGCAATAGAAAGAAATATACGTGTATAAGCATCGATCACTGATAAAATTACATAACAGAACTGTAACTTTTTATACATAAACTCTTTCATTATTCTCTTTTTTAACCCCGATATAGACAATATTTAATTCGAACAAATTTTGGAAGCTAATCTAGTAAAAGAAATAACAATTGCAATAATCGAAGCTCTCAGGACTGCACTATAAACGAAGTATCGAATGTTCGATTCTTACCTGCTGAAGTTTACGATAATTGGACGTTGTGGAGCCAGTATAATGAGCCGGGGGGGAAAAGCGAAGCAACGATAAATTCGATTTCACTCGTTGTTAACTCTGCCCCGTCATAAAAGGGTGATTTCAAAGCTCTCCATCAATGAATCACGTTAACCGATGACCACGTTGTGCTTTCTATTCCGCGGCCAGCGTGCACGAAATTTATGATAACCAATAGAATGTAATCGTCCTTCGAGCAGAAGCAACAGTAGCTAAGGCAAGGCCATAATAGACGAGCTAGAGAACAATGGAGAAGATAAGGGAAAGCTGCTGGTGCTACCGACGTCTCTCCCGTTCGGTGCTGTTCTATTTTACGATTGCACTTGCAATGCACTGCGTTTCGAGCGAGTTTGATGCTTTACGGCCCTTCCCGGTAATTGGAAATTCGAATCGAGCCATCGATGAAAATTGTGAAATCAAATTACTAAATCCTTGCCTCGCAATTTCAATATTTTATCTCCTTTACTCTTATGGCCAAACGTTAAGACACAGTGCATTCCAAATTGTGACAATTGAAGAAATAAATTTTTAACTGATTCAATATTAAACTCAGTATTAATTTAGATTAGGTGCTATTATAATATCTCAATATTTCACACCTTGGTACTAAATATAACTGTCGTATCTTCCAAATTTCTATTGTTAATAATTTTGACTAACAGTAAATTATAAGATTATACTTCTCATAAGTACATTTTACATTTTATTTTGATTGATAATTATTTCACTGTAATGATTTTTTCTCCACCATTCAGGGTTGACTTTTTCGAGATTAAAGGTCAGAAAGAAATTTCACTATTTTATCTCCTTTACTCTTATGGCCAAATGTTAAGACACAGTGCATTCTAAATTGTGACAATTAAAGAAAATAAATTTGTAACTGATTCAATATTAAATTCAGTATTAATTTAGATCAGGTGCTATTATAATATCTCAATATTTCACACCTTGGTACTAAATATAATTTTCCAAACTACTTCTGTTAATAACTTTGACTAACAGTACATTTTAAGATTACACTTCTTATAAACACATTTCACATTTTATCTTGATTGATAATTATTTCACTGTAATGATTTTTCCCCTACCATTTAGAGCTGACTTTTAACGAGATTGGGTGCAGTTTATTGCAAGGTTAAAGAAGACACTAGAGAAAAATAATTCGGATGAAGACTTTTTCGATGGCCTTGCCTAATCTCCTATAGCACCTGTTCGACTCACAGGATCCCCACGAGAAAGAAACACTGTTTCGGGGAGGATTTCAAGTATCGAAGTTGCTGAATTTAGCCAGCAACAGGGAAACGTGATTGTCTGGGCAATGCAATCCTACCGCGGAGACAGGTAGATTAACTATCGGTGTTTTATGAGCGACACGCGAATGTATTAGATCGGTATGAACCGCGATCGATAACTGTTTACGCGGTTAGGCAGCTACAAGCTAGAGATGGAATCAAGTAACATGTGCGTCGGTTTTGGGGGGCTCCCTCCGAACGCAATATAATCTCGATTATTGGAACACTTAATTAATGGAATGTTATGCGAATATTATAACGGATATATAGTCTGAACAAGCATAGATTATTCAATATAGACGCACCGGGACCCTTAATTAGAATCCTCTCCAACCGAGATGGGCAAAATTTCATTTCGATAACGGATAATCGATTCGTTCAACGTATTGCAATTTATTCCATCACGAATAATTATAGGTTTTATTTGTCGTGAAATATTTCATTATATGATTCAAATTTTCATTTTTATTCAAAGAGTAATGGATAAACTTTCTTAAAATTGTTCTCGTTCAGGCTATATTTGTTATATAACCTTAGTGTGAAAAATTATTACAATTATATTAGATTGCTTTCTGAGGGAAACCAAAATAAAATGCCTGAAATATTTCCCCATAAATAAACGAAGTAATCAAGTATCAACAACTGTCACGTTACGTGAGATATTATATTAAAAATATTCGTTTGGCCTATCGAATACATTTTAGATTAATTGAAAGCATGCATATCGTTCAGGCTATATTTGTTATATAAATTTAACGTAAAAAATTATTAAAATTATTATCTTTTGGATTAATTCTTATATATTGCTTTCTGAGGGAGATCAAAATAAAATGCCTGAGATATTTCTCCATAAATAAATGAAGCATGAACTATCAACAACTGTCACGTTACGTGAGATATTATATTAAAAATATTCGGTTGGCCTATCGAATACATTCGATTTCTGCATAATTAAAAGCATGCATTCTGTTGAAATCACTGAAATATTTCTTCATAAATAAATTAAGTATGAACTATCAACTGTCACGTTACGTGAGATATTATATTAAAAATATTCGGTTGGCCCATGGAATACATTTTATTTGTAGGTAATTGAAAGCCTGCATCCCGTTGAAGTCACGCTTTCCACTGATTTTCTAAATCCCGTTTTTATTCAACAGGCATTTTATTGAAAACGAGGCGAGGCGTGGAGGTGTTTTCAATCCACGAAACAATTACGAAACTGATCGTATCGCCTTAGCGAGCCAGCCGGATCAATGAAACGTTATCGGCTCTTGCCACGGTTCTGAATCAGAGAATCTCACGAGTCAACGCTCTGATGCACTTTGCTGTCAGAAACGATGAATCACCGAAACGATACGATTATTCGGCGACAATCGGGCCTCTGCGAGTGAATCAGTCGCGATCGCAAAGTGTTTCTAATTAATTGCTACGCCGTAAAAAAAGAATTGCAAAACACCACGAACACCGCTTTAAAGTAATTTGCAAACGTCGACGGGGAATAAAAATTGCAATTTCAGCGAAAAATAACCGTGCTTAACGTGTCTAAAGAATGGTAAATGATCATTTTATACAATATATGTACCTCGAGTTGGTGATTAATATTGCAGTACTCAAACGTGAGGTCACTCACCTGTAACAGAAAATGAAAAGAATATGTTAGTAAAATATTATGTGTTACTACGATTATAAAAAAATATTTAAACGTGTCTAAAATTTATATATTGAGTTGCTTTGCTGTATTCTAAGCTATTTATTTTTATTTTAGATTATATACTATTTTTCTCATACCTCTACTACTAGTAATTTCATTTAATTTTTCGATAATTATAAATAGTCTATTTCCTTTTGCATTTGTTGTTATTAAAAATAGTTATGTACTGAAGAGAGCTGAAATTGAAAACGTTGCAGACCACAAGGTATGCCAAGGGAATTTTTCATTTTCATTTAATTTACTCAGGACTGGGACCAGGTTGATAGAAGAACAACGGTGGCCGTTTGCGTGCGAATTACTCTTGCTTCTAAGCGCGGGTCGTGCATTCCACCAACGAGGTAAAACGTTTCCTCGTTTGCCATCTTCTGCGAGAGTCCGTATCTTCTACCTAATCCGCGGAGAACGCCTCGTTGCACAGTTTTTGTCCTTCGGGGCCGATCGAACGGAAAATTACACTGTTCTTGAAACGGTTACTACGCGGAGACACGAAGAACACTGGCGTAGAAAATGGGTTGCACGACAGAACGTCACAAAAAATATCACGCGAAAATATTTTACCAAAATGCACCACGAAGAGTTCTATTTTAGTTAAAAATCAAAAATTGGTCAAAATTTAAGTAGAAACAAAGATGAAAAGAGAGAATCTTCAGTCTCCACTGTCTTAAAACAGTCTAACAAAGGGTATTAAAAATAGTTAAATAGTTAATAGTGTTTTCTCCATAATTGAGTCACTGTTAGAAATGGTAAAGCTTTCTCTTTGAAATGATTTTTGGATTATGTTAAATAGTTAATAAAAATAATAAAATAGTTAAACAGTTAATAGTTTGTGTTTTCTCCACAATTGAGTCACTGTTAATATGGGGTAAAGCTTCCCCTTTAAAATGATTTTTGGATTATGTTAAATAGTTAATAAAAATAATAAAATAGTTAAACAGTTAATAGTTTGTGTTTTCTCCACAATTGAGTCACTGTTAATATGGGGTAAAGCTTCCCCTTTAAAATGATTTTTGGATTATGTTAAATGATTAATAAAAATAATAAAATAGTTAAATAGTTAATAGTTAGTGTTTTCTCCACAATTGAGTTACTGTTAAAAATGGTAAAGCTTCCCATTTAAAATAATTTTTAAATTATGTCGATTCGATTTTACGTTTCGAAGATATCATAATTTAAATGAAGGGGTAATTTTTTTAATTCAACTATCTGAATCTGAGGCAGAACGTATTTTTCTTTTATAATTAAAAGCCTGATGAACACTGGGAGAAATTTTTCCTTCCTTTCAGGTAGTCAGCTACTAAAAAATATGGAAACTGTCGTAATAAAGTATTCCTCGGTCGAAGTAATTTACAAATATCTGCAGAGTTCCTTGATGTACCTGTCCGAAAGATCCTTACGCTTTCTCTCGCGCGAAACGTTCTGCCAGTGAGAAAGCGTGCAGCAAGGAGTTATCGCTGTTTATTAAGACATTGACTCAATTTATTAAGACGTTAACGACGCTGCGTGAAGATTTGTTTATCGCAAACGCGACAGGCTCGTTGGTTCCTGTTTCCTTCGTCAGAAATTGAGATGAATAAACGTTTACGCGTTATCGTGATTTTATCAGTTTTCGTTTAAATAAAATAAATATTCGATTGAATTTTGATATACAATATTACGATCAGAACATAATTATTTTGCAATATAAATTATACATCTTTACCTATACACAAATTATATTTTACTTCATATATGTAAGTAATGCTTGTAATTGATAAGTAAAGCCCAATAAATGACAGTAACTTGATCCTTCTATGCAACGAATAAAATTTCATTTAATTTTTTTTATCAGGGACAATAAAGAAATAAAATTTAATTTCTTGAAATATTAATTTAAAACATGTTTTAGAATGTATTTACGAATAAAAAATGAACGATAATATTCATTAGTGCCATTGAAAGACTTGGCCAATATGTCTGTTCATTACTTGCTATTTCTACTTGGGTTCGGTGTTTGTAAGTACTAATGTTGGAAAAATATATTTTTTTATATATTTTTAATGCCACTTTATGAGCAATATTTGAGAACATCGATTTAAGTAGAAATAACTAGCAATGAACAGACACGTTAGCCAAGTCGTGCTAAATATTATATTCTTTGCATTTATTTCATCATTCTTCCTGTTGTTCATAACAGAATATTGAGAGTTTAACGGTTAAAAAGTTATGCTCGGAATTCGCGTGAATATTTTTATCGTTGTAAATATCACAAAGCACGTTCTCGCGAAGAAAAATCTGTCGGTGAAGGCGTAATAAGCACGTGCAGGAGTATAAATTACGTTGTGGCTCTGATTACAGTGTCGTATAACCAAACATAAAGTAATAGTTACAAAACGGGATCAACGTAATTGCACGGAAGAAAGTCTACAGAGAAGAAAAAAAAGAACAAATAGAAATTGTGTATACTGATTAACTCATTACGTACCAATGCTCTTAAAATTGATTTTAATCTTAGAACAAGTCTGAAATCTATAAAATTTTAACATGAACCCATCCCGTTTGTCAAAACTTTTACTTCCAAATTGTGTAACATGTTTTTAAAAGGAAGTTTCGAGACTGTGCGAGTTGAAAGGACTCTGTACTGCGGAGGGCCCTCGAGAAGATGGCCAACGATACGATACGCAGGAGGGAATTAAGAAAAAAGAGAAGAAACAAGAGGGTATGCATGAAGAGTCATCGAGGAGGGGGAGGAGAGAAAAAATATGACATGACCGTGTAACAGACCGAAGACAAAGCTGATGGGAGACGAAGGGAACAAGAGCAACGAGAAAACTAAGGAAGAGAAGATAGTGGCGAACGATAATGTCCGGCCGTGAGCGTTACTCCGACCGTGAATGTGTCTGGCAGCGTCGGGTCCTCATCCTTCGAAGGACTATTTGTTCCACGCAACGCGTAAATTACGACCAATCGGGCCCGGGGAGAGCCGACGGAGCAGCAACAACGACGGTCCGTTGCTTCGACGTCCATTATGTATCTCGAAGACGAGGGAATTTCGCGAGGTTGCCTGGAGGGTACTGATCCAGAGCACGTCACGGTTCGACGGTCTGTTCAGCCCGAAGTTATCCACGGCGAACGTGGCGGTGCTTCTCCAACGGGGAAACCCGTACCCCGGAATTTGATTATTCTTTCACCTGGACTTTTGTGTATCGTGCACTACGATGGCTTCGTTAACCCTTAAGCAACCGTGGCTAAAAATCCCAACAGCTACCAATGGGATCTACACGTTCCAAAAACCGTAACTTCCGGTAAATACCAGCGGGCTGAATCCTTCTTTCATATCGATTTATCAAGTTCAACAAAAATAAATAAAGTAGGATTTTGATGAAAGAATTTTCCGTACAAAAGTTTGTTCCTTTTCAGAATGATAATATAGGTCTTTTATATTGTAGTGTAACAAATAAATAAAATAGTTGTGTTTCCCTCTAGAGACCAAGTAACCTTTGTATTTGATATTTTTTCAGAAAATGCGTTGCTTTCGAGATATTTAGATTTAAAGTTTTCAAATGAACGGTATACGTTACGTTCGAATCAAATTTTATTTTTGAATTCAAATCTAATAATAGATTTCTTACATCGACGTTTAAGAATACAATTTGGTTATAATAATAAGACGAAAATCAAGGATACTAATTTGTTGATTGAGGCTTCGTTACAAAAGTTGTTAAAAAATTTCGAATCATTCATGGAAAAATTATTTTCGGTTCCGGGGGTCAATTACAATCATTTTTGGTCAATAGACATACCCCTGAAATCCTACGCACTTTGGAGAAAAAAATTCTTTACCGAAAATATAATTTCTGGCCAGAAATGCTTCCTCGAAACCTCATGCAAATGTTTAAAATATCATAACTTTTGAACGGATTGGAGGATTTTAATGTTTAAAAAAGCAAACAACGCGTATTTTAGTGAAGAATATGTAGAAATTCCAAAAATATTCGAAAAGTTGATCCTTGACCCCGCAAAATGATAAAAACCCCATATAAAATGGTCCAATTTTCAAACGACCATAACTCCTACTAATAGTGAATATATTTGAATGAAACTTTTTTCTGAAATAGAGCTCATGGGCACCTACAAAAAAGTATTAGGCAACTTTTCTGTAGGTCGTCGAACAAAATTACTAAAAATCAAAAAAAAATTTCGAATCGTTCTAAAAAAATTATTTCTAGATTCTAGGGCCAAATACAACCATTTTTTATGAATACACATACCTCCGAAATCCAACTCACTTACGAGAAAAAAATTCATTACTGAAAATATAGTGTCTGACCATAACTGTCTGATTACCCTGAGAAAAAAAATTTTCAAATCGTTCTGGAAAAATTATTTTCGATTGTGGAGGTCAATTACAATCATTTTTGGTGAATACACTTATCTCCGAAATCGTTCGCAATTTTGAGAAAAAAATTCAGGAAGGTGGACAAATTTTTCGACAAAATAAAAGAATTTCAAATCGTTCTGGGAAAATTATTTTCGGTTGAGGGGGTCCATGACAATCATTTTTGGTGAACAGACATACCCCCGAAATCCTACACACTTTCGAGAAAAGAATTCTTTACCGAAAATATACTATGTAGCCGGAAATGTTTGTATAACTTTTATTTTGGCCTCTAGAATCTCGCATTAAAATTTTTCCCAGGGGTGGCTGAACACTCTGTATAATCGTGTCAAGTTGGGAAAAATAATTGAAGACACTACTGTTTTAGTAGCAAAAGCCATGAAACAATTCAACAATTCTGTAATCCTAAAACATCACCTTTTTCACATAATACAATGTTATATGGAATGAATCAAAAATAATGTTCGTACAATACACTTTATATACAGTTCAGCATCAAAATGTTCTTCAGAAAGTGAAATCTTGCGCAACGTTCGCGAACCTGCGGACATTTCCCCAACGACACGGTAGTTATGATTATTCCTTCAATTTTATCGCCATTGACGTTGTACACATGTTGCAACGAATGTAAGACACATTACTTCCCGTGATTCATCGTGTTTCACGATTCAATACGAATCCCCCTGTACTAATATAAATTACAAAGCGATTGTGTTTGAATGTTACGCTTCGCGCGGCGCTGTGAATTTACGTCTGGGAGTATCGGGAGGCCGTTTCGCGGCATTAAAAATTAACGCTGACAAGAAAAGCCGACAACAACGAAACGCGCGTTGAACAGTCGAAGAGATATGCAGCCATTATTCGCGGGAATTACCGACAGCCTGACCTTTGCCCTTTCGTTCGGCTGAATAGAATGAAGTATTTTCAATCACTTGGCTACGCGGTTCTTGAAAAACGCACGCCCATAAATAGTAACGCGTATGGGCATTACTGTACGCCGCGCGTTAACAATAATTGATTGTTGCCGTGCAATAAATTTCAGTTGGAACACCTTACCGGTCGAAAGAAGGAAACAGACTGCGCGCATCTAAGATTTCTGTCGCCATTTCGTTGCTTTCTATTCGAACGACGTGATTCAAACTTTACCCTCTCTATCAAATTTTTTATGTTTTTGTTCAATTATTCAATTATTCTTTTTGCATGTCGCAGGGATTTTCAAATTGTAGTCTACTGTTTTAGTTATACGTTACAATGTTGGGGGTTCAACGTAAGTTCTAAAAGGGTCGCGAAAAAGTGAGAAATATTATACATAGTCTGATTAATATTCTGAATTTTTATTCTAGTAATATTTCTGTTATGTTTAGCTGTAATTTGTCATTTCGTTACTTGCTTATTTGTTATACAATTTATAAGATTTTATAGCTATATATATATAGGAGGATTCAACGTAAGTTGTAAAAGGGTCACGAAAAAGAGACAAATATTATAATATTATACATAGTCTGATAAATGTTCTGAATTTTTATTCTAGTATTATTTCTGTTATGTTTAGGTGTAATTTGTCATTTGTTATATGGTTTATAAGATTTTATACTTATGTATCATTACTTTATTTGTACACAAGAGGATTCATGCCAGTAAATAAAGAAATCAGTTATTCTCACGTTCGTGCTATTAGTTTCCAAGCGAATGAATTTTAACGGACTGAAATTTTAATAAAAAATGCGCGAGTTCGAGTAACGGAGTACGGTGACCGTGGAAAACGAGTTTTTTTTTCGCCGAAATAAACAGGCTCGTTTCGCCCGGTCCGCGAGTAAGCCGCCAAAAGAAAAAGGCGCATAAATATTTTCGGTCGCTGAAAGCCAAACGGGAACAAATTTTATTGCCGCCAGTAAACTTTTTCGTCCGTCGTTTTCCCCGGGTCTCGTCATCGCCCTCGGGCCAACCGCCACCATGATGCAGACATTAAGATAATCGCCCCGTACCGAGAACGTTTCACCGTGGAACTCGATGGGGATCCGTGGTCGAACGATGACCAGCGTTCCATCGAGTTGTGTATCGGTGCCAGGTTATTTTCTGGGCCCCGCTATCGGGAGGGGGAGGCCCAAGTGCTCGTGATTGCTGGGTTTCCGCAACGAGGACTACGCGGAAAAAGCGATCGCCGTGTCTCGAAACAATCGTCGGTCGTCGTACAGTTCCTGAAAACGTTTTGCACGTTCCGCGAGTCGACGAGAAAATTGGACGAATATTGTTTCGACCGGAGACTCTTTTTTTGAGGAGTAAATAAAATTACAGAGTTCGAAATTAAGATTATCTTCGACTATTGGTGTCAAGATAATGCTGTGTGAGGGTCGTCTGGGGTTTAATTTATGCCACTGAGAGAAGGGATTTGGCATGGAATGTAACAAATCTGGATATATTTGGTATTTCATTATTTAAAGTGGGAAGGACATAGTAGTTGGGATCAACTATGGAGATCGTTGAGGAATAGTTATGACTAGACTGTGGATGTTTATGCAATTATGGGAAATTTTAATTTTTGATGAACTACAGAAGGCAGTTGATATACAAAAATATATAATAGTTAAGTAAGATACGAATTATTATAT
Source organism: Colletes gigas (assembly GCF_013123115.1). Classification (NCBI taxonomy): domain Eukaryota; kingdom Metazoa; phylum Arthropoda; class Insecta; order Hymenoptera; family Colletidae; genus Colletes; species Colletes gigas. The sequence goes on from NW_025106635.1 coordinate 10,270,966, forward strand.
TTAGGGGTTGAGATAGCATTCTACGAAGCTACCATTTCGTTAATTCTACAAACATGAATTTGTATAAAGATGTCTAGTTATGATGTTGATGGAACCACTTTTGGATATGGGACATTGCTTTATGATAGATAATTATTATATTTGTACTGAACTTGGTGATGTTCTTTTGCAGTACAAAACTGATACTTTGAACACTGAGAGTGAGATGAGTACCAAAAAATCTGCAAACTAAAAAACTGAAAAGGGGAGATGCTTGCATATCAGAGAGGAAGATATTGTCCACTGTTAATAATATAGAAATGATAGAACTTGAGAGAAGGAACGAAACAAAAAAAAATTCTAAAAGTGGTCAAAGATTACTAGTAATTCTATAGGTTGATCAACATCTAACGAGTTATTCCATGATTAAAATAGGAGAAAAAGAATATTATAAAATATTTATGAACCCCCTAGACCAAACAATACTTTTGACATTCATTCAAAATAGGGTGATTCAAAATCATCTACAGTTGAGATTATATTTAACAGAACAAATAATAGAGAAATACGGTATACTGAGTGGCAACTAGGACGTCCATTATAGTCTTCAGTTTAACATTTAGTAGATAGAAATTTTATTGAAGTCTATTGACTAACTCTATGAGTGGTGTTGATAGAGGTGAACAACATCAAAGGAGTTATTCCACGATTAAAAATCGAGGAAAAGAGTATTATAAAATATTGATGCACCCCCCAGACCAAACAATACTTATGGTAATCATTCAAAACAGGGGAAGAGGGTCAAAATCATCTACAATTCAGACTGTCTCCAATGTAACAAATAATAGAAAAATAGGGTATATTGAGTGCCAACCAGGACGTCCATCAATGTCCCTATTCTATCATTTTATTGAAGTTGTACCATCCACAGAGAAAAGGGGAAGAATTACTGGTGACTCTATGAGAGGTATTGATAGAGTTGATCACCATCAAAGGAGTTATTCCATGATTAAAAATCGAGGAAAAGAGTATTATAAAATAGTGATGCACTCCCCAGACCAAACAATACTTATGGTAATCATTCAAAACAGGGGAAGAGGGTCAAAATCATCTACAATTCAGACTGTCTCCAATGTAACAAATAATAGAAAAATAGGGTATACTGAGTGCTAACCAGGACGTCCATCATTGTCCCCATTCTACCATTTTATTGAAGTTATACCATCTACAGAGAAAAAGGGAAGAATTACTAATAACTCTAAAGATGGTGTGTCAGAGTTGACCAACATCTAACTACCTATCCCATAACCATAACCCCCTAGACCAAACAATACTTTTGCTATTTATTTAAAACAGGGGGTTCAAAATCATCTAAAATTCAGACTATCTCTAATAAAATAAATAATATAAAAATATGGTATAATGAGTGCCAGCCAGGACGTCCACCATAGTCTTCATTCCAACATTTTATCGAAGTACCATCCACAGAGAAAAAGAGAAGACCAACAAAGCCTCCTAAACCGAAATTATCGGACGTTCTCAAGTATATGACCGTCCACGGTGCTCGCCGAAAATCCAATAATAAAAGAGATCAATTTTTGTTGACGTTCCTAATTGGAATCCCCCCTCCCTGGGAACGAAATCCGAGGATATGGCGCGCCAGGTGTCGCAAGTCATCGTATCGAAAGGATATTGCGAAAAAGCAACGCGTGGCCGACGTGGCCGGTTCCCGAATTCCCCGAAACGAAGCCGAATAAATGAGCAAGCTTAAACGCGGTCCGCGAGCTTAAAAAGCAAATCCCTCGTTTCCGCGGGACTTTATCGGCCGGCCAGCAGGCGTACGAGCAAATATAATCACGTAGGCAGGATTTAGTCGGGCCGAGGTTAATTCGGCGACGCTGCCTCCTGATCGTCGGCCATTCGGTCCCGCTTTAAATTCAAATTTCAGAGCGGAGGACAAGAGGGTGTGAGGGTGCGGGGGGGGGGATCTAACGCGAGCACACGGGCGCCAAGTTCCGCCCTCCTGAATTACGATTCGTCGGTCGTGTTGCTCGTTTACGTGGTACGAGCGCGCGGATCCAGAAGCGGTCCCCATGGAAATGATTGCTCCCACGCGAGATGTCTGGCTCATTAGGCATTCCTTCAGTCTGTGCGGTTATACTTGGCTTCTCCCTATTCTCGACTCCACGTGTGGACAGAAAAGATGAACGAAGCTGGGAGTCGGGCTGCTGATGAGCGGCCGCCGCTTCGGGAACGAGAGAGGGACCGCGCGGGGTGTGAAAATCGCAGACCGGACGAGATACGCTGATACCCTCTTCCGGGGGGGGCCAACGCGTGAATAGATGAAACGGAAAAGGGGCGAAGATGCTTTGACTCCTGGCGTTTCTTGCATTCAACAACTTCGTCCAAGTATACCTGTAGCTTTTGTGCCCAGAAGTACATACGTATCTCGCGGTACACGCCAAACTCCGTTTCACGGCCGTTTCCGGTTCTCGGGAAGAAATTACTAGGCTGTCGATTAAATTTCAGCAGCATGAGGAACGACTCTACGATTTTGGTAGCTATTTAATTGTCGATTTTGCTTCTGTTAGACTGTTATTTTGTGGACATTTCGACATATTAGAGTAATGATTCTTCAAATAAGCACGTGAATCGTAAGTTGAACGTTTCTATCTCACCCAACTTGGGGAACCCCCTAGTAGACCAGTGAAGCGTGAAAGACAATGATTTATGTGAAAACTACGGCTTATTTACTATGGAACTATGCTATTTACCACGTTGAACTATTTAATAATTTAATATAATAGTATACGATGAATGTGTATCATAAGATGCAGTCAATTCTAATTAAATTAAAATAAATTATTAAAGTTATTTCCATGTTATATAATTATTAAATTTTTACTAATACAAATTCATGGATTTCATCCTGATCGTGATATTAGGCAAAGTCGTAATCTTTTGCCATCTTCGACGATGATTTACAGCACCGACGAAAAGATCGAGGCGATCATGATTTACGAAGCGTGCTGGCATAATTCAGTGTTGGCTCAGCAATTACACACTGCACGATAATCCGATAAACGTTCGATATGATTGGGAACTGGCTAATTGGAGCCCATTTTAACGACGGTGCCTTAAATGGTCAGATATACGGCGCATTCCTTGAAAGCAAATTATAATTTTTCTTTTGATCGAGTACCGATATCACATGGTAATGAGACGTGGTATCAACGCGACGGCTGCCCAGCGTATGAAATGCTTGGCAGAAAATTTCCTGGACAGTGGATCGACGGGATCGAAATGATAAAATAAGTGACGATAATTTGATTAGAGAGTTTTTCTGGGAGATTGACGGGTAAATTTTATGTCGATCGGACGAACTGCTGGAAGAAATTTTAAGTCTTACGAGTAGAAATGAAATCTACTGAAGAATTACAAGATATTAAATAGAGAAAAAATCAACTTAGCTCTGAAAGGGTTAAGAAACAGAAACATAGTTGCACGTGTGTTTTAGTTCGCCTTGTTCAAGGAGATAAAAGAATTAGTAAGTAGTATGCAAATGCCTCGTGTGCGTTGGAGACGATTTTAAAACGGAAAACGACCTAAAATGGAGAAATACCTGGCAGTAAGTTGTGCAAACTTACCGTTACGATAAGAAATACGCTGCACTCGAACAGAAGAAATCCCCTGGAATAAGAATTCTTTCGCGGAGGAAGAAACGTTTTGTTTCGAACGCGAGTACATCGATGTCTATGTAAGTAAATAGTTGGAACGCAGAAAATCCCCGACGTGGAGAAATGAGTTGAAAATACCTGGATTAAGGGATATTGCATACAGAGAATGCATGGAATAAGGCGCATGAGAGGAATCAAGGCTCGGCAAGAGACGAACAAATATGCGACCGAGACACACGGGGGAATCCTCTTCCAAATTCATGTGTGGACAGAAGGGATAGAGGGAAGTGTAACGAGAGATAAAAATGCAAATGACGTACATAGATTCGTTATCCTTTTCCGAATTTATCCCAGATAAATCCACCAGCCACGCACACGCAATAATCTCATTAATTAAATCAGCACTTTATATGCACAGTGCAGAAGTTGGACAAATATAATGAGAAACGTGTCGACATTGAGTTTTTCCAAAACGATTCTAAACATAAGTACCATGATTCTGATTTTTTCGGTAAAGAATTTCTTTCTCGAAAGTGCGTCGAATTTCGGGGGTATGTGTATTCACAAAAAATGATTGCAATTGACGCCTGCATACAAAAATAATTTTTCCAGAATGAATAGAAATTTTTTCATTTCGTTGAAAAATTTGTCTACCTACTCGAATTTTTTTCTCGAAAGTGGATAAGATTTCGGGGGTATGTCTATTGACCAAAAATGACTGTAATTGCTCCCTTCCAATGAAAATAATTTTTTCAGAACGATTTGAAATTTTTTTTTCAGGGTAACCAGACAGTTATGGTGAGACATTATATTTTCAGTAATGAATTTTTTTCTCGTAAGTGGATAGGATTTCGGGGGTACGTCTATTCACCAAAAATGATTGCAATTAAACCCTGCAACTGAAAATAATTTTTCCAGAACGATTTGAAATTTTTTTTTCGCCGAAAAAAGTCCTGTGGATTTTTCTTAAAAATTCGTTGTTTACTTTTACTAAATTTATTTAACGCTGTACGGGAATGTTGTTTAATACTTTTTTATAGGTATCCATGAGCTCTACTTTACAAATAAATTTCAATGAAATACACTCACTATTATAGGAAGCGACGCGGATAAATTTCCAAAGACGATCGTATTTTGCTCGCTAGAAGCTTTATCTGGGACAATTTTCGACGCGCGGATGCAAATACGGTTACAGAACGCTAACTAGGGAAAGGTAAAGAGAAAGCTAAAACTCGTAGGTAGACGAATCCAATGTTCAAGCTGATTCACCTAACTCGCCGCGTCTCCCACGAATGTTCGGCAACATCTGGACGAACGAACGTGTTTCCGGCTAACGAGTCACGTTTCATTATATGGCTGCTTGGGATCGTCGATCGGAAATCGAATCGGACTGAATGGTCTTCGCAAACTTTGTTTTAATCCTGGCCAATTATGCAGTCAGTCTTCCGAATCAGCCAATGGGAATTGCCCCCCAGTGATCTCTTTGTTTATTTTTGCAAAGTGCTCGCCTAAAAAGAAGCTTCTTCTAGCATTCGATATCAATGGTAGGCTCAAAATCACAGACAAAATGTAATTTGATTATATTTGCCAGGATTCAATAATTAACCCAAATCCCTCAAATTGATCACAAAAACCGAAACTTTGTTTTTAGACAATTGGAAACCTGCATACCCACAATTTGTCACATTTCTTTAAACATCTAATCTTGAGAATTAATTGTTTTGACTCCACGGTGAAAGATAATATCCACACGTGGGGCTTGATGACTCGGAGCAGAAGAAAGAAACTCGAGCTTCCCCAACGAGAACCGACCGTGTATTTCGAAATAATATAATCCGAATTTTATTCCGTGAATTTGCAACCGTCCAATCCAGAACAATTTCCACTTGAAAGTTAACCGCGAGCGATACGAATCGCTTTGAGGAACGCATCGCCATTTTGGAGCGAGGGAGGGTAATTACAATGTATGGAAATTGAAGTTAGCAAGATGTTCGCTACAGACAGCGACCACTCGAATGTTGACTACCGGAGATGTTGGCATGACTAAGTAATTAAACGCGCATGAATACACATACGGTATTCCGTATTCAGAATCTATCCTCGACGAACAATTAATAGTTTACGCAAGGATTCCGTTCCACGCTGACGTTTAAGTCGATGCATGTTAACGTACATAGTAAACACAAGACAAAACGGTGCATCGTTCAAACATTATTGCACGAAATTGAAAGGATCAAGAGAACGTTCAGAAAAAAAAATTCATCCTCCCTCAAAAATTAATTTTGCTCTACGAATCTTTCTCTATAAAATGTGTACTTTAAAAAGATGGAAGAGAAAATAAAATTTATTGAAGTCTATTACCCAAAATGTACTTCTTATTATATTCTTAATAAAAGATCTAATACACGTTTGATAAAATATTTCCATCAAAGAAAAATTATTTTACAAAGTCATCTTATGTTAACATTCTTTTCTCTAACCTTTTTATTATACAGGGTGTTTGGCCAACCTTGGGAAAAATTTTAATGGGGGGTTCTAGAGGTCAAAATAAGACGAAAATCAAGAATACCAATTTGTTTATGGAGGCCTCGTTAAAAAGTTATTAACGTTTAAAGTTCCGCCCATACTGAATTTTTTCCCCGAAAATGCGCAAGATTTCGGGGGTATGTCTATTCACCAAAAATGATTATAATTGACCCCTACAATCAAAAATAATTTTTCCAAAATGATTTGAAATTTTTTTTTCCGTCGAAAAATTTCACACCTTCTCGAATTTTTTTCTAGAAAGTGGGTAGGATTTCGGGGGTATATCTATTCACCAAAAATGATTGCAATTGACTCCCGCAACCGAAAATAATTTTTCCAAAATGATTTGAAATTTTTTTTCCGCCGAAAATTTTCACACCTTCTCGAATTTTTTTCTAGAAAGTGGGTAGGATTTCGGGGGTATGTCTATTCACCAAAAATGATTGCAATTGATCCCTGCATACAAAAATAATTTTTCTAGAATGAATCGAAATTTGTTAATTTCCTCGAAAAATTTGTCCACCTACTCGAATTTTTTTCTCGACACTGCGTAGGAATTCGGAGGTATGTCTATTGACCAAAAATGATTGTAATTGACCCCCGCAACCGAAAATAATTTTTTCAGAACGATTAGAAATTTTTAAATTTAATTGTTAATAACTTTTTAACGAAGCCTCCATCAACAAATTGGTATTCTTGATTTTCGTCTTATTTTAGCCTCTAGAATCCTCCATTAAAATTTTTTCCATGGGTCGCCAAACACCCTGTATAGGATATACAAAATCTACGAACCATACTTATTAAATTGCAAATATCTTCTCGAAAAAATAGAATTTCTTCAAAACCAAACGATAATTTCACTCGTAACGTTCGAGTTTGCCCAACGGTTATTATATCCAAACCCTCGAGAGGGTTGAGATGTCCGAATCGCTTCCGATGAAATCGTCGTGCAGACTGCGAAGAAAAGAAGAGAAAAAATTGTTCCATCAACAGATGCGTCGAGAAGAAGCCGTGGAATGCTCGATGTACGATCGTAATCGCGCGTGGGCGTAGCAAAGAAAAATTTCAATAACCAGTTACCGAGTGGCCACTTAACCGCGGGCCAGGCTGTATCGCGTTTAACCGACAATGAGCTACTAACATACATGCGAATGTTAACGGTAATCACGCAATTACCGCTGCACTGCCTCTTCGCGGCGTTCGTCTGTAATAATCCGATATTTATGGTCGAATTTATGCGATGGCGCTTAACCGCTTAAAATATCAGCGATTTACTGGCGGACCCCGCGCGAAATAAATGCTCGGAACGTTCCGTTCTGCAACGTTTACCGTATAAAAACGAGATACAGCACCGGAGACCGAAACATCGGGGGGTTTTAGGCTCGTAAAAAGACAGCTGGGTCCTCCACGTGACTCTCGTCCTCGAGGAATCCTTAGGAATTCTACCGCGACCCACGTGAACAACGAGAAATAGAAAGAGAACGCTAGTGACGCGCATAGGTGTGTGTATATAAGGTGTCTTGGCATTAAATCTTGTTACCATTGACTGGATGAGAGAGAAAGAGAGAGATGGATGGGGACGAAGCAGAGAGATTGAATCTCAGAGTCGTCTGGTGGCAGAGACCTTGGCTTTCGCGGTATCCATAACGAGATTAATCATACTCGGCCGCTCGGGAGTCTCTCGAGAATGCGCGAATTGAGAAATTTGCGCGCCCACACACCGACACGCAGCGGCAAAAAGCTTGAGTAACGTCTCCCGTTCGCCACGAAAACATATTGCACAGATAAGACGACGAGATAGAGAGCGAATGTGACGGGTGAGGCCACGCTGCGGACGTTGGCGTTTACCCCTTCGTTCTCAGACCATTAAATGATAAAAAATATCTTTTCTTTTATACGAGGTCCGTTCAAAAAATAACCGAACTTTTTTAGTTGTGTGTTTGTGTACCGTCATAGCAACGAACAGGTGACAGCACTGCAATTGTCAGAATCTTACGCGTAACTGATTCTTTTTACAAATTCTTTACATCTTGTTTGGTTTTCGAGTTATTGCTATTTGAGTGCAACGTGCTTCACTTGCAACGTGAAATTTTGCGTAAAACTAGGGAAAACATTCACGGAATCGTTTGAACTTTCGAAGCAAGCTTACGGAAGTGAAAGTCCAGTCTTCCCAGTGGGTTAACAAAGGATCTCCACGCCAAAAAAAAAGCACAAGTTCGATCCTCTGTCAAGGTGATGCTCACGGTTTTTTTTTCGATTTCTTTGAAGGAGGCAAAGAGCAATAAGTTGCACATTAAATAAAAAAAATTTTTTTTAAATAGTTCGGTTATTTTTTTAACAGACCTCGTATTGTACAGAGATTTTACGAGAGAAAACGAGTGTCTTACAGTGACAATTCTGTGATCGACAATTTTGAAATAATATGAACAGAACTTACTATTTCGTTTATTTTGAGAAATCATTTGTCGTGAAAAGAATAATCAACAGAGATCTAAACAAAAAATGTGAAACGACGAAAGTAATTTCATCGATTTAACGTGTTTAATAGTGTAGCAGATTTTGTGAAGTTTAAGTGCATCGAAGAAATTCATCGTGAATAATTTCAAGACATTTTACGAGATTAAAAGAAATGCGCGTTTGTAATAAATTCACCGTTTAAACGAATCATTTATCACGATGGAAACAATTATTTACAATAGAGAAGCCAGAGTTGGATTTGAAAAGAGCACAAAGTAAGGAAAATAACGCGAGCAATTTAATTTATTTAACAGCGCGGCGCGTTCAATGGAATTAAACGAAACAATTCATTGCCCCGGCAAGAATGGTTGAATTAAAAAAAGAACACGAAAAAGAAGAACAATACGGGCTTGGTCCATTTAATACTGCAACGGGAGCTAGTATTTATGAAAAGAATTCTTTTACTTAGAGAAACGTAGAAATTCCAGAAGGTCGATCCGTAACGTGTACGAAAGGATTCGTTCGATAATGCAAGGTATCGCGTGCAATTAAAAAGCATTAAATGGAATTCGCGTGTTCCGCAATAAAGTTATCGTTTAAAGGAATCATTTATTGCGGAAAGAAACGATTCCTAACAAAAGGGAAACGCGGAGATTTCAGAATGCTGCATGACCTGTCTAGCAATAATGCATACAAATTAATTCGTTTAACGGTGCAATGTGTTGCATGCAATTAAGGCAGTTGCAACGTTGCGACAGCATTTCAAATTTAACTGTACGCGAATTTAGTAACGTTTGATTGACGCAAGAAAATGTTTCTAATGCTGTTTCAAATGCACATAAATTACTGCATTCACAATGTTTTAATTCTTTTTTACATTGTTGAGACAATTTTTTAATAAAGGTGTAAGTAAAAATGCTACGTTTTAGGCATCGAAATTTTGGAATAAAATATCTTGAATTTCAAAAAAACAATTAGATAATTACTAACACATAGTTGAGATTTGAACAAATTCCTGAGGACCTTAAAACGCGTTGAAATGAATTCGCGTGTCTGCCATAGTTTATCCCATGGTGCACGAACGTTTAAGTGAAAATGGTATCTTCTACAACACATTGAATTTTCACTAAAACAATAAATTTTCAAGATTATTTGTCAAAGAAAATAGATCTAGAAGGAATTCTTGAATTTTATTGAATTGAATTCCATGAGAAATTGAGAATATGCACGTTTCGAATTGTCAAGGAACAAAGTGTGGTTTACGCGAACAATTTGAGTTTGGTCTAACGTTCGATGCAACAAGCAACATTTCTTTGTTATCTCGTACGACTTCGTAGCACTTCAATCGCGGCGAAGCGTTACCACGTTTTTAACGACCTCTTAATTTTCCGCAAACGGGCGTTCGCGTTTCGCCGGCGAAAAATCACAGGCGCTCGTCGCTCATTATCTCGACCCGCGGTCTTAAAATTTGTTTTCGAGGGTAACGGTACGCGGACCTGCACCGGAACGTCGTATTCCTTGTCTCTCTCCTTTCATCTCGCGAGATCTTCGATGCAACGTACTGTTGTAATTATCATTAGGGGTCGTATATTCTCTTGGGCGAAACGATGATTCATGCCCCCGTCGTGAATATTTTCGCAAACGACCGAACCTTGGAATTCCACCTTGTCGCTGATCCTCCGGCACACCTGACTTCTCTCATACATAGGGTGATCGCGAAGAAAACAGTTTATCGAAATAATAAACGATAGAAACGATCATTCTTTCGTTCATTTAATGAATAAAATTTTATTACAAGAAAGAAGTGAGAAATAAATTTGACGAGTGTGAATTTTCAATGTCTATTAACGGTGATGAATTAAATAATTCGCTGAAAATGATCACTATTTTATTTATTTATCGAGTAATGGATAAAATTGTATTGCACGAGATGAATTAGAATTAACTTTGACAAATGTGAAATTAATATTGTCAACCTCCATTAACGGGTGATAAATTAACACTAGATTTACGGATTGTGTTAACAATTACATTAAAATGTAGTTTTTCTTTTAATTAAGATACATATTCATATCATTAGATTAATTAAATTCAACATTAATTTCTAGCAAATCATATTCATGTTCCGTAAACCTAGTGTTAAATAATTTTCTAAAAATGATCACTATTTTACTCATTTAACGAGTATCGACCAAAATTTTATTGCACGAGACGAATGAGAAATAAATTTGACGAACGTGAAGTTGATATTTTCGGGTCTCCATTAGCGCTAGAGAAGATAGGCGAGTGAATTTACGTGGAAAAAGCAAAGGAGTAATAGGATTTTCGTAGACAAATTCCGGGTGAATAAAACGATCCCGGGGGCGAGGGAACGGCCTGCCGCGCATTGAAATTTTCCATCGAGCCACTCGTTTTTCCGCAAATACACGTCTCTGGCCTCAATTACCGTGGATGTGGCCTGGCCAGCGGTCGCGGATCGCTCGTTTACATAATTTGACGGAAATCATCAAGCTTATCCCGCAACGGGAGGACGAACGAACGGCCCTCCAAAGCATAATCAGCCAATTTAATCCGGCTGGGCAAATGCATCTAACGCACGAACGAAAGAAAACGGAGAAACATCGGAGATCTCGAGCCACCAATTTCGATATGTGATATTCCTACCTGCATGTAAATAAGGTGTTTCGAAACGTCCTCCTAATCTCGATATGAAATAAAATTGCATTCACTACTATAAAAATTATAATTTTGAATAAATTTCCTACTATAAACAAATTTGATCGTCTATTCTTATTTACATTCCTTTTTCCCTCATATTGCATTTTATTTTTCTATTTTTATTTAAATGCACACGAATAGGAGACGTGGAATAGATGAAATTAAAATCTCGATGTGAAATAAAATTGTTTTCACTATTATAAATATTTTAATTTTGAACAAATTTCCTACTGTAAACAAATGTGAATGTATATTCTTATTTATATTTAATTTTATTTTTTTATTCTTATTTAAACGCACACGAATAGGTGACGTGAGATAAATGAAATTATAATCTCGATGTGAAATAAAATTGTTTTCACTATTATAAAAATTTGAATTTTGAATAAATTTCCTACTCTAAAGAAATTTAAACGTATATTCTTATTTACATTCCTTTTTCCCTTATATTGTATTTTATTTTTCTATTTTTATTCACACGTATCTTTTCGAAAAAGTGTCCCTTTTTGGTTTCGGTTATTCGAAACGAATGGAAAGCATACGATCACCGCGATAGGAAACCTGGACTCCGTCCAGGTCGCTGTACGCCGATGCAAAGTTTATATTTCACGATTGTCCGGCGTTGGAACAACCGAACCGGTCAAGGGGCGCGGAAATATTGAAACAAAGGCATGCAAATGAGCTCTATTCACCCGGGCAATCCTTTTTTTCCCCCCTTTGGGCTGGAGAAACGTCGGTTTACAAAACAAACCGGTTAATTGCAGGCAACAAAAGGGGGATGCGCGAAGGATCGGTCCGCGACACGAAGAACCGGACACGGCAGATATCCTGTCGAGTTGTCGGCCTATCTACTTATGGTCGCGGACACCTGCGAATTCCGGTTCGTTTCGGGCCTTCGTGAGCGCCGAGGTAATTTAGCATTCGCTTCAACCACAAACTGCTCTCACCGCAAACCGCTCGAGAGAGAGACCAGGGGGCTGAGTCACACCTCCGAGCTGTTTTAATGCCACGAAACGCGAATGGATTTTTATGTCGGTCCCTTTTAATGTATACACCCTGTACCGGCGTGCTCCCGAATCTTGTACGTGCCGCGTTACTCGTTTCGACCACTGTACCTACATTTGTATCGCATCGGGCCACCGCGAGCAAACGACACCTTTTGAGGGAACAAATTCCTTCTTTACGATTACGATTCATTTAAACGATCCATACACGCTATGTTTATTTATCTACCTTCAGAAAGTTGCAAATCAAGGCACAGATTCAATTTTCTAAAACGATCTTATCACCTTAATTCGTCAGTGTAAATTTAAATTTCGACAGGCTACGTCTAATATTGTGATGTAGTTTTAGGAATTCGAAAAAATTAAGTTGTTCGAATGATTACGATTGCTTCGAAAAATAAATCGCGAGGCAACGGGTCGAGTTACTATTTTATTACAAATTTTAGAAAATCGTGTGAAATTAAAGTGAATTTGCAATGAGTAAAAATAAGTTGAAGATAAACAAGCTTAAAATCGAAAGATTCGTGGACAGTATTAGAGAAAGGTTGAAAATAATTGAATTCTAATTATTGATTTGAAGGATCGTTCTCAAACGAGGTGGATACAGTTGTAAAACGAAAATATTGAATTTCCAATAAAATACAAGTCACGTTTCCTTTGCAATGAAATGAATAAATAAATATTCCATAAGTTAAATTCATTTAAAAATTTAGATTGCTTCACAGTGTTAATTTCTATGAGGATGATATTTTAAACAGACGTTGCTTGTATTTCACCTAACCCAAATCTATAAAATTTCTATATCAACGTTTGATGTACTCGAATGTGTGGTCTTTAAAGATGTAGTGTTTTTAATTGGAGATTATAATACAGAGTTTACCAAGAAAGACAGATTTACCGAGCACAAAGGAGACAATTCGGAGAAGACGAGGTCAACGAGGAATGGCAGCGTTGACTTAATTTCACCGATTGAGATAATCAGGACCGTTGTTACAAGGGTCAACAAGGGATAATATTCTCTTTTAACGACACGTACAGTTCGCAGCTTCTTTCGGGGGAATTCTTCGAACAAACGGAATTTTTGTTATCAAAACATTCTCAACGGAATCCTCAGCCCTCGCTCGGGAACGTCGAAACCTACCAGATTGATCGGACGAAGTATTAAAGATTCGAGGGGAAGAATTTTAATTAGTTACTAAGGCGGGAAAGCTTCTTAAGGATTCTCAATGGCCTCTCGAAGCACCTTCGAAACTCTTTAATGCTTCGAGTGCTGCAAGGGAACGAAGTCTCTTTTTCAGCTCTCCCAACGAGTAGCTAAATGAACTGTTCCCTGCATCCGAACTCGTTCTCTCTTAATTCTTTTTCTCAATCACCGAACACCGGGCGAGCAAACAGAGGGCCCTCGTGCCATTTTCGAAACTTTTTCGAACACCCATCGAATCCCTGCTCCGACACAATTGGCACCTGTAAGGACACATGGGTTCTGCAAACTAATTTCGTCCAATTAACGCGTCGCTCTGTGAGTTCTTTCGCTATTTACACACTTCGAAGTTACCACAGAAAACGTACCACGAGATATACCTACGTACGTAGAGATAAAAACGAGGAATTGGACCATTTTTATAGGGGTTTTCTCACTTTAAATCATTTTTATGAAATTAAGGAAAAACTTTTTAAATATTCTTAGAATTTCTATATATTCTACACTAAAATACGCGGTGTTTGCATTTTGAAACATTAGAAACCTCCAATCTGTTCAGCAGTTATGATTTTTTAAACATACGCATGAAATTTCAGGGGAATCATTCATTCATCAATTTTTTTCTCGAAAGTGGGTAGGATTTCGGGGGTATGTTTATTCACCAAAAATGATTGTCATTGCCGCCCTCAACCGAAAATAATTTTCCCAGGACGATTTGAATAATTTTTTTTCAGGGTTAGCAGACAGTTCTGGTCAGACACTATATTTTGAGGAATTAATTTTTTTCTCGAAAGTGCGCAGGAATTTGATGGTATATGTATTCACCAAAAATGATTGTAATTGACCTCCACAACTAAAAATAATTTTTTCAGAGTGATTTGAAATTTTCTAATTTCTACAAAATTTCCTACCCTGTCGATTTGCTGTAGTGTATCGTGGAACTTTTAAAATGAAACAAAGTTTATATCATAATTTTAACGAGTCCACAAGCAGACCCATAAAAAAACATTATAGTAATTTTTATAAAATTTCCTTCATTGATATTTAAATTTCTAACTGGATACGATGAGGTACAATGAAAATGACTTTTGTTTACATACGAGTAAATGGAGCACGCGCGAAAAGCCAACGAAGGAAAGAAAAACGAAGGTGGCGAAAGTGGTCAAAGTCCCTCATCGACAAATTACTCCTTCGTCGTCCCTTTCTTTGGGATCGGTTTTTTCACCCCCCCCCCCCCCCCCGGGAACAGAGATAGACGATCAGCTTTCGTTCTTCGAGCATGTCCAGCCATTTTCCTCGTTTTCGAAAAACGGTAGCGCGAGTTCGATCTACTTCGACAGAGGGGTTGGAAAGCAGCCGAGGGTGGCTGAAGTGGAGTCTCTTTTGCCTCCCTTGGCAACGGTCACTTGGAAACCCTGTCGACGGAGTGGACATTTCGCGGAGGCACCGCGGAGGGGAGACTTTTCGAGACTCTTTTTACCATCTGTAAAGAGCTTTCGAGGGTGCGAGGCCCCGGGAAAACGAATTTCCTTCCTTGAAATTTTCACGAAACGTCGCGGACGGTCGGAGCTGACGCTCGTTAATGTTTCAGGAACGATAAGCCGGCTTTAAATATGGGATAAACGCCACGTCGACTTTTATTTCACGCGTTACGACTGCGCCGCACTTAGCGCCGCGCGCGTTTCCGGACTCTCCAAAGGAAACTTCAAATACAAAATTGATACGAGCGTCTTCGAATCTTCGCGCTTCGCTAAAAGTAAAACTTGAAAAGTGTCATCGATAAAATTCTGTTGTTTATCATCTTGTGTTTAAGGCGACTAAAACGTGATTTCCCCATTTTTCGGCTGTGTTTACGAGTTCGTGCGAGTCTCGAGGGTTCGAGCGAGTTCATAAACGTCAATCGAGGAAAGAGGATGCTCGCGAGGACACGGTAAAAATTACGAGGAGGAAGGAAACGGGCACGCTGCAAAGGGTTCCCTCCAATTTGCGACTACGTCGTGTACGTGAGTAATTGCAAGATTCCGAAACAAAAGCTCGCGGGCTAAACAAAAGATTGACCCTCGCTTCCTTGTCAGGGGTTGCGCGTCCTTAGGACGATGTATGATTGCGTGCCTCTTGACTCTTACGCCGAGAGAAAAGGCGAATCAGTTTACACTATTCGCGTGGCTGACATTTTCGTTCCTATCATTACGAGCGCAATAATTTTGCTCGATAACGAGACCGCGTACGCTCGCTGAAAATTATTGTCAACGATACCGGGGGAACGATCGCCATATGGCTTCGTCCAACTAAACAATTACGTTCGATTAAAATTACATCTTGAAATATTTTCGAAAAGCAGAAGGCAAGGAGCATCATAGTTTGTAAAAATTTGGAGCAATTCTTGTAATGTATCTAAAAACAACCCCTTGAAAAATTTTATGTGATTTTCAAACTTTAAAATGAATTCGTACTATTTAATAATAGTGGCTTTGTATGGAAACTAGAATTGTTAGGGGATAAAATTATGAAATATATTTAAAATATATAAAAAACATAAATATAAATACAACACCTTGAAAAGTTTCATATGCTTCTGAAACTTTAAAATAAATTCGTACTTTTTAATAATGGTGGCTTTGTATAGAAACTAAAAGTGTTAGGCAATAAAATTATGAAATATATTTATAAACAACCCCTTGAAAAATTTCATGTCTTTCTCAAACTTTAAAATGAACACATACTTTGTAATAATGGTGGCTTTGTATAGAAACTGTTAGGGGATAAAATTACAAAATATATTAAAACAAACCCCTTGAAGAGTTTCATGTAGCTCACCAAATTTTAAAATAAATTTTCAATAATAATTATGGCTTAATCGGTACAAATCACTGAACTATTGAATTTACTTATTATTTGTAGGCAGATTGTAAATTTTATTAAGAGAAAGAAAATGATTGCATAGAAAGTGAAACTGTTAAGCGACAGAATTATGAGAAAAGGAGTTTGTAAATGTTAGTTTTGGGATTCCGTTTGCCTGGATTCTTAAAATTAACACGGCGTTCTGAAATTTCAAAGGCAACTCGCGTAAAACGAAGCAGAACAGCCGACTACTATTATTGCACAATAATTTCAGCCACCGATGAAAGCGCGCACCACATCGTCGACAACGTAAACGCACCGAATGAGATTGCCTTCTGCCACATATTTCTCCTTTCGGCCGCCTCTCTTTCCGCTCGAGAGGGACGGGATCTCGAGAACACACCCACGTACGCGATGGGTGTACGTCTTATTTACGGTAATTGCTTCTCATCTAACTAAGAGGCCACCGTGGGTTTTCCGGGTTCCCTGGTCGCGCGGAGATTCGCCTCTTCCTGATCTCTCGAACCTCCAGCTAACCCACTATACGATAATATTCGTCGTTACGATCCTGAGATATCTAATTTTATTTGCAAACGTTTAGACTCGATCTTAGAAACAATTCATTGTAAACGGTATTTTTAATGTTTTGATCCCCCAAAATTTGGAGCTATTCTTAAGAAAACTGTGGAGAATTGAAAACTCATCAATTAACATAAAATAATTGTATTAAAATTAGAATTGAGATGTTTTATAAAACCAAGCTGCTTGTAAGTCTCATTTACAATATTTGAGGATATGTAGAGTGAATTTTAATAAAGGTTTGAAATTCGTTTGCTTCAAATATACAAGATAAAGGAGAACAACAGAATTTATTTTCAAAGAAAATTCGATGAAGACTTGATCGATAAGAAATTGAAAATTCATCAATTAACATAAAATAATTCAATTAAAATCAGAACTGAGATGCTTTATAAAGCCAAGCTGCTTCTAAGTTTCAATTACAATGTCATAGATATGTAGAGTGAAATTTAATAAAGATGTGAAAGTAATTTATCTTCAAAGACAATACGATGAAGACTCGATCGATAAGAAATTGAAAATTCATCAATTAATATAAGATAATTCAATTAAAATCAGAACTGAGATGCTTTATAAAGCCAAGCTGCTTCTAAGTTTCATTTACAATATCATAGATATGTACAGTGAAATTTAATAAAGATGTGAAAGTAATTAATCTTCAAAGACAATACGACGAAGACTAGATCGATAGGAAATAGAAAATTCACTAATTAACATAAAATAATTCTGATGCTATCAAATTCAGAACTGAGATGTTTTATAACCCCCAACTGTTGTAGATATGTAGACTAAAATTTAATAAAGATGCAAAAGTAATTTCTAAATCTTTTGCATCAGACATAGAAGATAAACAAGAACAACATATAATTTGTCTTCAAAGACAATACGATGAGAACTCGATCTCGTGAACCAACACTTATCAACGTTAAAATATTCTATGTAGATCAAGCTGCATTTCGATGCAGAGCTTATTATTTCTTGCTTGATTTTAAAATTGTCAGAGAAAAGGAGAGAACGTTTACACTGGATACGATTGTAAAGATCGTTATTGAATATTGTAAGGAGCAAATTACGAGTCTTAACGATGAAAAGTGTGTCAAATGTCTATTAATACATGTAAAGCGACTCTTTTCTCGCTCGAGCAGCGAGGAGAGTTAGCTCGCCGATATTAACCCGTCCTGGTAGCGCGCAGCCTCTGCCTCGAAGCGTTATCTCGATTTATGGCTATCGAGGAGAGACTTCTTGTGGGTTTAACGCAGGATCTATCTCGGGTACATTTAGCAGCGCGGAAAATCGAGTAACGAAGCCTCCTTCCTTGGCGTCCGCTCTGCCCCGATCGTCCTTATTATCCGGCTTGATCGCCGATCGTTTGTAACGCCCCGCGCCGGGTACGAGATAATTATTAATCACAGAACCCCGGGAGATCACCGGCGAACGCGATACTCGAGGATTTAAGTCGACGAATATGGAATCTAATTCTGCTTCCCGGCTCCTAGCAATTATTAACTAATTTGCCGGCGAGCGTACCGTAAAGATACCCGCCAATCGTTAACTTCCGCGGAACGGTTTAACGTCTTATCGGGTTTGTGGGAACGCGTTAGTAAATTAATCGAATTAACAAAGCGTTTGGTCGAGGCTGTAATCGAGTGTGAAGATTTAATTGACGGGGGGAAGATTCACCAACTGGGTCGACTTCGATTTTATCGAGCTTTTGTAAAATGATAGATGATCGTGATATTGCAATAAACTTTTATCAGTATGCAAGATTTGCTCGATTTTATAGAAAAATATACACACCATTTCTGGTCACGTATTCTTGCTATTTACATGAGTAAAAGAGAAGAAATTTGAATAACTGAATAGCTATGTTCACAGTGATATTCGAAGTAAACTTTGAACATTATTCAGATAAAAATTCCAGCCATTTATCGAGTTTTTGTAAAATAATAGAGGTTCATCGTGATGATCATGACACTATAATAAATTTTTATAAATATGCAAAACTCGATTTTATTGAAAAATATATAATTATATACAGGGTGTTCGGCCACCTCTAGCAAAAATTTTAATGAGCGATAGTAGAGGCCAAAATAAGACAAAAATCAAGAATACTAATTTGTTGGTGGAAGCTTCGTTAAAAAGTTATTAACGTTTAAAGTGCCGCTCTTACTGAATTTTTTTCTCGAAAATGCGCAAGATTTCGGGGGTATGTCTATTCACCAAAAATGACTGTAATTGAACTCTACAACCGAAAATAATTTTTCCACAACGATTTGCAATTTTTTAATTTTCTCGAATAATTTCACACCTTCTCTATTTTTTTTCTCGAAAGTGGGCAGGATTTCGTGGGTATGTCTAATGACAAAAACTGATTGTAATTGATCCCCGCAACCGAAAATAATTTTTCCACAACGATTTGCAATTTTTTTTCTCCGTTGAAAAATTTAGGCACCTAATTGGATTTTCAGTAAGGAATTTTTTTCTCGAAAGTGCGTACGATTTCGGAGGTATGAGTAATGATAAAAAATGATTGTAATTGATCCCCGCAACCGAAAATAATTTTTTTAAAACGATTTGAAAAATTTTTTTTCGCCGAAAAATTTCAGCACCTACTCGATTTTTTTTCTCGAAAGTAGATAGGATTTCGGAGGTATGTGTACTCACCAAAAATGATTGTAGTTGACCTCCGCAACCGGAAATAATTTTTCCAGAACGATTTGAAATTTTTGAATTTAATTGTTAATAACTTTTTAACGAAGCTTCCATCAACAAATTAGTATTCTTGATTTTCGTCTTATTTTGGCCTCAACTATCGCGCATTAAAATTTTTGCTAGAGGTGGCCGAACACCCTGTACACCATTTGCATACACGTATTTTTGATATTTACAAAAATAAAACAGAAGAAATTTTAATAACTGAATAATTATGTTCACAATGATATTCGAAGTAAACTTTGAACATTATTCAGATAAAAACTCCAGCCTTTTATCGAGCTTTGTAAAATAATAATAAAATAATTGTATTTTTGATATTTACAAAAAAAAAATAGAAGAAATTTGAACAACTGAATAACTATGTTCACAATGATATTCGAAGTAAACTTTGAACATTATTTGTGTAAAAACTCTACTTTTTTGCCGCTAAAAAATTGTTGTGCAATTATTGTATATTAAAAGAGTAAATAGAACTACCTTTATTAATACTAAAATTTCTCAATCGTGTTTTACACCCCACCTCGAATGGAAGATCACTTTCTCGAGAAAGAAGATGCACCCTGAATGAAAAATACTTGTCCCTGATAGGAAAGGCTTCCCATCCGATAAGTGAAATATAATATAAAGTTCGTGACTTGTCTCGATAGTTTCGTCACGCGGAATATCGATGAAAGTAGTTAATGGATTCATATTTTTTCGAAATTTTGCCTCCATCGAACGCCACAGCGCTGATCAGCATTACACTCGATGTTTCCAATCAACGTGGAAGATCTTGTGGGAAAGTCGACTCTTTTAAAAATAAATAATTTTCAAGAAATAACATGCACGTAGATTTTGTTTTAATTTTATTTACCGCGTCTACCAAGTGTGAAAGCTGTTATTAGATTCTCTTTTTTGTTTGTTCCGACCGTTTAACTCGAATTCTTGGAAGAAGCAAACGTTTCTACGAAGCGATACCAGCATTTAACACTGTCCGTCTTAATGGGCCGAGTTAAATCCCAGCAGTTAGGATCCAGTGGAAGATCGTTCGGGATTTGGAAGAATGCGGGCTAATCGATAGATAAAGTATCGAGGTCATGCTCGAGACTCTGAAATTCGTCATGGCTTAATGATCCTCGAACCGGTGTGGTCCGAGGGAGGAGCAAAAGGGAAGCTGTTCAACGTCTTTATGGACGATTTCTGCGATAGCTCGTGGGGGGCGATGACGAATGTAGCCTCCGTTAAGATGGACATTACCGTTAGGAATCATTGTTGGCGACGGAAACGATGGCGGAGAATGAATTCTATATTTGATAACGTAACAAATGCCATCCTAAAAGCTTCACGTTTGCAAACGAAGAAGACGTTTTCATGATGTTCGATGTGGTCGTTATAAAATTTTTTGCGAGTTATAAACGTTAAAGAAATAAATGCACTTTTAGAACTGTCCAAGTTATTACACATTGAAATAGAAAAACGATGCACCTGCGATCTTCGAATCAAACCCGATATTCAGAGTATATAACATAAATTATATCTCTACAATTATCGAGTTACTACACTTAATATTTTACACACAGAAGGAGAACCTGTTTCCTACCATCCTGCAAAGCATCATTAAAATCGAAACCGGTTGGACTCTCATTAGTGCTTCTCAGTCAATAGGAACATTCGACTGTAACTCAATCGTTTCGTTCAGAAGTTAGAAAATTTTAGGCAAAGCAGTCAAATTTAAATTTTTTTATAAAATAAAACACTTTGCAGAATCTTCTATGCGACCATTAACGATTTCATCTTCGATCTCGTTTCCCATTAAACACGTAACACGTCCAAGATCGATACATTCGTAATCGTCGCTTGTAACGAACAAAACAGAATCCGTACTTACTACGATCGGAGGCGATCTGTTCATTTATAAACGCCTTACGTTCCCTTCGTAGACCGCAATTATTCACCCCGTATCCGTAATCTCGTCTTCGTATCCTAATAACTCCATTCATCCAATCAAAACAACGATCCTGTCGAGGGACACGAAGCACCGCGACGCTTCATCCACCTTGGTAATCGAACTCCGGACACTCCTCTTCGATAAAAAGCATCCGGAGAAGAGGAGACTCGATACCTCGTAGCATCGAGGATAATAAGCGGCTTGGCGCAGCTGTTGGCGCCAGCGGAAAACGGCATAAAAGATCAATAAAGGATCATCTCGACGCGCATACCGCGATCGCGTGACGATCATCGTGAGCTCGGAACTAGCGATGGAACCGAGACGTGTTTAGATACTATCGAGATGTACACAGACGTCGATTGATTCTCTTGTATCAATCTATTAAACGGAACGATTACGAATGCTTTGCGATTTATCGGTCGTGGACATCTTCGAGGCTCTTTCTGCGAGAAAAACTACTGTACTTCCTGTTTATTCTTATCGAATTGCTACGACAAATCACTGGACGTGTAAATAGGCGATAGAAAGATGGTTAATTGTTTGGTGAACTTAGAAATTCAGTATAGTTGACCCCTCTGATTCAAAATTGCGACTGAATTATGTTTTAGGAAGGTAGAAACATCGAAACAGTTATATTATAACTGATGCTGTACTAGTTTAATAAAACAATGAATGCATTGCAGTAGAAAGAATTTATTGATCGTATGTATTAATGGATATGTCGAGACAAATTCGTACAATTTTCAAGTGGTAAACATTTTATAAAATAATTTTGCAAAAATTGAGGAAGATACACGAAATAATTCGATTATAAAAATTTGTGAAATCAAATTTGAGTCTTCCAAATTATACTTTGATTGTAATCAAAGATACATTGTAATTTTCTATTATTTGTATTTGCGAATAGATCTTCGACAATTTGAAATTTTACAGGAAATTGAGAACAAGTAATAAATAGAAATGGCTATTGTATACAAGGCGTTCGGACAACCCTGGGAAAAATTTGAATGGGAAATTCTAGAGGCCAAAATAAGACGAAAATCAAGAATACTAATTTGTTGATGCAGGCTTCGTTAAGAAGTTATTAACGTTTAAAGTTCCGCCAGTACTGAATTTTTTTCTAGAAAATGAGTAGGATTTTGGGGGTAGGTCTATTCACCAAAAATTATTGTAATTGGCCCCTGCAACTGAATATAATTTTTTGGGATCGATTTGAAATTTTTTAATTTTGTTGAAAAATTTCATATCTTCTCGAATTTTTTTCTCGAAAGTGGGTAGGATTTCGAGGGTATGTCTAATGACCAAAAATGATTGTAATTGACCCTCGGAACCAAAAATAATTTTTCCAGAATGATTTGAAATTTTTTAATTTTGTCGAAAAATTCCATATTTTTTCGAATTTTTTTCTCGAAAGTGGGTAGGATTTCGAGAGTATGTCTAATGACCAAAAATGATTGTAATTGACTCTCGGAACCAAAAATAATTTTTTCAGAACGATTTATAACTTTTTAATTTCACCGAAAAATTTAGGCACCTACTACTCCCTGTCAATTTTTCTTAAAAATTCATTTTTCATTTTTAGTAATTCTGTTTGATGAGCTACGAAAAAGTTGTCTGATACTTTCTTGTAGGTATTTATGGGCTCTGCTTCAGAAAAAAAGTTCAATGAGATACCTTTACTATTGTAGGAGTTATGGCCGTTTGAAAATTGGACCAATTTTTAGGGGGTTTTTCTCACTTTACGGTGTTAAGAAGCAACTTTTCTAATATTTTTGGAATTTCTACATATTCTCCACGAAAGTACGCGTCGTTTACTTTTTTAAACATTAAAATCATCCAATCCGTTCAGAAGTTATGATATTTCAAAGATTCACATGAAATTTCGGGGTAACATTTTCGGCCAGAAATTACATTTTCAGAAAGGAATTTTTTTCTCGAAAATGGTTAGGAATTCAAAGGTATGTCTTTTCACCAAAAATGATTGTAATTGACCTCTGTAGCCAAAAATAATTTTTTTTAAATGATTTGAAATTTTTTAATAACTTTTTAACGAAGCCTCAGTCAAGAAATTGATATTCTTGATTTTCGTCTTATTTTTGCCTCTAGAATCTGCCATTAAAATTTTTACCAGGGGTGGCCGAACACTGCATATAAGAATCTATAAATAAAGCGTTAGAACACAAAAAAAAACAAAGGTAAATGAATGGAAAACTGCTAGAACAAATTGAAAACAGAAAAAGAAGGAAACAAAAACCTAAATGATAACAAAAAGTATAATTTAAAGTATAAGAAATTAATTTTGTTTACATTTTGTAATAACTGTCCTGTTTTTCCTCGCCATTGTAAAGCACATAGACTCGTGCGTATGGTTTCGAACTCCGGATAAAAAGAAACGGAAATACACGGTACGTCTCTGAACAGGTCCCATCGCTGAGGTAACGCGTGTCCGTGATATTGTCGCAGGAAGAAAGGACGGTCGTCGTGGCGGAGAAAAGACGGCGTTCGAGGCGGAACCACCCCGAGGAGCGAGAAGGAATCAACCAGCCCGGAATAAACGGTCTGGCCTGCGGGCATAATTAAACTTGTCGCTTAAAAATGAGTAGCCACGATGGCGCCGTAAACAGCGAGTTTCGGAGAGTGCAACAGTGAGGCGGCGGCCCGAGCGGTAATTAACGTTCTGCTCGGCGACCGGCGCGAGCAAGAGGGCAACGAACACGCCATTGGTGGAGGAAGGGAGGCTCGGAGAAAATTCTACTCCTTTTGCTTTATCCTTGAGTGGCTCTTGCTAAGGAGGAAGGGAGCTGGAAAGGTCGCGGACGGAACGAGAGACGCGACAAGGAAGAGGAGCGCAGGTGAAGGAAATAATTTGCTAGCGGTAGGCGCTGCTCCTGTCGCGGCTAAAGCTGGATCCACACTGACCATTTTCCCCCAATCGTTCATCGAAATATTCCGTGGGACTCATCACTTATTCATTGAGAAATTTTAATTCTTAAAAAATTCGAGAATGACGTTAAAGTAGGATACAAATTATTATATTTAGGGGTTGAGACAACACTCCACGAAGCTCCCATTTCATTAATTCTATTAACGATGAATCGAATTTGCATGAAGATCCGCAGTTCGATCCATTATTCTTGAAATATAATGATATACGAATTTCTAGAAATATAGTCTCATGAATGGAATCGTACCACTGTTAAAATTCTTATGACTCCTCTTATTCTTCCCATAATTTTTCCGTTTATACCATGAGAGAAGGAATAATAAGTTTCGGTATTTTATGAACACTTGCCACCCGGTATAGTGCAATGTTTCTCGAACTGTGGCTGCCGGAACCGCAGGGGTCCCACGTGTGTGTTGACGGGGGTCCGCGAACTGTCAGAAGAAAATAAGAAACACTTATACAAGGTGTATCGTAAAGCGTAGGACCCACTTGACTGGAATATAAAAGAAAATGTCCTGACCTTCGATACGATAAATTTGTCGCTCGAACGAGTCGAGCAAAAAAAAGAAAAAAGTAATGTCGCGAGAAAACGAACGAGACGATATTCTTTGACGAACCCGTGATATCGTTTTAAAATGGTAAATATCGTCCGGTGAGTCGCTGAACGGGATTCTCGTAAAGGAGAGACTCGAGCCGGCAACAAATTTCATCCCGTGCCGCTTTCGATTCACTTTTTTCGACCGAGTTCGCGTTGTAACACGTATTTTTAATCGGCTTGTACGTTCTTACGCTCGTTTCGGAATATATTGCGCAATTTGCAACCGGTATCGACTCGCTTCTGTATCGCAACATGTTTCCACGGGATTTTATTCGATTTTTAGTGCCAATAATGGTACCGTGAAAAGAGAGACAGAGGATCGAGAGAGCCACGGGACGACTAAAAAGAGTAAATCCTCTTTGGCTTCCTTTCGTTCCCTCTCGAGAGATTCCCTTCGTTTCGCCCGGGAGATAAAGAATGCGGTGACCTCTTCCCCGCTGATAGGATCTAAATTAAATGGCTAATTAATTGCCTGGACGTGCATCGCGGTGCGCAATTAATTGCCTTATTCCGCGGTACTCGAATTGGCCTGCGGTGACAGCCTGATGAGAATTATTACGTCATTAGGTCACAGGAATGAGTCGGCGTTGCTGAATCGCAATCCGCGGTGCAAACAACATTTTCGCGGCGGTCGAAATTAACCGACACGGCGCCGTAAATTTACAAATTCACAACTACCCGGGACTCGTTAAGATCGAACAAATACGCGATCCTTAATGCACCGTCATTAGGATAGGGTTCCAAAAATCGTACCCAATTAGCATACTCTGTCTTGTATTTCTCTATTTTCACGCTAATTTCTACATACAAACACCGAAATTTCTAGCTTATCTTTACGACACCCTTTATTACCTGTTCAACCTTTTATTAACGAGAAAAGGATACAGCTGACGCCCTAGGGATTTTTACGCAACTCTCGCAAGGTGCATCTGCGCCGAAATGAAGCCCACATCTGCTAAACACTTTGTGGCATTTGGCTTTAGCATTCGAGAAATGAATCTTGAAAAATTACCTTCGTCAATGTTCATCGTATCTCTGTATAATTTATATTTTGAACGATGAGTTTTTGTACTTTTTAGTATATAGCGTACCTCACAAAGGAAAGAGAAGAAAAATGTTTACTAATATATTTAATTTATATAATATTACTGTTCCACATCTGCTAAACCCTTTCTGCCATTCTTGAAAAATTACCTTCATCAATGTTTATCTCTATAAACAATAATTTATATTTTGAACGATGAATTTTGTTATACTTTTTAATAATATATTTAATTTTATTTATATAATATTCAATTATAAAGCATTTTCAATCTCCTGTCTTTTGAGCTACCCTTAGAAATAAACTTGTTTACAATATTTTAAGTTGAATTTAACTTACACGAGTTGTAATAGTTTATGCAAATAACTCCCTCAACAATCTGAAACGACAGTACCCAGAGTCTTTAATGGAACACTGTTGTTGGTTTTAACGTTGCCCAAACCTAAATCTGATTGGTCCCTCGTACCATTTCTGTACCCTATTTTCTTGGCATCATCGAAAACAGATTAGTGGACGGTCGTAAAAGCACAAAGAAGACCGGAAGGACAGACGCGTGGTGAAATCAGTCTCGTGCTAGAGGGCGAGGTTAAGTGAAAGAATAGAGGTTTCGCGATAGTCTCGGATTCAGGAGTAAAAAGGACGAACGGTCCCATCTCGTGGGAAGTACTTAGCAAAATCCTCTCATCCACGTGGTCGTTCCAAAGCTGATCCTTCTCTGCGGTCTAAGTTCCACTCGTAAAATAGCATTAATTGCTGTTACTTTCCGGGAGAGGTTCGCTGCACTCTCGAAGATTATTCCTTGGAGAGGAATTGATATTGTATACGAGTCGATTAAAGTTAAAAGTTCCCTCGCTAATACGGACGGGGATCTAGAAACGGTGATTCCAGCCAAGTTTTCAAATAATTTTAATTAAACATTTATATACACTTCGATCAGACTCTTCTGATTTCCTCGAACTGTTAAAAAGCGTTTGAGAAAACGAAAACAGATCTATTAGAATTTTTAATAAATAATTTCATTACTGGAGTGTACACGTGACCAGAATAAACTGAACACTCTGTATATTACATGTACAAATTAAAAACATCAAATTAATGCTACTCGATCAAAACCACAAAGCTGCTATTGAAATTATTGCGATCGGAGCGCTCAAATGCATTTTCAGTAGTATAAGTTCGTATTTGGTCAGACGCGACTTATAATCTACCGCGTACAAACTATACAAAATGAACAATTTTTAAGTAAATCTACCCCATTGACTGTCTCGTTAATGTACAAGTTTCCAGATAATTGAAGGATCATTGAACAAATTATTATTAAATAATCTTCGAGCTAAACTGTAAACAACTCATACGGTGAATATTCTAAGCTCTTTTGCAATGAACCAGTCTAATAACACCAACTGTATCGATAAACAACGATGGCCAATATTATGAAAGCTCGAGTGAGATAGTTATTTCGAAAATGTTCGAAAAATGATATACGGTTATCCCTCTTGGAATTTCTCCTAACGATTTATTAATACGCGCACGGCATCGTATTACCTTCGTCGTGAATGATATCGTCCTTTAGTGGGGCTTTTTTGGCGCTGCAAAATATCGGTGTTTACCTCGCGGAATTCTCCCCCCCTGTTGTAAATCATAATCCGATGCAAGAATGTTCATGGCTCGTATGACCGTCATTATTTACGCATCCTGCTACGAACAGAACGAGGGTTCGCCGCGTTGCTATCGCGCCCCTCTGCTCTCTATACCATCATCCACGAGTTCTGGAACGAAGAAATCCCTATCCAACCCCCGTTTTGCGCCTCGGGGATTATATATAGCGCCGTCCAAGTACGTTGTGCTTAAAATTCGACGAGTTTGTTTTTCACGAGCATCCGTGAACCGTTTCCACCGTAAATTTCCATTTTTATTTTGATCGCTACGAATCTGTATTATTACCCCACCAAAGCCTACAACCACTATCCAGAGCGTTTCAATGATTTTATTTTTTTTTTTTTTTGACAATTTTGATCCATGACGAATTTTTTCCCCTGTGAGTAAACGAAATATTCCAAGCTTCGAGTTTGTTTAGTTCCACGACTTTCTACGGGAAATTTAATATCGTAAGATTATTGTGCAACGCTTCCATCCAACATTTCCCGCGCATTATTATTTAGCAACGTCGCAAAAAATGAGTGTTTACTACTCGTTTAGCGTGATCATTCGCTGTTCGTTTGCGTCTGGGTTGCAAGATCGTCTAGGAATTGCTTTATTGCCAGTCGTTAAGAGAAATCAGCCACGGAGCGCGAGCGACGGGAAAAGGAATGACATTTACACGCATTTTTCTCCGGCGATCATTCTCGAAGCGACGGTGATTTTTAACCGAGACATAGAAATATTCTATAAATGAAACTTCGCGGTAGACCCGCGCGGCTCGAAACGAAACGAGCTTATAAATTGCGTTTAATGGTTTCTTGATCAACGCCAATTTCACTTTAATAGGACGTTATTAATTCGAACATCACCAGACACAATTACTCGATCGAATTTCCAGCTATACGCGCAACAGCAATAACAATTTAATAAAATTTTAACGACGCTGGGCGTCGTTTGCTTCGCGCTATCCAAAGGCAATAAACTGAACTTCTTGGAAGAGACGATTCCAGGGACTGAGATGTTCCTGTTCCTTTCCGAAACAATTATTAGAAAGCATTGCACCGTTTCAATACGACTTATCTTTATTGTGCTTTCTATGGATGTGCAACCTAGGTGTTAAATTCAACGAGAAGTTCCTTGATTGCCAATTTTTACGTGTCAATGTAATTGTAGGTCGAAAAAATGGAGAAAAGTGTACACGTATGAGTGGATTCTGATTTTTTTATATGTAAGTCGACTTACGTCGTGCAACTTACTACTGTAAGTAGAATGAGTGGTCAGACGTGGCGTAAGGGGAATGTGAACACGATTTCTGCTTACAAACTTTTGGGATTCTTAAAAGGATTAGTACAATATTTCTTACTGGGAAAATTCATATGTATTAGTAGAAATTTATAAATTATATAGCATTGAGACAAATATATTGTAAGTATTTTTTTTAATTTAGTCAGAATTTAACGCATTTGATGATACAGGTTCATCATATACAAATTTTTAGGATTCCCAAAAGAATTAAAACAATATTTCTTACTGGGAAAATTCATATGTATTAGTAGAAATTTATAAATTATATGATATTGAAACAACTTCATTGTTATTTTTTTTAATTTTAGTCAGAATTTAACACGTCTGATGATACAGATTCATTATATACTATTATATTATTAAATTAAATTATTTAATTATTAAATTAAAAAATATCTTTCCAGAGTTAATAAGCTGTGGTCTTTAAATGTCATTCTCTCAAGCTCTAAAAGGGATCTTCCAAATTGAGAGGGATAAAATTGTTCAACTTACGAACCACGTCTGGAGCTCATTTTAAGAATCATTACTATAAAACTTCTAACAGTAAACAATTTCTCATACGAATAAGGAAAATTTGATCAAGTTAGATGAAGTTGTGATATAAAACCACAAACCACTATCATTTCTAAGGATTCTATAGTTGATGAGTCAGAATTTAATGCATCTGATGATATAGATTCTTCATATACTATTATATTATTAAATTAAAAAATATCTTGCTAGAGTTAATAAGCTGTGGTCTTTAAATGTCATTCTCTCAAGCTCTAAAAGGGATCTTCCAAATTGAGAGGGATAAAATTGTTCAACTTACGAACCACGTCTGGAGCTCATTTTAAGAATCATTACTGTAACAAACTTCTAACAGTAAACCACTTCTCATATAGAAAATTTAAGCAAATCAGACGAAATTATAACATAAAACTAGAAACCACCATCATTTCTAACCTAGGAATGATCCTAGCTGATGATGAGCAGTCGAAGCGATGTAAAATGAAAAAACCAAAGGAAAAATGAATAAAAAAGGAGTCTATGAATCGACACCTTCTCTTTTCCTTTTCCTTTCTGATTTTCGCGAACGCTGGCCTCACGCACGCCACGACAATATTTCATCGAAGCGATTCGAGTGGGCTGTTTGCTGGCAACACACGGACACCTGGTGTCGCGTTGTCGGTGCGCCAAAAGCCAGCTGCGCTCGCTGCACAGATTATGGTCGGGCCTTTTTCCCCTCCCCCTGCCCCGAAATTCTTAATGATATTGGCGGCGGCGATGATATAGGGCGAACGATAAAATTACACCGGCCACGCAGCCACGGAATCGAACGCCCGCCGCGATTTTTTTTTTTTTAACGTAGCAGATTTCGCCGGTACACGCTCCAGAACCGCGTGTTTATCGAACCGCGAGCACAAAACGAATGGCTTTTACGAAGAACGATGACGCGTGACGCGATACACGCTCGCCCAACGATTGGCGTTTTCAAATTCCATTTTCGTCGATTCGACGTCAGTTTCTCGCTCCACCTTCGGTTATCGAATAATACTCGCCTCGAACTTAAGAAAATAATTATATAATACAACAGGCTATGACTAAATTAAATTAAAATAAAAATAAAAATTATATAAAGAGAATAATTATATAATACTGTGAAAATACACTGTAAATCGCCTAGAGTGCAATATAAACCCTGAGAACCAACCTGATGGGTAATAGTACGACCAAGAATCTTCTACGATATCTAAAACTGACAAGACTATGACTAAATTAAATTAAAATAAAAATCATATAATAACACAGTGGTACGGATACCTTTCTTGCCAGAAGCTAATCGTAAAATCCAATCGCAAAATGCTCGAAATAGCACGGATAACAATAAATTTCTCAAGACAGTCGTTGGTTCGAGTATCTAGGCGAACGCTCCCAGAAATATCAGGAATTCCGACGCGAGAAAGAATCGACGTTTCGCACGGGTGCTCGAAAGAAACACCATTCGATTTGCATGAAAGGGACTTTAGAATTTCGACGCCTTTGTGGCTCGTCAAACGTCTTTCCTGAATCCTCGTTCGCGCCAGCTTCTTTTTCAGAATAGATAAACAGTTACCCTTTCCCCGAGGGATTAAACACGGAGCTCGTCGGGTCCCTTCCTCGTCGGTGGCGGCCTGTAATTACGTAAGCTGCGCGGATAACAAGACCACGTCCGTGAAGAAGTTACTTTTTCTCTGTCGCGGGGCGCGAAGACTTCGTTAAAACGGGGGGAAAAAGCGAGGTGAAAGGATTCGAGACGGAACGCGACGATTCACTCGAACAGAGACCGGTCCCGCGTCCTGCGTCGCCTTTTCTTCGAGTTTGCACGGGATTTCCCGCCCCTCGTCCGCCCCGCTGCTTCCGCCATCGGTTATTTTAATCGCTTTTTGCCCGACGAACGCGGAAATGAAACAGACGTCTCCGTTCCTCGGGACGCCGCTTTCGAATCTGCTCTTGCGATTAATTTTCGAAAAGACTCGAGGAAGACTTCAGACGACTTTTGTAACTGTTCACGAGTTACAAATTGATTTCTCAGTCCCGTCTTTTTAATCCCTTGCCGTACAACGACGAGTCTGCCTCATCACAAGTTCTTAATGTCAAGTTTCACAATCATGAAGCTACTCAGTAGTCATCAAGTCTTACATATCAAAATCAACACATTTTTACATTTACGAGGTATTCATAAAGCAAATCTATTCTTTTTCGTGGTCATTTCTTGTACAAACAAATTTAAATAAAATTGAATAGTATACGTTCGAATACGTACGGTAGTTCATAAGTTGCCACGATAAGAAATTTTTAAATAGAATTTCATTCGATATTTATTTTGTTAAGGTTCCCGTTTATTTCGTTGGTTTTATTTATTCGTCGTTTTCGGTGGAATTACAGAGACCCTTCGACGCAATTATGGGTTCTTTGTCCCGTTGCTCGCACGGATGGTAACAGGTTTGCTGGTTGCCTTCGGTAAATGAAGAGATCAAAGGGAAGAACGCGGGGCATCGTGAAGAGGAAGGCGAGGCAGAGACCGAGAGAAGCCGTAAGCGAAGCAAATAGGCAGGTAAGCAGATAAATAGAGATATAAACAAAGGGAAAATAGTGGATCGAGAACGAGGGAAACACGGAGGCGAGAGCGAGCGAGTGGAGGTACGTGGAATGGGAGGATGGTCACGCAACGAAGGGAAAGGTAGGCCTGAATGGGATTCGGCGGATCCATTCAAACCTATCGGGGAAATAATACCCTTTGTGCATTGTGACCAGTCTCGTTAGTTACCTAACGCTCTCCTGCGCCTGCGTTCCCGCTATCGCCCTGCCAATTCTCATTAACGTCAGACGGCAAAAAATAAAAGAGAGACCCCGGGCCGTCAGTGACGAGGCGTGACGCGACGTGCTGGCACGTGAAAATTTCGTTTGGAACACGACCGAATTAATAGGGAAATCCTACTCGACGAGGATCCATTTCCCGGATAGATGGGGCTAACGAGCAGAACGCGATCACACGATCGATTTCACGACGAATGTATACCCCCAAATCTCCACGTTCGTCCAACTTCTTTAACGATCCGATGGACTCGAACGCGCCAAGCTTCTGGCATTTGCATGGAAAATAAAATAATGACAATGTTCGTTACAGTGATGATTTTTAAGACGAACGTGTAAATCTCCACGTTCTTCCAGTTTGTTTAACGATATGAACGATGAATTCGAACGCGCCAAGCTTCTGGCGTTTGCATGGAAAATAAAATAATAATAACGATGTTCGTTACAATGATGAACGTGGACCCTAAATCTCCACGTTCTTTCAGTTTCTTTAACGATTCGAACGATGAATTCGAACGCGCCAAGCTTCTGACATTTGCATGGAAAATAAAATAATAATAATAACGATTTTTTTAAGGAACATCGAAGGATTCTTGAGAACCGAGTCTATTGTAATAAATGACGAGGGAACAAAGACGCGAAGACAATGGACCGACTAGAAGCGTGCAATTTGAGTCTAACTGCTCGCTAAGTTAATCAAAATCCAACTGATCGTATCGACTTGGTAGAAGCCTGATCGCTTCCAAAGTGACTACGCTGGCGTTGATTGCTCTTTTGAATCGACTAAACCGACTGACTGTTCGAAGTCCACGGCGCCTCCAGATTTCTGAAGGTCCACCCGAAAGCCAACTATACTCTCGTTCGACGTTAACTATCGCAGTTAAGTAACTAGAAACCTGACTGGTTCTACTAACGATAAGACCGAACAACTGAAGTTTGTCTGTTGAACTCTAACTTCTAACTGGTTAAACACTCCGGTGTGTCCAAGAGCGTTGCAATAATACGAATTATGTTCTCCACTCTGTGTAACGGACGAACAGCTTAATTTCGTGTCTAATAAATAACTTGGTTTGCAATAATCGTATTTGAAATCCGCTGTAGCATACGCTTTATTTTATTTTAGAAAAGATTAGATCTTAACAGTAAATATATCGATACTTCATGCATACGAATTTTGTTTCAAGTCTATTTTATACTTGGTTCCAGAGAAAACTATTATCTACGAAGTAATACCGGCTAGTAATTATGCAAACATCCTGTATATAAATTTAAATTCATTTATGTTACAATACAAAACTGAAGCGACTAATGTAAAAAAGGCGTTATTGTACCTGTAGATGTATAAAAGAATTCACCCGATAGATTCAGGAATATCCAGAATCTAGATACGTATATGTTTAAAAACAATAAACAGCGTCCTAACAACCGCTACAGCGAGGCGTGATTACTAATAAATGTTTGTCGTTATACGAATGTTGCTCTGAATATATCCCATAATATTCAATAATTTACAATTAAAAAAAATATTTATAAGCCAGTTATATCGCACATCAGTTCTTTGGTCACATAGAGTCAAAGCAAACTTCAAAATAAACATAGAAGAGAAAATAAATTATAATAGTCGCTACGTTCATCGGATACAGGATGAAATGCCCTTTAAAACGAGCGTCCATTCAAGCAAATAGTGTAATTAGTTCCGTAGATATGACAATTTTTGTTTCAAGTCGAGTGTCAGAGTAAATGTTAAAATAAACATAGAAGATAGCATAAATTATAGTAGTTGTTACGTTGATAGGATAGAGGATGAAAAGCCCTTTAAAATGAGCGTTTGTACGAGTCGATAGCATAATTAATTCCGGAGATATAGCGTTTTTAGTTTCGCGTCGATGCGGTGGCTAGTTTCGAAGATAGGGTTTGTTTACGTTTCGTAGTGCGCTCGCGAGTTCATTCATCTCGCGCGCGTAGATAGTAAACAGTGCGTAGTAAATTCTTGGAAATACTACGCCGAAACTAGGTCACGAGAGTCACGTCTCACGTGCGACAAAGAGGTCCAGCGCGACGCGTCAGACGGAGACAGAGATAGTCAAATTAAGAAAAATACCCTTTTACATAAATTACGATATCTCGAAAACGGAAAGTCCGATCGACAAAAACCAAAAACCACTTTAAAGGGGAAGCTTCATCGCTGCCAACAGTGCCTCAATTATTATTAAGACACTAGTAGTTTCGGAACTGCACGCATCTAAAGTTTTACTATTTTTAATACGCTTAATAGGCTTTTGTAAGGCGGACTGTCAGATGTAGCGGAATTTTAAAAATTACGATTGTCTTTACACGATGATATCTCGAAAACGGAAAGTCCAATCGACAAAAATCAAGAACCACTTTAAAGGGGAGGCCTTGCCGCTCCTAACAGTGTCTTAATTATTAATAAAACACTAGTAATTTCGGAACTGCACGCCTCTAAAGTTTTACTATTTTTAATACGCGTTAATAGACCTTCGTAAGACGGAGAGTGGAATTTAAAAAATTATACCTTCACATAAACTACGATATCTCGAAAACGAAAAGTCCAATCGACTTAAAACAAAAACCATTTTAAAGGGGAAGGTTTACCGCTTCTAATGATGGCTTAGTTATGGAGAAAACACTAATATCTTCGGAACTATACGCATCTAAAGTTTTATTATTTTTAATATACTGAAGATTCTCTCCTTTCACCTTTCCTTGCATACTAATTAATTGCGCGAGTGAATTCTCATTAAAATAAAATAATTTTCTGAGAAACTACTGCACCTCATTCAGTTCTCTGATTCAATAAATGTTATCCAAAAGCTCCTGGAGTTATTAACTCTGCAAACACATAAAATTTCCTCGTTGAATGTTTCAATAATTTTATTTTATTGAGTCCCGGACATTGCGCGATAGAGGGTTGAATATTCCTCGTGCAAAAAAAGAGACTTCGATTCTTGTACTCGATGACGCCGCGCGTCTCGACGACACGAAGCTCGGAACAGCCCAGTCAGCTCTCTCGAACCTCTTCTAAAATCGGCCCGATGAGCATTATGAACGACGCGAGGCGCACACCTTATCGCGAGGGGGTGGAGGAATGAGTATTCCATTCAGAGAAGGTCAGTCGGCGAGTATCGCGTACTTTACAGCGTCGTAAAATTCCTTAACGATTGGCAACGAGACCGAAAGGTGAAGGAACGCGGGTTAAAAAAAGACGGAAGAGGGAACGTGGAAAGCACGTCTCGTTGTCCTCGAAACGTCGCGTTAATGTTGATTTAATGGCCTTTCTCCCTCGCTCGAATCGCTGAAACGCTCAGAGTCTTTTCGGGGGCTTCTTCCTCGAAAACGACGATGCGATATTTCTCGATTTACTGGCCGTTCGAAATGCAGTGTTTACAAGCCGTCGGATCACGGAATCCGCTCGTTTACGGAGCGTTGAACGCGTTCTCAGCCACGCTGGTCGTTCCATCTTCCTGACAGACCCGAGCACGCTGGGTGTGACGTCTTGTTTCTGTTGCGTGAGTAGAGACTCTCACTGCCAGGGGGTGGGAATCGTGAGCTTGCACAATGGGATCTTCCCCGAGAGAAACTTAATTGATCCTGGCTGAACACCGTAGGCCCACTATTTTCCATGGCCCCACGATTACACTCTTTATTTTCCACGAAATAAACGTTAAATTGTATTAATCCTTTGGTATACTCAATGTCGATTTACATGAAACAAATCTTGTTAATTATTTTCGATTTTCTTTTCCATGTAGAGACCCTTCTAGGTTGTCGATATTGGGACGTTTGTATATAATTTCATACAACAAAGATCACAGTAGTGATGTCTAAAACGAAGACCGTCATTCCTAATTTGAAAATTTACTTTCACCGCCATCGATAAAATTATAAGTTCTCTGTTTATACCGTATACTCGTGTTTCCCAACCGATTCATAGGAATTGCTGCGCGACTGGCGCCCGCCACATAATTCTCACGCGCGACTTTTACCTCGATAGCGTCGTTCGAGCAGGATAGTGGCTTCACGGTTCACTTTCGCCGTTTCTCCGTACCGTTTTCGCGCGGCGTTTGTCGCTGAAGCGATCCCAGACCGACGAAACAAGAAAGCCCCGCGTCATTAAACGTCGTTCGACGACGCTCGTTCGGGGATCGCCGGTGACGTCGCGTGATTGACACGCGAGGGGTTGAAACAGAGAACGGAAAGGGAGAACCGAAGGAAGGTACGAGGGAGAGCGAGCGATCGGATGCCGCCAGACGCGCACGATGAGTTATCGATTTCGGTTTCGATTGTCCGCCACCCTAGCTGGCCAACGTTGCTCGGTTTTGTTGCCTGCCCTCCCCCACGGTGTTTCGTCTCCGCCAGCACAACCGCCGTCACCATTACGCCGATACCACCGGAGTTTCTTGTTAATGAATTCCCTCTCTCGCAACGCTCGGTAGCCCGCAATGCCTGCTTATCGATATGTGGCCCCGAGCTGCGCGGAAAAAGCTCTCCGCGAGGCTCGGTTAACCCGAAACCGTACGAGAATTATGCTAATGAACGCGCCCGGAAGATGAACGCCGCAGATATATTACGTATTCCGCTAACGATTTTACATCCATTATGCTACCGCGATAACGCGATCCCTTTGAAATTAAAAATTTGACGGTGGAAGATTTATAAATTTTTTACGTGCGGAGCAGGGTTGTCTAAATTTAATCTTGAAATGTTAAATGTCTGTGTTATCAGGTGCCAACTTTCCAGCCTCAAGCAATATAAGTTTAAACAACTTTCTAATTTCTAGACAGAATATTAATATTAGATTTGCGGGCATTGATCGCACGTATATTTATTGATACCTTTCATGTTGACGTTTACCTTAAAACACGATTTTTCTTTTAATTAGAATATGTATTCATGCCATTGCACTAAACAAATTCAACATAAGTTGTTAAAAAATAATATTTACGCGTTCTGCAATTTTAAATATGGAATCTGACATCCGTCAAATTGACGGTTGCCGTGAATCTAGTGTTAAACAAGTCATTTTTTAGCAGGTCTATAGGGAGGAGTTTATGCTGGAACCAACAAAATTTTTCCAGGTGCCAACTTTCTAGCTTCGAGCAATATATTTGTTATTACAAGACTGCGGATGTTTATGCATTTATGGGAAATTTTAATTTTTAAAAAACTACAGAATTCAGTTAATATGCAAGAATACAAGAAATACTTAAAATAAGGTACGAATTATTATATCTAGGGATTAAGACAACCCTCTACAAAGCTCCAATTTCATTAATTTTTATCTTCATGAATTTGCATAAAGATCCGCAGTCTAGTTATTACGTATATATTTATAACATGAGGAGTTTACACAACTTTGTAACTTGTAGACAGAATACTAAATGCATCGATTTTAGTAGGTCCATACGGAGAAGTTTATACTAGAACCA
Source organism: Colletes gigas (assembly GCF_013123115.1). Taxonomy (NCBI): domain Eukaryota; kingdom Metazoa; phylum Arthropoda; class Insecta; order Hymenoptera; family Colletidae; genus Colletes; species Colletes gigas. The sequence continues at coordinate 10,308,906 of NW_025106635.1, forward strand.
ACAAAAGGTGCCAACTATCCAACTTCGAGTAATACATTTGTTGTCACATTTTCCCATCAATAGAATATAACAAGTTTAAACAACATTGTAACTTCTAGACAGAATATTAAATAAGTCATTTTTAGCAGGTCTATAGGGAGGAGTTTATGCTGGAACCAACAAAGTCGTCAATTTTCCCAGGTGTCAACTTTCTAGCTTCGAGCAATACATTTGTTATTACGTATATATTTATAATATAAGGAGTTTACACAACTTTGTAACTTGTAGACAGAATACTAAATGCATGAATTTTAGTAGGTCCATAGGGAGAAGTTTATACTAGAACCAACAAAAGGTGCCAACTATCCAATTTCAAGTAATACATTTGTTGTCACATTTTCCCAGCGATAGAATATAACAAGTTTATACAACCTTGTAATTTGTAGACAGAATACTAAATACGTCAATTTTAATAGGCCCATAGGGAAGAGTTTATACTAGAACCGAAAGGTGCCAACTTTCCAGCTTCGAGCAATACATTTGTTATACCACCACTAGAATATAACTAGTTTACACAACTTTGTAACTCGTAGACATTAACACTAGAACTACCAAACCAGTCAAAATGACTCATTCATAATTTCTAATAAAACTTACAAAAAATTTTCTATAAGAGAATATATAAACGCTTATTTCCATTGCATTATACATTTCTTCGCGAACCTATCGTTTCAATTTCTTCGGTCCAAATAAACACACTATAATTGTCGGTAGTTCTAGCGTTAAAAACGTCATTTTTTCATAATAAAAATTACGATAATTAGTACAGCGTGCTGACGAAGGCAAAAACGCTTGAGAATGTCGAGTGCAGGGTCGATTTTGTTCGAACGTAAAGTTTCGTCGTAAAATCGATGCCCCGTAACGGGACAGTCTTAAACCTGCATGAGAGACCAAACGCGTTTGCTTTTAACGTTGATTTCACCGCTTACTCCCGTTATCACGTCCCATATTCGTTATAAACCTTTTCCAGCGTCGTAAACGACCGGGGTGCGCGCTATTAACGAATTATTTGTATCCCCCTCCGGCGTAGATTTATTTATTAATCTCGAACGCGCCGTAATTAAAATGTGTACCGTGCCGGGGCGACTGTGGCATTCCGCCCGATAAAATTCATATTTTACGCGTGTAATTGGATCGTTTAATTACGTTAATAAATAACCGGCGCGGATTTCCAGGTCCGACGCACGAAAATGTCCACGCACGCGAAAACGCGACGCGCTCCTAAATGGATTGCGAACGGTTTACGTACACCCATCGAAATGATTTAGCGATACCGTTCGGGCTTTTATGCAGGCAATCAATTACCATTCAGCTTCTTATTTTCTTTCGGCGGCCTTTCTTTTACGCCGCCAACGACGCGTTTTCCGTTAATGAATTCGCTGGCCAACGATCAGATATCCGCGTCGACGCTCACGATGAATGGTTTCGCGCGCTCTTGCACGCCTGTATAGGGTGTTAAAAAGGAAGGGTCAACTTCTTTAGGGGGCTAAGGTAATCACCGAGAAGAATAAAAGATACTTAATCAACTCGCGAGGAAGGTTTCGATCTCACGGAGCGATGATAAAACAGCACAGATAAAGAAACTGACGAATTAAAGCGACTTTATAGTGGTACTGGGAAAGGATAAACTTGATCAAAACAAGGTGTAAAAATTGTCCTAAATTATATGTAGGGATAGTTGATAGGGATGGAATAAAAATTTAGTTGGTTGCTTAATTTGCAAAAATTTAAGAAATACAGTGAGATACGAATTATTATATTTAAGGGTTGAGACAACCCTCTGCAAAGCTCCCATGTCATTAATTCTATTAACAAAAATATGAATTTGCATGGAGATCCGTAGTCTAATGACGAGGATGAAAATATCAAGATAAAAGATTTGTCAAGTTAAAATATATGCTATCAGCATTTGTAAAAAATTAGAAACAATTAATACGTATACACAAAATTTAAAAATATATTCCAAACATTATGTTCGATGATTCTAAATAGCCACATGGCTGGAAATGAAAGTGCTAACGGCGTATGCTCAAAATTCCGAACAGCAGGGTGCCTGGTAAATCCATTTCAGACCACACACCTAAACGCGTTGCATTGTTACGCTGTTGCGCAGTGATTAATTACGGATTATTCTTCGATTAGAGGAGATCCTCTCGATTAGTTGAAATTGTACTAATTATTCATTTACATAGTAAATGCACTGCTCGCGTGCTGCACGAGAATTACTCGACTCGAGAGTGACTCGATTTAACGAGGACGAGATCGACGATCGCGTATTGTTACAATTTTCGAAGCGATATTGAATTTCAAAGAAGATTCGAGGACCAGAGTGATAAGACCCTCTCGGTGATTTCGTTGCTCGACATCGAAACGTTTCAATTACTCGAGATATATTTTTCCCAGGAAACCCGGGTCACGGAATGTAAAACGACTCGCGATTGGTTTTCCCGCGCGTTCGCCTCGTATAAAAATTGTTCAACACGGAACAGCCATTAAGAGGGGCAGAAATTCCGTTTAAAGCATTGGCCAATGACGAGGGTTAATTTAGTTTTCATGCTGCGGACTTGTGAATGCTTCCGCGCCATTAATTCTTTAACGGTCGCGCCGGCGTTAATAATCGCGCCTGGAAATTTGTTGTGTCAGCGTTCCGTAATCGGAAATTCTACTTTGTATAGACTCTCATCGGAACGAATTTCTTCTAACTCGTTCTGGACAAAAGTTTTAAATAGAAATAAAAATTTTAAGCACGAACTTCACAACGAAATATTCGAATCAAATTCTACCTATTTCTGATTCATCGATAGTCAAATATGATATTGTCCAAGGTTTATAAAATCGAGTGATTTCATCAAAGACGTACTTACAGTTTTCAGGAGAGATGGGGACAAAATATTATTGTGTCGTTGCCAGTTACGTACCTGGAAAATAAAGAGAATCATTTGTTAGAACTTATAATTGCTCTTCTATGTTATTACTTGAATAAAATATATTTTTTGGATTTGTTTATTTCGATGTTTCAGCTTTGGTACATATAAAATTGTATCGTGAATTCACGCATATAAACACAAAAATAATATAATAATTTGAACACTTGGAAAATAAACGGAATCATTTATTAGAACCCATAATAGCTCTTGTATATTATCATTTGAATAAAGCATATTTTTTGGACTTATTTATTTTGACGTTTCAGACTTGGTAAATACCCGGTGTTCGGCCAACCTGGGAAAAATTTTAATGAGAGATTCTAGAGGCCAAAATAAAACGAAAATCAAGAATACTAATTTGTTGATGGAGGCTTCGTTAAAACGTTATTAACGTTTAAAGTTCTGCCTGTACTGAATTTTTTTCTAAAAAGTGGGTAGGATTTTGGGGGTAGGTATATTCACAAAAAATAATTGTAATTGACCTCTGTAACTAACTATAATTTTTTTATTATGATTTGAAATTTTTTAATTTCGTCTAAAAATTTCAGTACCTGCTTGAATTTTTTTCTCGAAAGTGGAATGGATTTCTGGGGAATGTGAATTTACATAAAATGATTGTAATTGAGCCCTGCAACCAAAACTAATTTTTTCAGAACGATTTGAAATTTTTTAATTTAATTTTTTAATAACTTTTTAATGAAGCCTCAGACAAGAAATTGATGTTCTTGATTTTCGTCTTATTTTGGCCTCTAGAATCTCGCATTAAAATAAACTCGTCCCAAAATTGTACCCTGAATTTACGTATGTAATCAGAAAAATAATATAGTAACCTGAACACTTGGAAAATAAAGAGAATCATTTGTTAGAACTCATAATTGCTCTTCTATATTATTATTTGAATAAAGCATATTTTTTGGACTTATTTATTTCGACATTTCAGCCTTTGTAAATATAAAATCGTCCCAAAATTGTACCCTGAATTCACGTATATAAACAGAAAAATAATATTGTAACCTAAACCCTTGGGAAATAAAGAGAATCATTTGTTAGAACCCATAATTGCTCTTCTATATTATTATTGGAATAAAGCATATTTTTTGAACTTATTTATTTCGACATTTCAGCCTTTGTAAATATAAAATCGTCCCAAAATTGTACCCTGAATTCACGTATATAAACAGAAAAATAATATTGTAACCTGAACCCTTGGGAAATAAAGAGAATCATTTGTTAGAACCCATAATTGCTCTTCTATATTATTATTGGAATAAAGCATATTTTTTGAACTTATTTATTTTAACTTGCATTATGAAATTTGTCTCAGTCCCGTGAGGAAGTTAAAATTAACGAGAAACCTACGAGAGGAGTCACCCCGTTTCGATGGTATTTTTCCCCTTCGATTCGTGAACTTTCTGTAACAACTTTCTCAACGTGGTCGTTGCATCCGATTCGAGAGGGACTGGGCGTTCGAGCGTTGAATTCCCGCGGCGTAAAAAAATTAACCGACAGGAAATATCAATTCCCTTAAGATCGCGAATCGTTCTCGGCGCGGCGTACCCGACGGAATATTCTCATAAGCATCGAAATAAATCCTTCCCCGCCATTGTTCCCATTTTTCTCGACGATCGCGAGTCGCCTTTTCATCGTGTACCCTCCGCGTAGCCGGGTCTTCTCGGAATTGTTAAGCGCCAACGTTAACGGTGGGCGTCGACTTTCGAGGCCGACTATGGTGGACGTATGCATTAACAACTACAGAAGGGATTCTGAAAGGACGAAGGAAGAAGACGAAAGAACGAACGACGAAGGGAGAGGAGAGGCCGACCCAGACAGGGTTAAAGTCCCCGCTGAGGAACTCGAGGGCAGTGCCGTAACCACGGCTTGATAAATTACAGTATTTTTCGATACCCCGCGGGAAAAAGCGGACCAGCGTCGAATATGAGCGTCGCCCTTAATGGAATCCGATGGATTACACCGGAGAGAGCAACGATTTCGTACGTTCCCGACACGAGTGTTTCCTTTCGTCGAGCGTAATCTCAATTTGGCAAGGATCTCCGATTTTTTCACGGGCAACGATTACCCTTTAACGTACGGAAAAACGAGGAAACGAAACTTCGAGACCCTCCTAATTGCTGCACGGAAATTAATCTTTAAATATTATTTTTGGGGAGCGTGTGCATTCGAGGTCAACGGTTTTAATTATTTTGTAATGGACAACCCCCATATTTCGCGATAGGAATTTTGCAATGCTATATACGGTACTATATGGACATCTAAAAACCATACAACTTTGATCTGAATCGCTTTTTGGACAATAATAATTTATGGGTTGTTTGAAATCACCCTGTATATTGTCTCTATTTGTGAATATAAATATACAAAAATTCTTCGAATTGTATAGTTGATATTTTAACTCTAGTTTAGGGAAACTTTCTAGTATTAGATGTAGCAGACATAATTATTGTTCAGTAGTGATCAGTATGTCCATATTTGCTGATATAAACGAAATAAAATTTGTAATTGTACTACGAGTTCTGAAAGATTTCTGCTTAAGGGGGTGAAAGAGTAAACGCGAAAGGGTAGGAAACTTCTACTATTTCTTCCCTAACAATAAGAATATATTGCTGGAATTTCGGGAAATCGCCTCACACGAAGTATAATTATCCACGAGTCTCAGTTTGCGTCTTCGTTTTTCGCGACCCTTGCCTAAGCCCGTTTTAGACCGATTCTCTACCGTTTCGGAGTCCGATTTTTGGGCAAAGTCGATGGAATTTCTGGAAAAAAGGACCGACCGTCCCTCGGAATACGGTGTCACGACCTTCCAGAGGAAGACAGAAGCGGCGAAGAACTATTAGGGCGACACATCACGTGGCAGCCTTATCAACAGAGGGATCTTCGTTCCTCGTCGGTCCTAACGTTAGGGTGCCGGTGGTGGTATTGTTCGACCTTGTCGACGGCGATGATGGCGAGCCTTATCTCGGTGGACGCGCGTGACTGGTCCCTGACAGAAGACAGAGGAACGGGGTGGGTGCCTTTGCAGCCTCTGAAAGTCTGACACGGCGTGCTCAGACCGAAACGCAGAAACAGTGCAGATAACGAAGAAGCGAGGCGGAGAACTCCGAGCGGGCGGCAAGAAGCGACGGGAAAAAGAGGGACGAACAACCAAGATTGCAGAGATAACGCGAGTAAGAGGAAGGTCAGAGACCACGGGGAGGTAGGAACGCGTTACGCGGGGTGAGATATTGCAACGATTGCATATTTTAAAGAGAGTCGAGGAATGATGCGGAATAATCATCTTGAGCGCGATCTTCGCCGGGGACCTCGGCTTTAAAAGGAACGAGAGACGGTCAGGCTCGGCGCTGGCGAATTTAAACGTCGACGATGCGATCTTTGGAACAAATTGGACGGTCAGGTATTTAATTTTTCCTTCGTAGGACGTAGGAAATAGCAGAAATGGATGTTTCAAATGTAAACAGTCTGATATTCTTCAATGTTTAACAGAGAAAGGTAAATTACTCTGGCTATCCTTTGTCCATCGATAATTCAATTAAATTTCCCTACATTTCCGTAGGTCGGCGTACAGATTTATTAAAAATCAAAAACGAATTTTTAAGAAACATCTATGATGCTCTTTTTTGGCAAAATTAAAAAATTTTAAACTGTTCTGAAAAAATTATTTTTGGTTCCGGGGGTCAATTACAATCATTTTTGGTGAATAGATATATCACCGAAATCCTACGCACTTTCGAGAAAAAAAATTCTTTACCGAAAATACAATGTCTGATCATGAATGAACGATTCCCCTGAAATTGTCATACGTATGTTTAAAAAATCATAACTCCTGAACGGATTCGACGATTTTAATGTTTCAAAATGCAACCGACACGTATTTTGTTGAAGAATATGTAGAAATTCTAAGAATGTTTGATAAATTGTTGCTTAACCCCGTACAATGAGAAAAACTCCATAAAAATAGTCCAATAATTCACTACAAATATCTTTCATGCAAAGTTTTCTTGCATTTAGAATATATTTTTTGTGGTTTTAATTAATCACGGCTCCTTATATAGAAATCTGTAAGTTTATCCTTATATCATCTTTATTATCAGAATTAGTTTCTTTTATTTTAAAAAACTGAGGTAAATTACTCTGTTTACTCGTTGTTAACCTCTTCAAGGATACTGACTCGTATGTGTACCTCTCTATTTAAGTTATTTTGAATATTACATCATAATAGTAACCACTAGAGTTACAATTGAATGTTCATCATTAAATTTTCCTTTACCAAGGATAAAATAATTTAGTCCTGAAGAGGTTAAGAAGACGAAACTCAAACCATAGCTTCAAGCAACTACGAATTCACAGAGTTAGAGTGTTGTTAGTTAAAAAAAAAAGCGTTCTTAAATAAAATTGTAAAATCGAATTTTGTCCACGAATCAACGTTTTCTAGCGCACTGTGCTCGAAGAAACGAAATCCACTGATTATCGCGAGGCTTCTAATAACGCTCGATACCTAGCTGGAAAGTGGATTAACCGCAGAAAAGAAGGAGTCCCGGGCAAAGTGGAACGAAAGGAACAAGACCGAAAGGAAGAACGGAAGGGAAAAGGAGCTCGGTGAAGCTCGAAGCGGATAAGGAGAAGCGAAGGATGAGGTGCTGGGAAAGTGGATCGTAGAAAGCAGAGGGAAATAGAGAGAACCTGGCTGGAGAGACAGACGCGTTGAGCAGGAAGGGTAGAACGTCGTCCGATAACGGTTCTCGTCTCGCCGACAACCGGCGCCGGTCGCACGGCGTATAAAACACCCTCGCGCCTCGTTGCGAGCGTCGATGCATCGGTGCTGCGACTGCAATTTCCACCTCCAGCCGGCGGTCGGTGCTCGATGCCAGGTTTCCATGCTTTCTCAATGGCGATCTAGATAGTCCATTCCCGTCCACCAGTGCGATTCGTTGCACGATTGACGTTCCTACGATATACAGACTGCTTCCGAGGGAAAGGGTCCAGACGATAAACAATAACACCGACGCGTATTGGACCGAGAGATTGCACGGGAACGGTAGCAAGGTTATCGGGGGGGATACTTTTTGGAAAAACGATGGGACACCACGGCGAGCATAATCGAGTGTAAATTGATGGATGTCGACCCTGCGCAAAAAATTACACGACGAAGGAGGAATCACGCGTGTGGAAATCTTCAACCCCTTGACGACCCCCCGGAGTTCCTGAAACGGAAACTTCGCAAATCGGAGATAAATCGCCGATTTGTATTGTTTGGAACTCTTGTAAATAAATAGAATGTATTTTATGATTTTATGCGTAGAATGTTCCTTTGATTAATTCCTAATATACGTATTGTACGCCAAAACTGTCGGGATATATTTATTGATACATTGATGTGTATTTATTAGAGATTATTTAGTCAGGTTGAAAATTCTAGCTTAATTCATCAATCTACAAAATATAAACATACGTAAATGTAATGAAACGTGTTCTATTTCGACAGTAATAATAATTAAAAAATATTATCATCTATTTTGATTAGAAAGGTAATCGAACATTTTAATATTATTAACTTAACGAAGACTATACTAATATAACAGATGTACATATTTGCTTTCTTAAAACAATTTTGAAAAAAGAATTAACAAACGAAAAGCCCAATTATTAATTTCTAAAATTCTTTTAGCGTGTCTAACTCCATACAACCCTTCAGGATCGCTCTTAAATACAAAGGGCGGAGGTTAACCTCTTCAGGGACGATTTTTTTTTTATAATCTGTAGTGAAAATTTTGGTCCATTTATTATTGACAGTAACTATGATTATAAAAAACTAAACGTCCACATATGTGGCCAAGGTCGTGAAGAGATTAAGGAGTTCCAGAGAAGACATGTGGTAGCCGAGTGTGTCGAAATGTCTAATATATCTGAACTCTCTTTCGAGAGATCGGACAAAAATTTTGCTACGGTGACATGTATCCCCAAGAAGGTTCTCGTGGCAAAAAGCATCCCTGTATCGTGTAATAAATGGAACCAGGGGGTGTCCCAGCCCCGGCGTCGCCAGCGACCAGGCGTGGAGCGTTAAACGGAGCTAAAAGAATTCATTTTGCGAAACCGATGATGCCGAACGGGCAGGACGCCGCGACGCCTGCACGGCCAGCCTGTACGTCGAAGTAGCCAATTAAAATCTCTTTGGAAGTCGTTTTTAGGATGGCTCGGCCAGCATCAAGGAGGGGCGGGCTAATGAATTCCGGCAGAGGGTGTTGGGACGTAAAGCTGGTTTCCAGCGTAAACGCTTGGGACCAGACATCGAACAGAGAGGATCGGGGATAGAGGGAGCAAGAGAGAGAGACGTGATGGTACAGGGATTCCTGGTGTACAGTGCAGCCGGCAGACAGGATCGATGCTTCCTGTCTGCTCGAGAGCCTTTAAGCAACGAGTCATTGACTGGCTGCGCCTTTGTCAAAGCGATGAACTGGAAATTTTCGCACTTGCGTTTTAAGGTCGACAGTGGTCGGCGAGGGCGAAACGGTCGGGGGTCGTGGCGGCAGAACGGCGCGCGATTACGCTGAGAAAGTGCACCGAGCCGATCTTAAGAATCATCGTAAAGTGCAATCTTAGCAACTCGAATTTAGTAATCAAGGTTCCTAACATGTTTACTGCCAGATCAAACCCCTTAAATTGTCCACGAATACCAAAGATTGGTTATAGACAACTGGAAACTAGCATACCCATCATTTGTTTTGGAATTTATTTTTAAAGACTCGTTCAAATTCAAGAGAAATTCTAGATTTATTTTCTTTAAGATCTAATCTTGAGTAACGGGGCAGCCAATGTGTTAAAAAAGGTTCCTCCATTATTTGTCAGCCCTTTGTAATGTACAAATTAATGAACGATAGCTCTACTGTGAAGAAACAAACTTATGGATCACGAAATATAATTATAATTCAAATTCTACACATATCTGGAGCAGTACAATACTGCAAGAAGATGTAAATGTATAACTTAAAATTCTACACGTATCTCAAGAAGTAGAATACTGCAAGAAGTTGTAAATTTTATAGCTTTATAAACTTTATAAATACAGTTCTATTCTAAATTCAAATTTTACACGTATCTGAAGTAGTACAATACAATAGTTATAAATTTAAAACTACTTGCAGTATTGTACTACTTCAGATACGTGGAGAATTTGAATTTAGACCAAAAAGATATTTAAAAAAGATGAAAAGAAGAACCTCTATTTAACTACTGCCCTATCACGAATATTATAAAAGTCTACAAGCACTTTCGTGGATAGTAGTAGCCCTTAATATCGTTGAAAGCAAGAGTTCGAATCGATTCCGACTAGACGTTATAACTTTTACGCCATTCTCTTACAACATCCGCGAGATTCGCTGACGCCCACCATTATACGCCGCTAGACACCATCCACTCCCAAATAGGAGATCCCGTTTATGGCAGATTTGCGACTCCCGTGTGTTTCGCTAACTCGTAACGATATTTTCGATCGCCTGAAACCCTGGCTCCACTCGAACGATAATCAACAAAACGTTTCTCGATGAAACCGACCCTGTTTCGAGGAAGCGACTGTTCGAAAGGAAGCCAGAGGATTCGAAAAAGGGCGCAAGCGAGAACCAGGGGTGGAAAGTCTCGTGACTCGAGCTGCGGGGGTGGAGGGTTGATTTATGGAAATTGGGTGGCCCGACCGAAAGCACGACGTGGCTTGTTGCGGGCGAAGAACCGGTGTGCTGGGGTTGGAAGAACATCGGCGGGACGAGAACCGATGCCAGTACGATCTTTGATCTCCCTTTTCGAGGGCAACGCGAGGCGCGAATGCCCCGCTATTGTTAGCGGAGGCTGTTGATACACTTTTATCGGTGATTATCTGCGTTCGAAACGCGCTGCGGATCAAAGGTATCGCGCTTGTTTTTTCCCAGAATTTGTTAGGCTAAGTGGACCCTATTGCTTGCGTTATTAAACGAGACACAGAGACTACAATACACGGGATGAGTGAAAAATCGGAACGGGGAGTAATTCTACGTTAAAAAATAGGGGGAAAATGTGGTATACAATTTTTTCATTCGAGGCTTCGTTTTGGAGAAAATGAAAAATATGAAGTCTATTGCTTTTGTTCAAAGAGGATAATTTAAATTCCAGAATAGGAAATGTATTAAACAGTTGTTGAGTAATAAAATTCGCGGTTTCCGCTTTGTTTATATTTTCTGAAGGAGAGTAATTCTACGTTAAAAAATGGGGGGAAAATGTAGGATACAATTTTTTCATTCGAGGCTTCGTTTTTGAGAAAATGAAAAATATGAAATCTATTGCTTTTGTTCATAGAGGATAATTTAAATTCCAGAATAGGAAATGTATTAACCAGTTGTTGAGTAATAAAATTCAGGGTTTTCGATTTGTTTATATTTTCTCAAACGCTGGAAGAGCGGGTTGCAACCCTCAAAGTCGCCAAAACTGAAGAATATCGCCCACAAATTTCATCCAGTTAATTTCGCGAAACAGATGCTCTTAATGAAAAAGATTTTCGTTGTATCCCGAAAGGGAAGCAATTTGCTCATCTTATTTGAAATCCCTCGTCGCGTTAAGAGCCCTACAACGTCAATTAGAATATAATGGAGCCTCTTCTGTTCCCTTTGGTAGTCGTACCTTTGTGACAGATCACGATGATGGAGACCCGTGTGTCTACCAAAAGTGTCTAGAGAGCCTGTACGTGTCTCCATAAATGTTAATTAACAGTGATTACGAAGCACCCTTCCTGTTTAACGTTCCTGCCAACTACCGTCCAGCCACTAGATGCTATTGGCACAGGCTACCCGCGTGTCTGACGCCGTTAGGCAGCTGCTGCGTCAACACCGAAAACCATAACAATGAGAAATCGCCCAAAATTCAGCCAGCCCCGCGTAAATTACATTTATCATCAATATCTTTTTATTATTCCTCTAGGCTGGCCTTTTCACTTTTAAATTAGTTCTCTTTGAATTAATTTCTGAAACGTCATCGTCCTTGCTTGCGAATACCCCAAGAAAAACATCTCGTCCGTTATGTCGATAGAAAGAAAAGACGCCTTTGATTAGCCAAAAATAGTCCAAGAAGAAGGCAAACTTTTTCTTTCCACCCTCAAAATAATCCAATCGAGTTTGCAAATTAATTACACTTCTTTTCATTGCGTCAGATCGTCAGGAATTAATTTTTGATACTCGAATCAAACATTTTCAATGAAGAGAAAACAAGGAAGGTGGAAATAAAAGCAGTTAGGGAATCGACGAAATTGCTATTACGAAATCAATTAGATGCGTTATAAGATAAGGCTTGTTGACCACCGATCCATGGCAACTCGAAAGTAATAAGAGGAGCAACCAGACTAATCCTGTACAATGCTTCCTCGGAGTAAATAAACGACGGAGAGTCGTGTCTCGCGAAACGAGCTGGTCGATTACGATCAGCACGAGGTAACTCGAGAATTCCAGAGAAAATGGATGTTAAATACGACATGTAACAGGTTCCACAACGTTCTGTATCGTGTCGTATATGGAACCAGGCGTTCTTGATCTTCCGTTCAGCGTCCGTGAAAAAGAAAATTGTTTACCCGTCCGCCTCTCGCGCGTATAATCTATACCGAACGCACATATCTACCACACACTAAGTTCTCATCGATGTATTACTTTAATATTTTCTAAACGAATATTTAGAGTTTCAAATCGACGAATTTTTTAGTGGATCTTTCAGGTTGATCCATAGAGTTAAATGCACCAATTCTGATGAAAAAATATAAAACAACAAATTTTGCAAGAATTTGTACTCTTTGAATTTACAAAATATGAAGGGAATATTTGCTGAATTAATTACGATTTCGAAACGTGTGAATAAATCTGTGAGTCGCTGTATATTGATCGTACCATTAACCCCTGTAACCTTTTCACTGACCATCCTTTTTACTCGTGTATTTTTACACTCTGTATCGATTATTCGATGGCACGAAACGACGGCGTTACAACATTCAGAACTTCCAATACGAGACAGGAAACAGATTTATTTGTTGTATGGTGAAAGGGTGAGTTTACTGTAAACGAGTCATTCTAATATGTTAGCCATTTTTAATGATAGGAAAAATTCGTGATTAAAAATTTATATGCAAAAATAATAAAAAGCAAAATAAAAAAATAAAATTTAATTTTAAATTGCTGGATTTTTTCGATAGAACACCCTCTATAGAGATACAACCAAAAGAGAATAATTCTACATGCAAAAATACACGGAAAATGTACATCGAACATTTTTCATACGAGGTTTTGTTTTCAAGAAAAATCGATTTGGAAACTGCTTGGAGCATGCGCAATTTTACTAGAGTTTAATGCATCTCTATAGATTATTATCCTTTGTATACGTGTCGTAGCAACAATTTGGCCCCTTTCCAATGGACCACCATACACGGTGTTACACACCCAAGTAATACAACCGAGAAACAAATGATTCTACATATAACAATATTTAAAATATGTATATAAAAATTATTACGAGTATTTCTTTATAATTCCAAAATTATTTTCCCGAATGCATTACTTTGTTTCGCTATTGCACGGTCGAAACGTTGTACAGAATTTTCTGTAAAGGCATTTTCTGGCACAGAACAATAAGGTGGCTTCGATATCGATTGTATCGTTTGTTTGGGACACCCAGTGTATCCGGTAACTCTGAGCGTCGAAATTAAATCGCGTTCAGGCATATACGAAATTAGTTGAGCGTGCCCATTAGTAATTAGTAGACATCATTCAGGACAGGATATTTTCGAGTGAGCGTTTCGAAATTCGCTCGAACAGTACCGGCATCACAGGTTGGCAGGAACGGGCGTAATTAGTCGACCCTTTGAGGTTTCAGACCCTCTTTCGAGCATCGATATTAGTAGTATAGCGCACGAGAATCGCTGCAACCTCCCCCTCTTTCCACGTGGGGGAGGTGAAACAGGAGGGTAGTTCGCAGGATGGAAACAACGGGGCCGAGTTTGTTGCCGCGTGCTTCGTCGAAAACCGTTCCAAAGTTGACAAACTATTATTGGTATATTCGAACCTAACGTCTGGAATGTATTCCTAGGAACCCTAACCCTTCCCGCTCGCTAACATATCGCTGTACGAATTTCGCGCAACTTAACCAACTCTGCGTAACTTTTCGCCAATACGAATGTTCTAATTAAACCAGAATCTACTTTCGGGGCCATTGAATACTATAATTTGAATGCAATGATTTCCATTACAGCAGAGAAGAATATATATTGAAACTTATCAATTTTTTAAAGGACATACGATCTAAAACAAGAATACGTTATCAATGGTCATGATCCTAGTTGCTAATGTAATCCTAAATAAAATTAAAATAAATAAATAAATTTGTCCCTGAAGAGATTAATTTTATACGCACAATAATCTGAGTGCAATGATTTTCATTACATTTTTTTTTAGTGCCTAAATTATTTGGCAAAAAAAACAATTTCAAATCGTTCTGGAAAAATTATAGTTAGTTACAGGGGTCAATTACAATTATTTTTGGTGAATAGACCTACCCGCGAAATCCTACTCACTTTCTAGAAAAAAATTCAGTACAGACGGAACTTCTAACGTTAATTACTTTTCAACGAAGCCTGCGTCAATAAATTAGTATTCTTGATTTTCGTCTTATTTTGGCCTCTAGAATCTCCCATTAAAATTTTTCATATAACAAAATCTAAAACAAGAGTATCTTATCAATGGCCATGATCTTAGTTACAAATATAACCTAAAATAAAATTAATATAAACAAATAAATTCAAAGGGTTTATCCAGCATTTCTGTTTTGTTTTGCTGTGTATCGTCGATAGTCAATAACAGTCTACTTTTCGATCTCTTAAACGGCGATTAATCGAGCAGCTACCGAAGCGACAGAAATCACTAACATTAACCGACGTAAACGACGCATGAAAATAATTTATGCGTCGTCGTTCCAGCAGAAATTGCTTACTTCCAACGAAAAGTATCGCCCCGGGGAAATTGCGCGTCGACTCGCCGCGAAGTTAATGCACGGCGACGTTGGAAATCGGTTGATTATAGGACTCAAAATTTTCTAATACGAGCATTAAATGAAAACCGAGCCCCGAGCAGCCGCCCAGCAGCGCGTAACGCTGGACTTCCTTTTAAACGATCGTCTACCCCGCCATTATCGGACGTGGGATAATTTTCCAGTCCCGCCAGGAACCTCCCATTTTCGAACACGACCTTTCCTAGCGCCTGAGAATTATTAATGACGCCCTACGTTGGCTATCGTCGTTCCAACAACGCCAGCGTATCGTGTGGTGGCGTGTGGTAACGTTCAAAATTCCCGCGCATAAGATTTGTACACATTGCGTCATGTGACGCGCAACTTGCGTTGGATCCGATCGAATCTTTTGTTAAACTTTCGTTAAAGTTAATGTCACATCATATAAAATGTAAAGATACTTGCGTATAATAAATATCTGTCTTTAGTTGTACAAATAAACTACGAAAGTTTATTGACTTGCCACGTTTTGATCAATGTCCTTTTCAGGTTTATTTATGCACGTTGTATCGTATCAAAAGAATATACTGCATAGTATGTTTTCGTGCCACGATCATTCATATCAGAATTTTCTTAGTTTATAATTGGAAGGGAAAGAAAAAGTAGTAACTTAACCTGATTTAAACATCGACAAATGTTAGATTGCACAATGTAATTCGATTAACTTACTTGGGGCAGGAAGGGTAGATCGACGAAGTAACAACGCTGTTCAATAGATACACACACTGGTTATTAACAAACGCACTAGAAACTACACGTGCACAGTCACGAAGAATTGAATAAAGATTCCAAGCGGGAGCAGAGAATTGGACAGAGGGAGACAACCGCGACGCGAGAAACAAAGATGGCTGCCGTGCGCGCGCAGCTAGCGGTCAACTCAAGAAGCACATCGCGAAGACAAAATACGACTCGTATTTTTAATTTATTTGTTACGACCGCATTCGATAAAATTAGAAAGTGGAAAGTGTCTGGAACTCGTGGATCTTTCTACTAAGAGTTACTGATTAATGCTCGTACTAATACTAATACGTGGTAATTTAAATAACAGGGTTATAATCACAAGTCACACGAACCCTAACTTAAACGTCTGACCCAGTACGGTCAACAACCCCTGCTGGAATATTTTTTTCTCCCTACAATATGAAGTTCTAGTGACGAAAATAATTCCAGTGGTGTTAGATTTATCTTATCTAGTGAAAGATGAACGGAAGAAATCACAGGAAGTATCTAAGGTGGTCTTATAAGATATTTGAGGCTTCCGAGTGTGCATTGCAGCTAGCTTCTTCAGGGATCAATATCAGTGTGTCATTCGACCCATGAAGAAGCTAGCAATATTGGCGAAACGTCGGAACACTCATCCAGTATCAACTGAAAATGATCTTGGTAACCCCTTAGAGAAAGGATATCAATTTGCAGACCACTTTCTTTGTTAAAGCGATTGACTGAGAAAAACTAGTTGAAAAGTCTCGTTCCCATAATTTGATATTAAAAAAGGAAAAGGTTGAATATTTAAAAAAATGATAAGACCTCTGGAAAATAAACTCTTCGATCATAATAGTAATTATATTTTGCACGTTAGAAGTACCGTAATAAATAAATAGAAATCGCGTACAAGAAGTTATAAATTAAGTGATATCGATAAAAATGATAGGTATATATTAAAACGCCATTATTTTGCATATATATTACCAACAATATCAGCTTCAATGATCTGTGAAGCGATCCGAACGAAAAACAACGATTAATCACGGCCTCGTGAGAAAATCGACGTACGTCGCCCGACAGTCATCGGAGCTAATGGCCTCGTGTTTTTAACGCGAACGATAAGTTTCGTTGCTCTACTTGGAATATGATTAGCGTAACGATATGCTCTGTAGGCGATAAAAAATTTGTGCACCACTGCGCTAGATCGTGCCCGCACGCGTACCCCGCACACACACGAGTTATTATTAGCCGACCACCTGTGCGACCCGAGGCGATTGCTCTCGCACAATCGGTTGCATACGTGTACCAGACCCTCAGGGCCGTATCGAGTCGCAGCAGGAAGTATCCGCAAGTGTAATTGTCGAAAGTTTCGCGTAGCATGCTGAAAACGACTCGTCTCGTCGATCAATCATCGTGACTTGCGCTCCGCCGGCGGTTCAAGTTCAAGGAAAATAATTTCCTACGTCTCGTACAGGGTTGAACGATATCGAAACGAGCTCTCGTTCGAACGATTCTTCAAATAAAATCTCTAGTTTGCTTATTTTATTTGGGATTTTAAGGATTTGTTATTTGGTTTCTCCAGAAATATGTAGATCTTCTCTCATCGCGAGTGAATTAACTATCATTTTATAATTTTTATTAGTAAGTGATTTTTCTGATAATAGCAATGTAAATGATCCAATCGGGGATCTTGTTTCAAGTGTTTTTGAAAATTACCCAAAATTTGAGGTTGAAATGTTGAAACGGTTTGTCAACAACTGGTAAATGACTAATAGATCATCGATTATCCAGTGAATTAGTATGGTAGAACCATGTTTATAAACGTTATAGTTAAATACTTAAATAATTATCTGTGCAAATGAATGAAAAAGAGGTATTCGACAGTCCTAATATAAGGAATACAGGAAATGCTATCGTATCATCTGTCGCTCAAGTGTCATGACTGTTTAGTCTCGATTTTCCGACAAAATAATTGCCAATCCCTTAAACCAACGGAAGCGTAAGTAACGCTTCGCGAAACCGGTTGGCACAATATATTTTACACGCCGGGCACTCCTGCATCTCCAAGTTGATTCACGATTCCTTCACACGGATCCACTTCTCAAGAAACGTCAACGGGGATTATTAATCTCCAAACTAAGTATGATAAACAGGGTCCCGTCGAACGAAGTCCCATAAAGCATGGGACGCGATCCACCGGATTACATCTTATCGCGGATCTCTGTTATATTCGGACATTATTTATTGGTTCCCACAGGTGAATTCGCAGACAAAATCAGAGCAAACTGAATCCAACCGAGTCTACAAGCTGCAACGATAGCGACCAGACTGATAAGAAGGCATAATTCACACAGCTGGACTAAAATATTAATCGCATGTTCCTTTATCGACTAAAATTCACCTACAAATACCATAGAATTTCAAAAACTAGTAAAGATTGATCGAACTATCCACAACTTGAATTCCCTATTGCATAATGTGCTCGATTGAGAATCCAATAAAAACAATCCCCACGAAATTCTACATAGTGTTTACATATGGAGGCTTTTAATGACTGCAAGTTTATATGTATGATCATGAAACAATTTTTCTTCGGAAAGATGAAATAGAATTCGTGCAACAGAGGTTTAATACTAGACTTTGTTGAGGTCTTGCTGTTCGAATTAGACTATAATAGATGACAATACTGTAGGAGATTTATATTTAATATTTGTTTGTAGTTTTGTTGAATGTTAATTTATGTGCAAAAGGGTTGAAGGTGTTTCGTTCGTGAGAGAATTCTATAATATTAATTTGTGTAAAAAGATTGCGTGTGTTTTAAATTCGTTTGCACATTTGTTCCCAATACAATTCTCTTTGTTAATACCTTGTATGTTTAATACCTAGACACAATAATTGGATATTAATGAGTATGTCACTGGTTCCATCATTAACTATGGACGTTTCCAGGCGGAGGATTTATCTGCGCTTACGCAGCCGTATTCGACGGAAGTTAAGGCAACCTGTTCTCGGCCGGTGTCCATAAATTTTACCGATTAATTCGAGCAAATCCGGTCTGATGCCGCGATTAAAAAGCTTTAAATAACCGTGGCTGAATCGACTGCACGGAACTTTTGCAATGTCGTGGACTCATTCGAGGAACTTATCGATCGAGTTCTTCATTCAAGAACCAGTCAGGTTAATTTCCTTCTTTTCCGTGGAAACGGCCACGGGCGAATATCGTTTTATTTTCTCGTTACACGATCCCGGGGAGGGGGGCACGTTAATTAAAACACAGGTTTAAATCAGCTTTAGTGCCGTACTTTGTTTATTTCTAAACTGCTGGAAGATAAATTAAAATAATAACGAGCCATCGAACGGACCTCGGAAAGCATTTCTATTTGTGTCGAACTCGCTTATCTGTTCTTCTCCAAACGTTTCTAAACACTATCGAGGATTGCAAGGGTTATATACTATATTTTTTTTAACATAGTTTCAACCTCAATTTACAGTAATCTCTACGTTATATGATACAAAGGCCCTAGATCGATAGATTGCAATATTTTAGGGAGGAATAATTTTACAAACAATTGCTGTAGGTAACTGAAGAAGAATATCAAGGGAAAAGTTTCCTCAATTTGTCAATTAGTTTGATCCTCTGGTTATCTAACAAGAGACACTGTCATAACACATGATTTGTATATAAAAATATTGTACACAAATATTAAAATTGATCCAAGTGCCCTCAATCATACACAAACGAATGAGCATGTTTTACTTTGAAACTATCAATTTTTCAGTTTGATCCTTTGGTTATTCAATAAGGAACACTGTCATAACACATGATTTGTATATAAAAATATTGTACACAAATATTGAAATTGATCCAAGTGCCCTCAATAATACCCAAACGAATGAACATGTTTTACTTTGTAACTATCAATTTGTCAGTTAGTTTGATCCTTTGGTTATCCAATAAGGGACACTGTCATAACACATGATTTGTATATAAAAATACTGTAGATCAATAATACACAAACGAATGAACATGTTTTACTTTGTAACTATCAATTTGTCAGTTAGTTTGATCCTTTGGTTATCCAATAAGGAACACTGTCATAACACATGATTTGTATATAAAAATATTGTACACAAATATTGAAATTGATCCAAGTGCCCTCAATAATACCCAAACGAATGAACATGTTTTACTTTGTAACTATCAATTTGTCAGTTAGTTTGATCCTTTGGTTATCCAATAAGGGACACTGCCATAACACATGATTTGTATATAAAAATACTGTAGATCAATAATACACAAACGAAAGGACATGTTTTACTTTGCAACTATTCTTCAGATACCTTTCGATCGCTGTCGAGTCAATTTCTTCGAATTAAAAAATAATATTCCAGAATCGTTCGAGTCTGTTCAAAAAGAAAGAAACATCGAGTTGCAACGAAAGAGGGCTGTTTATGGAAGAATCGATGGTCTAAAATTAACACCGAGAGTCACCGTTACGACGTCGTATCGCATAAGCGTCCGTTTTATGCGACTCGATTGCAAATTCGAACGCGAATCTCCACGGGTGGGTGCGTCAATGTATTCGTCCGCGTTCCCCGCGGCGCTGGTAGCGACAGGAACGGCGATAGAGCGACGAGTAATTAGGCTAATCAATCGAATCGCGTGGTCCGTGTACACGTGTACGCCACCGATACGTCGGTACATGACGTGGATTCATGACGATCGCCACGGACTTCAAAGGGTAGGGCCGCGAAGGTGCAACCCCGAGCTTTTCCGTGCGACGAATGCAACGCGATGCAACGCTCGAGTGCACGCTCGAATGCAGTCGTAGTCGCTACCGGCCCCTCTGTCGCCGCGAACGAGCGGTCGACGACGTTATTTTGACTTGCAAACACGAGAAGCTGTGGCTATCGTTGCACATCGGTTCACTGATTGAGAAACGAACGTTTGGTAGACGAGTCCGCAAGCTGTGAATGCATTTACACGGTGCACTCGATCTTGGTGAATCGAGACGTTCGACGATAGTTTGCACTAATTATTTATTTCTGCTGTGTTGGAAAAATAGTATTAAGAATATTCGTTATTCTCCAAAATGTATAGAGATATTACGGAATAAATGATCTATTGATATTGTGAAATTTGTCTTTTTTAAAAGATATGGTAAAATTCAAGTGCAGTTAACCTGCTAATGCTCGCAACGCGTTACTGTACGGTAGTGTACAGGTTGGGACGTGTTATTTTAAAATAGGAGAGTCAAATTGATGATCAAAAATTGGTTTGTGCTTTTTGAAAAATGAAATAAAATTAGATGGAACCTAGGAATATTTCCAACGCGTTCTCGTATACTTTGACACAAAACACACATAATTTTGTAAAATTGGATCGAAAGGAGGGTTAAACTGCTATACAATGTTTGTAACACGTCAAAATGGAGTTTGAGACATATTATTTTTAAATAAAAGAGTTAGATTGACAATTAAAAATTGCCTTCTTTGTGAAAAATGAAATAAAATTTGATGGAACCTTGGAATATTTCTAGGGTAAACCAACTACACAATGTGCAGTTTGGGACGCGTTGAAATGAGTCAAATTGAGAAATTGACAATAGAGAATTGAGAAGCCACAAAGGCCAAAGCGCGCAGAAAGGAAAAATTGCTTTTTAATAGGAAAGGTGCGAAGAATCAGGCTTCCAACGATGCGTGCGTAATGGTGCTACGCGGGGCACGGTCTCCTAAATTTAATTACTGGCTTCGTAGTAACTAGGGGGTGTTACGCGAGTATGCGAGGCACACGCGAAAATCGGGGCCACGTACCGTTTTCCGCGCGAAATATGCCCGGAGATGAGCGTGATGCGTATAGTCGCGGACTTCAAAGGACGGCGCGGCCAACCAAATCGCTTGTTTGCCGAAAACGATACGTACATACAAGCAGTCAAGTCGACGAGGGTGGAATACACAACGCGTCGCACGGCAAATGTAATTTCGCTAATAAATGGCGAAATCACGGTGTTGACCGGCGCGACGTGCATTCGAAACAAGCCGCGAAAAGTTGTGAGAATTCGAACAAATTTACACCCTTCCGCTGCAACACGATCGTTAGCTGTTTTCACGGATACAAGAATTTTCGTGACATTTTTTAGTTTGAAATAATCATAAAAATCGAACGAGATATTTACTTGAAATAAGTATCAGCCATATATGAGTGACAGGACTTCTCACTGTGGAACTAACTGTACTGTCACTAATTTTGACTATTTCTCGTTGTAAAAATTTGTGAATATTACTGAAAGAGTAATGAATACATATACGAAACGTCCATGCCAGAACTTGCATAGTTTCTTTATAAAAAAATACCAAAGAGAATATAAAAAACGCGTTTTATAGTAGAAGACTCCCTTAAGGGAAATAAATTCGAATAGGATTCGTAAATTTTAGCAAGTTTAAATTTTAATTTGGGTGATTTACAATTACCTAGAACGTATACAATTTTACAGTTTTGATCTGGCAGTGAATGAGTTAAGAAACTATCGGAAGATAAGGGTAAACCGGGAGTGGATTCCGTTTAATTCGGAGATTTTAAACGGTACGCAGGCGTTTCGCAGACGGGTTGATAATCGCTGGCAAGATTATCGCGCGCGCCTTTCGTTTGCAAAATAGCCACCGACCAGGATGATAATGGGACAGAGATAGCCACGCTACCGGGCAAGTGTCGTCGTCGAGATAACATTCCACGGGCTCAGGTAGCGCTTGCAAGTGGCGAGTTAACGTGTCAACTGGTAATGAAACGGTTACAGCGGCGGCTGGGTGATAACTGGCGGACGGAAAAATATTTCTCCTACGCGCCCTCGTAAACATTTGATCATTATTTCAGATACCGGGTCGCGTATGGAATTTAATTGGGACCGCTCGGTTAAATCGTGCTTGTTAAACGACAGAAGGTAGGTGATAGCCGTGTTAAGTAGACGGGCGCCTCCAGCGTACGCGAATCTCACGCATTCTGATCGTTGTTTACCGTACCGCGAGCCCACGCTGAACAAACTCGACTCGAAACAGAATTCTGCAAACAAATTGTCCACGTAATGGCCTCCTATAATGGAGAAACATATGTTCCTACGTTGACGAATTAAAATTTTATACATGTTCGTAAATCGGGATCTGGTTTTAATTAAACCCTAAAGACTAGTGACAACCCTGCTCCTCGTATGTTAATTCTATTTTTAGAAAATGTGCAATTATAAAATATTAGTCTTTCTTCCAAGGGGCTGTTGTTATTTGGTATTCAAGCAAGTGAAATACATTATCGTAAATGTAATTTTAATAGAAAAATATATTCAGTATTCATCCAAATGAAATGCATCATTGTAAACAAATTTAAATACAAAAATATATTTGGTATTCAACCAAATGAAATACATTATTGTAAATCCAATTTAAATACAAAAATATATTTGGTATTCAACCAAATGAAATGCATCATTGTAATTAAATTTAAATAGAATAATATATTTGGTATTCAACCAAATGCAATATATCATTCTAAACAAACTTAAATACAAAAATATATTTGGTATTCAACCGAATGAAATACATTATCGTAAATCTAATTTAAACCCAAGAATGTATCTGGTATTCAACCAAATGAACAACATCATTAAATTTAAATAGAAAAATATATTTTGTCGTGGAACATAGCTACAACCTACCCAATTTATTACAATCGACCTGTGCATCGTTCTCGAACGACCATCGAGACGATAGTTACATTTGGAACGTATGAAACGTCTAAAGCCTGCCTCCACATCGGAATGATTTCCAATTAGAGGCAATGATACGCACGATTCTTGTATTAATTAAAATCCGCCGTCACCGAGCGCGCGAGGTTTTTCGTTCGCGTCTACCGTGCCAATAAATTGTCCTTGTTAATTAATACGCGCTGCACGCGCATAATTGCCGAGAGTCTCGTTCGCGACTTAGCACAGTATTCCTAATTAACGAAGGAGGGTGGGGACGCGGATTGTCGGCCATCTGCTCGATGATCCGCCGTTTAATCGCTCGAACTGTACTTTTTATTTTTTTTTTTTTCGCGACGAGATCAAAGCCAATAACATCAAAGCGCGTCTAGAAGAGCCTATCGGGAGCCGCGACGCCCTGAGCCGTGAGATTTCAGGCAATTTTTTTCATTCCGCTGGGGAATTCCGCGAATACCGACGCCGGTTTTGCGAATTTTACCCTCCATGGTTTCACAGAGACTGAAAAAAGGAGAAATAACAGCCACCGCGCGTTTTGCAATTTGGCTCGAAACGTCGTGTGTAAACCCTTGAACGTAGCGACTAAACGTACACGCTGTGACTGTTCGATAGGAACACACGGTTTCAGTTTGTTATTTACAGAAAGGAGAACGATTTGTACACAGTCTTGAACAAACACAAAAGCTGCGCACGATAGTTCTTTCGAGTCGATGGTTATTCAATTTGCTTTAATTTTGAGCACATTTTTCATAGATTAAAAAGGGTGAAATGGTAAATTCAAAAAAAATATTTAGAAATTCTCGTTACGCGAACAACGTGGATTTATAATGCAAACAGTGGCATAAATGTATCGTTTGCTTTCGTAATCAACGACTTTATTATTTTTCTTTTTTTGATATCGTTTGTATATTGAGGCTAAAGAAACAATAAATCTCCCGAACAAATGTAAATTATTCCCGCAATCTACTTGTCTAAAATCAAGGGAACTTAATTTTTCTTCCCGTTACGTTTATGCTAATTAACTCATGAAATCGCGAAATTGCTACATTACCATCGAGTAAAGTGCTCGGTCAGTCCATAAGTTCGTGCACGTTTATGCAACTGTTGGCATTATAAATCTGCGTTGCTTACGTTACGAGCAGTTTCTCTTTTTATTCCTTTTGTTTCGTTAACCTAATCCCCGTATGATACCGATGTTGGCAGATATTAATGGAAAATAAATATTAATGATTGATAGAAACAATTAATAGTGAGTTGTAGTTCAAATAATAATTCAAAATAATAAAGAATTATTAAAAGTATCAGGTAAATACACATCGACACAAATGTATCGATCAGCGTACGAACGCTACTAAATATTAATTTATCATTGCATATTTCGTAAAAATCAATTTATTTTCAGAAACGTAAAACTCGTGAAAACAAATAATTATTTATTTCGATTTCAAATGAATCGTGTTCCGTTCGAAAGAACAAAGTCTCGACGGCGATGTCATGATCGTCGTATCGTATTGAAGGAAACCATCGGTTAAGTGGTCGGCCACGCTAATTGCACCAACAATAGCCCGCTTTAAAACTTTCTCTTTGGTCGACTGTGCTTGCCGGGCTCCTAATTAACGAACGTACGAGCGCTCGAGCAACGTCCTCATTCATAAATTCGTTCGCCATTCATGCGAAACCGGTGCCCCGGCGCACGAGCCGCCAGGATCGCGACATCGTTCGCGAATTTCATCGACGTGAATGAATGCTATCGTGAATGAAACAGGCTGTTGAACTTTATTCGCTCCGTATCGACATTGTTAGACGTCGTTCCTATCGAAGAAACACGTTTAACCTCTTGCAAAACCAACATTATCACAGATTTGCCTCGCGTTTTCCTCAAACAACGACTGCTATTATTAGCATCGAAACAAAGATAAAGTTTGACACTAAATTTACAGAATTCCACCAATTTCAGTTTCCATATTTTCAGTTAGAAAACTTGCAAATATTACTTGTTAGCAATTTACATTAGTATATATTGTAATTGAAACAAAAATCGTATTCAAATAGAAACGTCAACGTGAGGGATCTCAATAAAAATATCAATCTAAAGGGTTCCAATTTTTTAAAAGAAAATTTTCGCGATTGTTAATATTTTGTCACGAATAAAAACAACGTGCAACGATTTATCAGTTACCGGAATAAATGTTTTATTCGTCAAACGCGACGAACGATAGGAAAATATATCTTGTTTATATTTGCTTTCGGAATGACAGTAGTTTTACGTAACTCGCGGAAATTTAATTTAAACAAATACGCCTGGAGGGAGGAAAAAATACGGGGGAAAAAGCTCGTCGAGACGGTTTCGACGCAGACGGTTAATAGCCGGTAGATAATAATTTTGCCCGTCTCTGTTTGGCGCAGAAATTCGAAGCGGGGATGCAACGACAGCGATTAATGCTCCCGTCGTTCGAGCCACACGCTCGTACGGAGGACACAATACGAGCAATGTCTATCATGAAGAAAACTCGCCAAAATGTCCGAGGGGTGTACCCACCCCTTCGTTCCGAGCAACCCCGACGTATTGTTGACCTATTCAATTCGGTTTGGTCGCTAGCCGTATGCCCGGGACATAGAGGAGACCGTGTTTCACGCGCTTCCAACGTGTAATTTTCAACGAAGCGACCGTTCGGGGGACGTGGAGACAGGAGAATGAAAAACAGGTGATATAGGAGTCCCTTTGACAATGTTGATAGAAAACTTCTGGGTATCGACAGGCCTCGAACGCTCAGTCCCATTGACGTCTGAAGATAAATGTTTTTAATAAAACTCCGGTACCGAACGATAGCAAAGCCTGGGGGGTAGTTTTGGTCTACTGGAATCACAAAAAATGTTCATTTTCATTGGAAACGACAATGAAATTCCTATTTTTAGCAAGTGACGAGCATCGAGTATCTTGGATACTTTTTAAAAATTCTGTTTCAATGTTGATACTATTTTTATACTTTCAAATACAAATTTATAAGTTGAAAGGGGCAGTTTTGGTCTACTGGAATAAAAGAAATGTTCATTTACGTTGGAAACGACAATGAAATTACTATTCTTGGCAATTGACAAGCAACGAGTATCTTGGATACTGTTTGAGAATTCTGTTTCAATCTTGATACTATTTTTATATTTTCAAATACTAATTTATAAATTGAAAGGGGAAGTTTTGGTCTACTGGAATGAAAAGAATGCTAATTTCCATTGGAAACGACAATGAAATTCCTATTCTTGGCAATTGACAAGCATCGAGATTTTGGATACTGTTTGGGAATTCTACTTCAATCTTAGTACTATTTTTATATTTTCAAATACAAATTTATAAGTTGAAAGGGGCAGTTTTGGTCTGCTAGAATGAAAAAAATGTTCATTTTCATTGGAAACGACAATGAGATTCCTATTCTTGGCGATTTACGTGCATCGAGTATCTTGGATACTTTTGAAATATTCTGTTTCAATTTTTATATATTCAAATACAAATTTATAAGTTGAAAGGGGCAGTTTTGGTCTACTGGAATAAAAGAAATTTTCATTTACGTTGGAAACGGCAATGAAATTCCTATTCTTGGCAATTGACGAGCATCGAGTATCTTGGATACTTTCTAAAAATTCTGTTTCAAACTTGATACTATTTTTATATTTTCAAATACAAATTTATAAATTGAAAGGGGCAGTTTTGGTCTACTGGAATGAAAAGAATGTTCTATTCATTGGAAACGACAATGAAATTCCTATTCTTAGCAATTGACGAGCATCGACCCTCTTGGATACTGTTTAAGAATTCTATTTCAATCTTTATATTATTTTTATATTTTTAAATACTAATTTGTAAATTGAAAGTTTCGATGAATTTAAGTGACAATAATAATGAACTTTGACATAAGATAATGTAGGAGATTTGTATTGACTATTTGTGTCGCGTTGTAGTTTTGTTGAATTTATATGCAAAAGGGTTGAAAGTGTTTTGTTTGTGAATGAATTGTATAATATTAATTTCTGGAAAAAATGTTCATTTTCATTGGAAACGACAATGAAATTCCTATTCTTGGCAATTGACGAGCATCGACTATCTTGGATACTTTCTAAAAATTCTGTTTCAATCTTTATATAATTTTTTTCCTTTTTCAAATACTAATTTATAAATTGAAAGTATCGATGGAGTTAAGTGACAATATTAATGAACTTTGAGATAAGACAATATAGAAAATATGTATTGAATATCTGTGCCGAGCTATAATTTTATTAAATTTATATGCAAAAGTTTTGAAGGTGTTTTGTTTGTGAAAGAATTACATAATATTAATTTCTGTAAAAATTTGTGTGCTTTTCACATTCGTTTATATAATTATATCATTTGTACATTTAAATACAATTCTCTTTGCTATACCCAACAATAATAATTTTTTTATTTTCTTTTTGGCACATCTCGAGTACGAAATTTTCTTTTTCTAGTTAAAAATGTCTCATTGGGTACTCAGCCGGATTGGTACTTCTACGTTAAAGAATCTAGCCTATCGAGGAACGAGGCTCGGAGACAAAACGATTTGTCACGTGCTATGGCGTTATGTGGGTACTTAGTCCTTCTTACTCTTCTTCTTGTCGAGCCTCTCCCAAGCCTTTTAAAATCTTACGCGCCCCACGATAACGACGGATAAGCCTCGAGGGAATCCCTTCGATTAATGATCCCTGCAGATAACCTAAACCGGGGTCAACGACACGCTGATATGGGAGGTTTTACCAGGGATGTCGGGATGCTGCTGGACACCCCAGATACATGGACCTCTTTATGGCCAAAAATTTGTCACAAAAAGTTACTCTCTAAAAAAGAGCTTCTCTATTAATATCGAAGAATAAAACAAAACGATTCTGTATACCTAATCCCTGACTGTATCACTTTGGTTCCTATTATTCTTAAATTGTCCATCGAAATGCAGTATGTGCATTGATACTTCATTAAAAGTTCATTAAAAGCTATTTGATTAAGAACATACAATATACCTTTACACAAAAACAAATGAAAAATATAGAATAAAGCTTCTTTGTACAACCTTCCATTATTGGAAAAAGGAAGGTTCAGTGCTTTCATTAAAATCATTTTAAATATCCAAGAAAACTATCAACTACTAAAGATTTAGTAATATTCTGTGACCAAAAGATGCAAGGTTAAAGGAGATGAAAAGATGAAAAAGTACCATACCATTGTACCAACTTTTTCAACGACCAGTTTTACTTTCCAACAGATTACTTCTCTTTGATTACTCGTTACTTTTCTCGAAACTTCACAAATGTGTTTGGTGCTGGTCGACGTCGGCGAGAGTAAACAGGTAAGTCACGTTACGCTTTTATCGTGCTTTCAGAGAACAATCGCGTCGGGAACATTTTATTTTTCCACATTTCTCTTGTTAACGCGCGTGTTCCTCGAAACAAAGAGCGGCCCCGAGAAGTTGGAACGGCAATCAGTTACGTCTGTTTCGCTGGCCAGGGAGCCCAACAAGCACTCCGAAGGGCTCGAAAACTTCCTGACTCGGTTACGCCAATTGTATCACGAACTCTTTCGATTCCGCCAGGATCGATTCCACTAAATTACAGGTAAGTAGATACCGGTACTAATTCTGTTTCGCGTCGGTGGCTGGAAGACCTTTTACCAACTTTTGGAAAGACAACCCCCTTAGGAAAGAAGAATCAGTGTTCGCGTTCCCATTACGCTACTCCCGATTAGGGTCAGGGTTGTTCGTATAATGTATAAGTATTCGAACGCTAACAATACGCTTTGAATAATCGAGTAGTGGAATATAACATTGTTCAATGTATTATTTCACGAATATTGGTTTTTGAATAAGAAAGTATTCAGGGCATAATAATTCTCGTCTTTTGTTTTCGTTATTACCTTACTTCTTGTCAGCTATATTTTTGACAAAATAACTGAATTTGAATATTTTCTCTGCTTTTCTGCTATTCCTGTCTGAATGTTATACGTGTTTAGTAATATTGGTGATATCAATTATGTATATTATCTTGTTTACTGTGTCATTTAATAAAATATAAAATATTTAAATAGTTGTGGTGTAAGTAGGGAGTCTAAGCATCACAAAGGCTGTGTAAAGTTAAAAGTGTTACAAAAGCTACTTTTAGCTATAGTTATATACGTAGAAAGGGAAGTCACCCTTAAATTAAAACTCATGGTAATTTGCAGTCAATTGAACGCAAACTCATTATGGAAAGAGCAACAGTTACCCTTCAAAATTAACAATTCAATTATGTTAATTTACACTGTAATGGAACGTAGACGTTCACGCATAGATATTGCTTGATAAAAGAAACCACCGACTTTTAGAATACATTACATGTAAATGAGTACTAACTAGTCTTCTAGCATTTTAACAGTCTAACCGCGTGTACTGATAATACTAAAACTTCACACGGGGAGTGTTCCAAAGCTACTAGCGTTTTCTCCATAATTGAGCCATTGTTAGAAGCAGCAAGACTTCCTCTTTGAAATGATTTTTGGTTTTTGTCGATCCGACTTTCCGTTTTCGAGATATCGCAATTTATGTAAAAGGTAATTTTTTAAATTCCGCTGTCTCTCGCTTCCCCGTGTTAGACAAGGCTATTAACGCGCATTAATAATACTAAAACTTTAATTACGTGCAATTTCGAAACCACTAATATTTTCTTCATGATCGAGCAACCGTTGGCAGCGGCAAAGCTTCCTCTTTGAAATGGTTTTTGGTTTTTGTCGATCCGACTTTCCGTTTTCGAGATATCGTAATTTATGTAAAAGGGTATTTTTCTTAATTTGACTATCTCTGTCTCCGTCTGACGCGTTGCGCTGCACCTCTTTGTCGCACGTGAGTCGTGACCGAGTGACCTAGTTCCGGCGTAGTATTTCCAAGAATTTACTACGCACTGTTTACTATTGTCACGCGCGCGAGATGAATGAACTCGCGAGCACACTACGAAACGTAAACAAACCCTATCTCCGAAACTAGCCACCGCATCGACTTGAAACTAAAAACGCTATATCTCCGGAACTAATAAAGCTATCGACTCGTACAAACGCTCATTTTAAAGGGCTTTTCATCCCCTATCCTATGATTATACCAACTACTATAATTCATGCTATCTTCTATGTTTTTTCTGTCATTTACTTTGACACTCGACTTGAAACAAAAATTATCATATCTCCGGAACTAATTACACTATCGACTTGAAACAAATTTCATTTTAAAGGGGGTTTCATCCCCTATCTGATGGGTATATCAACTATTATTATTTATGCTATCTTCCATGTTTATTTTGAAATCTGCTTCGACTCTATACACCCGAAGAGGTCTAAATGATCGTTCCTAGATCCTGGATGTAGAATAGTCATTTCAATATTAAATTTTTCATTGTTTCATACAAAATGTACATAGTGTCGACTTAAATATTAAGTCAGTCATAAAACTTAGACTCAAGTGATAATCGAATAATGAAGTCTATCACTGAATCTACTCACTACCACGAATTTTCCTTAATATTTAATCAATTCTTCAATATTATATTCGTTGAAATATCGAACAATTCTGTTAAATTTATATTACGGTTTCTAGTCATTTTAATATTGAATTTTTCATTGTTCCATACAAAATGTACATAGTGTCTGCTCAACTATTAAATCAATCATAAAACTTGGTCTCTATGAACACTCATTTTAAAAGGCTTTTCAACGTAAATTCGAAGAATTTATATTGATTAAGAATGTCAGAGTTTTGACTACGTGTTGCACGAATTTAAAAAAGGTTGGATAGGTAAAAATACTTTACTAATGTCCAGCCAAAAATACTGAATAACTAAAGGACCAAACTAATTACGCTATGGACTTGTATGAACATTCATTTTAAAGAGCTTTTGATCCTCTATCCAATGAATATATCAATTATTATTATTTATGCTATCTTCTATGTTTATTTTGACATTTACTTTGACGCTATGCACCCAAAGAAGTTTCAGCAATTCTTATTGATCATACGACTGGTCTGCGATAAAACTGGATTATAAATTATTCACATAATTGAGAAAGAGTTAAAATTTGTATACAGGATTTTCGCGTAATTATTAGTCAGAATTTTTTTCGTAAATAATCGTTTTCTCCGGAGCTAACTATATCAGTTTGAAACAAAATTTGTTAATTCTCTATTGCATTTTATTTTGTTCCTCGAGAAAGAAATTATTTCCCAATTATTCGTGCACGTATAAATTAATTAATTTCTTCTTTTGATATGGAATCAAACCGAGCACATCGGAAACGCGCGCGCCAGGAGGAAATTTTACAAAATTCAGCTTACCGTGGTCCGATTGCCAATGAAATATGCTAATTATAACGTCCAAAGAGCGGAACTAATTGAATTAAACGAAGTAAAAAGTTCCCGGCCTAAAATTAGCATAAATTAGGCCGCCCGTTTATCTTCTTATCGTGTTGCAGCGGCATCCCAATTGCCTGTTTTGCAATTATCGAGCCAGTCTCGATTATTCGAAGCGAGACGCGAGTATCAATTTGTAACGATTCGCGGAAAAGATCGGTATCGTTGGTAATTCTCGATAACCCAAATTACGCGGGGAATAAATTGAAAGGTAAATTTCAATCGGCACAATTTCAACGTGCAAATAAACATTATTCATATAAAACAGAATACAGAAAATTTACATTAAAAAACGAAATAGAGAATACGATTTTTAGATCGACCATCGACGAATATTTACTTGTCGAGGAAGTGGTTAATCGTGAGCGTTCGAAGGATGGTGTAATTCTATCGATTCACGTCCGTCTCTAAACAACCAGTTTACTATCATCGACAGGATACTTCACACGCTTTCTCCCGCTCGTACAGGGCTGAAAAGTTTGAACAGCTGTTCCGCAAAAGTCGCGTCACGAAAATTTCACTTGCGCAAGAGTGTCGTTGCGATCGCACCGGGGGAACAATCCAGCGTACTGTCCGTGTGATTTATAACGCTTCCACTCGATGAATAGGGCCTTAATCAGCTCTCCCGCCGCGATTAATTATTATTCATAAAGGCAAACACGCATGCCACAAAGTACACCGATGTATGTCGTACAACTTACGCACCCACCATTCGTCACAACTATTTTAATGACGTTCTTCAACCCTTCTTTGCCATTCGACATCGTTCTATCTGCATTTGAATTACATTTCAATTACGCAACAGAAACTGCAAATTTTATCGAACGATCTATTCACACATTGAACTGACAATTTGTTAAAAGGAAAATTGCACAATTGGTCCCCATTAAATGAACAATAACAACTTTTAGGTACAATTAAACGTAATTACCCTTTATATTTCGTAGTACACGCGAGCATGCAAATATTCCTACGTTGAAAAATGAATAATAATCTTGTATCGTTAAAGTAGAGGATCGTTAGCGAATCATATTTTTACAACTCGAACTTCAAACCGCCAATTGCATACTTGGCTACGAGAGCTGGTATAAACTGCGAAATATTCGTACTATGTTTCGAGCGAATAAAAGCGATAAATTACGAAAGAATGTTTGACAGCGCAGAAGTGAAATTCTCCTCGTCGTAAAACCTGGTCGAAATTTGAGCCGGCAACGACCGCGGTAACTGCGGGCAAATACAAAAGTAAACCGTGGCCACGCATGCATGAATTTCAGTTATGCTTCTTTATTTTATTTCGCCGTCCTTTTATTTAACCCAGCCGCGCGCATAGACTGTACGTAATTAAAATTAATTCGCTCGCTTGCGAAAAACCTTCGAATTATTCCCTCCGGCTGCATGGAATCCTGTAAAAAGCTCCTTAATTCAGCGCCGCGATTTACTCATTTTCGGTACGAGTTTGCAAGAAATCCGGCGGAGACGGAAATCTACGCAACTGCTGGATTCGTTCCTAGCTTCTCGTTGAATCTCATCCACGGTTTAACAAAAATAATGAAAATTATAGTTCGTTCAATAAATTTAGCACGAATCATTGGGTAAATCAATTTTAAAAATTTCAGGAAGTTAAAGAATAGGTAATATGATCATGTAAATATGAAAGTTACTATTTACTAGGATAGAATTAATGAGATTCGCTATTTTTTAATAAATTTAGCACGGATCACTGGGTAAATCAATTTTAAAAATTTCATGAGGTTAAATAGTAGGTAAAATGACTATGTAAATATAAAAGTTATTTTTTTACCAGAAAATAATTAATAAGATTCACCATTGTTTAATAAATTTAACACGAATCATGGATAAATCAATTTTAAAAATTTCATGAAATTAGATACTAGGTAAAATGACCCTGTAAATATAAAAGTTATTTTTTTAATAGGAAATAATTAATGAGATTCACCATTGCTTAATAAATTTAACACGAATCGTGTATAAATCAATTTGAAAAATTTTATGAAGTTAGATACTAGGTAAAATTACCCTGTAAATATAAAAGTTATTTTTTTAATAGTAAATAATTAATGAAATTCATCATTTTTTTAATCAATTTGGTGCGAATCACTGGGTGAATCAATTAAAAAAATTTCATGAAGTTAAATAGTAGGTATAATTACTCTGTAAATATAAAAGTTATTTTTTTACCAGGAAATAATCAATGAAATTCACCATTGTTTAATAAATTTAGCACGAATCATGGATAAATCAATTTTAAAAATGTAATGAAGTCAGATACTAGGTAAAATGACCCAGTAAATATATCTATTATTTCTTCACTAGGAAATAATTAATTTCATAAAGTAATAAACGTCACCCCGCAATGCTTAACTCCTAATTTCATATTTCAAATAGCACGGCTATAATGGCACGAATAATCGGTCCCAAATTGAAAAGAAAACCGCGAGCAGTCTGTTAACGGAGCAATACCGGGGACTTGATAACAACACCGAAAGCTTCTAACAATCCTAAAATTAAATTTCTCGGCGACCCGCGCGTTTAATGCCGAATAAAACCGTAATTAAAAGCGGCCCCGTTCCTATTGGCATCAAACGAAATTGCGTATCCCTGGTCGCGGCGAGGATCGCGTTAAAATGTTTGGAGCTCCCCTAATCTCTCGTCCAGCAATAAAAATTCGACATAACTCGCCTCGTCCAGCCCGGAAGAGAAGGACGAGTTGATTAATCGCATGCAAATGCTCCGTGACGACACCTCCGAGGAGTTTAATACTTTGTCAGAAAACGCGTCACGGGCTGCTTTACAAAGGTCGGATGATCACTTTAGAAAGGGGATTTCATCACACTTTCGACCGTGTCTCGAGTTGTTCTTCCGCGTTATATACAGAGAATCGATAGTTCGAGATGCTGTAGACGTTAGAAAACCGTTCTTCGCTGTATTATTGTCGAACACAGGATACGTGGACAGCGAAACGCTGACAAATGTTTCGACGTGACAGTAAATACACCTTTGCAGGTAATAATAGACTGTACGGACGTCTACATGACAGTTTCTTCGCGAATGACTTATTGAAAATGAAAACGTTTAGTTGTTGGAGCAACTATTCTTAAAATGAACATTGCTTTCAGGTTGGTATGTTCATCTTACGTAGAGGATGCAGTATAGTGTTTCAAATCTCGTCTTTTATGATTTATTGGCTTCAAGAGGGATCTCCATAGTGGAGAAAGACAGAAATGTTCAAGTTACGAATCATATGTAGAGTTCATTTTACGAATCATTGCTAGTAATAGGTTTATGGTAATTCAAAGCTAAATACTACGATTAATATTGAAATAATTTAACGTAGACAGACTTTGTTAGTCCTTTTCGATTCGTACAAGTGCACAAGAAATGAATTTAGTAAACAGAATGTTAATTAATTATTAATTCTCTATGCACGAAATAATTACTTCTCTAATAGAGAATTAAGACGAAGTTAACTACTAATTCTCTATTCACGAAGTATATAAAAAGGAAAAAGTTAGTAAATTTCAACAAATAAAATCAAGTTCAACTTGAGAAATTATATCAAAATAATAATTTTTCCAAATTGTAGTTACGTTCGAATTCAAGTAACTTGGACTTGTTCTCAAAATTCGCGAAACGACT
Organism: Colletes gigas; assembly: GCF_013123115.1. NCBI lineage: Eukaryota > Metazoa > Arthropoda > Insecta > Hymenoptera > Colletidae > Colletes > Colletes gigas. The sequence continues at coordinate 10,344,483 of NW_025106635.1, forward strand.
TCCGCAATTTCGCGCGGCCACAATTGACCCTAAATGCCGTGAAACGAACGAGCAGACACGGACAAAGGGTTAAGTCGTTAGAATTACGGACGTCGCGGGCGCGACGCGACGCGGAACGTCGTTAATTTCAGAATAATCGTCGCGTATCGACGCGCGCGCGGGCCCAGAGAGAAAGCTAGCGCGCTCCAATTTAATATGGAAATCCCGCTACGCCCTATCGAGAAAATCAATTACGTCTAATGAATACAACATGAAGGGTTAAAGGGTTCGGCAGGAATCCTCGCGCACTTTTCCCTCCGACGTTCGAGCAACGTTGACCGGGCGTCGCGGTGACCGGGGACGGAATTTCGAAGTCGTCGAACACGATTTGTCAAGACTTAATGGCAGCGACAGATTTCATCGCGGGACCGATTTTATTAAACCTGTCTGCGCCGTCGGCCAAAGTATCGGCCGCTAGAATATTCGAATCGAATGGAGGGCTGTATGGGGAATTAATTAATACAGAATTAAGTAATCAAATTCCGGCGCCATACAGGCCAGAGAGCTTCTGATCGATTTACGGTAATTTCCGCTTTCGAAACGGAATCTGGACTCCCAGATCCCTCGAAAAAAGGATATAATTTTTCTTTTTTTATTATTGAAGCATTTGATACCTTGTACGAGGTTCGTTTCTGTTGAACAAATGGACAATGTTAGGCTGATACATCAATTTATAGAACTACACTTTAGTTTTCTAAGAAAGTGAAAATATACGTCAAAATTCACTTAATGGGAGATTCTAGAGGCCAAAATAAGACGAAAGTGAAGAATACTAATTTGTTGATGCAGGCTTCGTTAAAAAGTTATTAACGTTTAAAGTTTCGCCTGTACTGAATTTTTATCTCGAAAGTGGGTAGGATTTCAAGGGTATGTCTATTCACCAAAAATTATTGTAATTGAGCCCCGCAACTGAAAATAATTTTTCCAAAACGATTTGAAATTTTTTAATTTTGTCAAAAAATTTCACTCCTTTTCGAATTTTTTTCTCGAAAGTGGATAGGATTTCGAGGATATATCTAATGACCAAAACTAATTGTAATTGACCCCTGCAACTAAAAATAATTTTTTTAGAACGATTTGAAATTTTTTAATTTTGTCAAAAAATTTCACTCCTTTTCGAATTTTTTTCTCTAAAGTGGATAGGATTTCGAGGATATATCTAATGACCAAAACTAATTGTAATTGACCCCTGCAACTAAAAATAATTTTTTTAGAACGATTTGAAATTTTTTTATTTTGTCGAAAAATTTCACTCCTTCTCGAATTTTTTTCTCGAAAGTGGATAGGATTTCGAGGATATATCTAATGACCAAAACTAATTGTAATTGACCCCTGCAACTGAAAATAATTTTGTTTAGAACGATTTGAAATTTTTTTATTTTGTCGAAAATTTCACACCTACTCGAATTTTTTTCTCGAAAGTGTATAGGATTTCGAGGATATATCTAATGACCAAAACTAATTGTAATTGACCCCTGCAACTGAAAATAATTTTTTTTAGAACGATTTGAAATTTTTTTTATTTTGTCGAAAATTTCACACCTACTCGAATTTTTTTCTCGAAAGTGCGTAGGATTTCGGGGGTATGTCTATTCACAAAAAATGATTGTAATTGACCTGTGCAACTAAAAATAATTTTTCCATGAATGATTTGAAATTTTTATAATTTAATTTTTTCTATTAAATTACAAATTTTATCCTTGTCAATTTCAAAATTTCGAACGGCACGAACTTAACTTATGGGACGACCTAATATTTTGAAGCATTTGCTACACTATCGAAAAGCTACTGCTTCTATTATCAATTTATAGACTACACTTTAAATTCAGTTTTCTAAGAAAGTGAAAATACAAACTCATATATTTGACTGAGCAATTATAAATTCCATATTTGAAGGAAGTAAAAATTTCTATCAATTTACTTGTTTCTTTTTATTTTATAATATTTTCTACGTTATCGAAATGCTTCTATTATTAATGAACAGTAATAATAACGTCTGAAACACGAAACTAAATAAACATACCTAGAACTGTTTTATATAATTTCCTATGGAAGACCATTTGTATTGTCATCAAATAATAATGTTTGAAATATAGAACTCGAAATAAAATTTTTCTGTTTCCGTGGTCTCGACGAAGACGAACGTTTCAGACAGTACTATTAAGACGCTTTAATAATGAAAAACGAAAAAGGGAATTTCGGGTTTAACGAGCAACGCTTTGTTCAGCACGCAGAGAGCATAATATAATTATCGCGAGTTGTCAATTGAGACTGAGAGGAGCGTAAAAAAGGATTCAATGCGATATTTTAACCAGAAGCTAACGAGCTGGCTTGATTCCGGGTACGCTCGTAGACTGCAAGTAGACGGTAGTTAAGGCACTTCGCGCGTTACGACTTATTCTATTATGGGCACGTCTAATGAATACAACATGAAGGGTTTAAAGGGTTCGACAAAAATCACCGCGTCGGTTCCGCCCCATCAAAAACCCGAGTAACCGAATTCGCGGTCGAGTGGCCCGAAGGAATATGATTTCGAGTTCAAAACGCAAACAGCAGAGGATTGCATTAAGAAACGTCGCGCACCGTCAATTAAACGCCATGAAGGGACGAAGCTCATTCACGAAACGAAGGGATGACAGACAGAAACGGCAGGAATCATTTGAATAAACATCTCGAATCAATTATAAATAAAAATGTATCGTTTTTTGGTTTAATTCTATTCGAATTAAATTGTAATTTAATTGATTGTAAAATTGGATAAACGTAACAAAATTTTGATCATCAGTCACGTTTCAGACTTCTTTAAATTTTTGATAAATTAGAATCTTAAAATCAGGGCATTATATAAATAATATAAAATATAAGAGAAGAAATGAAAGAGAACAGAACTTTGTCTGAAATTAACTTATGCTCTAGGAAAATAAAATACAGAGATACATTAAATATTGCCCTACTTTTGAAATGTATAAACATTAGAAGAAACCTAAATTTAATAAACTAAATGTAATTGAATAAAGAATGCATTATAAATAATATAAAATATAATAGAAGAAATGAAAGAGAACAGAACTTTCTCTGAAATTAACATATGCTCTAGAAAAATAAAATACAGAGATACATTAAATATTGTCCTTTTTTTAAAATATACAAACAATAGAAGAAACTTGAATTTAATAAACTGAATGAAATTGAATAAAGAATGCAAGTCTAATTTTGATGAACTTAACAAAGAAAAGGCTTTTTAATTTTAAGATCTTATTAAGGGAATTTTGTTTGTCTCCTCAATAAGATTCTATTTTCTTTCGAGAACTCGAGGACTCTCAAGGAAGTGATGGAGAAACATTGTTCTAGACTTCTATGCAATAGTCTGAGAATTATTTGGCTATCAACTATTAGTCGAAGTATTGTTGATGTAAGCCTGTGAAATTACTCTAAGCTTCTATGCATCGAATATTGTCTGAGGCTTTCGGGAGTAAACTATGTCCATTTGGTTGTTTGCTTGGGGTGCTAGCATTGCACCTAGATTCAACAAGGATTTGGGGGTGTATTAATACCGTATTCGTTCGCCAGAAATGCTCTGCATCCACCCTGAAACGTAAAACAATTCTAACTACAAGAATTTAATTTCTATTTACACTCAGACTTTTCATTTGAACTGAAAATAGTAACATAAAATACTATTTAAAATTTGTATTCCCTGCATTATTATTTAGTAATAAATTTCGTTTAGAATTCTGACGCTTGTCATAATTTTTTCACCTCTGTACACTCTATACAAAAAGAAAGTCACTTTAGCAGACGATTCTCTGCTCGTATCAAACGCGATCTGCACCCCCGATTTGTTCAATCGAAATTCCCTGTCGTCTCCATTTTATTTGCACGAAAGAAGTGAATTCGTAGACGGTCTGTAGCAAGCACGAAACACTTACGGATTCGGTCACCGTGCGTAAACACGGACTGAGCAAACAATATCCGGACGAAACGACCGCTGGAAAAATAAAAAACCGACTTACCTTCGCAGGGTCAGACTTCTCCGGCTCGTCGTTGAAGGTCTGCGACCCTCTGGAGGTGGTGTTCCTACGGGGTGTGGTGGTGCCATCCTGCGAGGGGCGCACGAACTCGATTCTGCCACCCTCGACGACGATGTTAGGGGCTGGTGGGAAATTCTCCGCGTTACCGACTGGATCGCAGTATCCCAACAACCCTGCTTTCTCGCCGTACAAGGGATGAATTTGTCTGCAACAGTCGGTAAAGAGACGTTATTGTTATCCGGGGGTTGAAACTCCAGGTGGAGGTTCCATCGAAAACCACCATAAGAAACTGGAGGGAATTTCCAATCTTTCTTTTTGCACTTTGTTAACGATTAGGGGTTCGAAAACCTCAAAATAATAAAATTTAAAGAACTCAGGGGCTAAAATTTAAAGTACAGGGGCTGATCTTAAATTTTTAAAGAAGCAGTTAATTGATTCGAAATTTTGGTGACACATAAAATGTAAAAGTAGTTTCAGTTTCGTTGGAGAAATAATATTTTTTGGCTATTTAGGAAAGATTTTTGGGCACAATTTCTTGCAATATTTATAGGTACATCCACTTGTATTCATACAGTATATAATAGTGATTTATTATAGATGGGAATAAATTTGTTTCTTATGAATTGAAATATTTTTAAAATTAGTACGAGTCCATTTGTTTATGTATTAAGATATTTGAGGGTTTATATTATTATATCTCTCTATCGATTTTGTAATTGAGAATTGCACATTACTATTAAAAAGAAAATTAGTTTGTGAATAGAAGTAACATAGTACAATAAACAGCATTTGTAAAAATAAATGGAAAGAATTCATAAGAAACAAAACTACGTAAATGAAAATAGCACAGTGTAATAAACAATATTTAATAAAAATAAGTGGAAAGAATTCATAAGAAACAAAACTACATAAATAAAAATAGCACAGTTTAACGAACAATATTTATTAAAAATAAATGAAAAGAAGACAGTAAATAGAAGTAACACAAAATTACCTCACAAATTGAAATATCATAATAAACAACATTAAACAAAAATAAATGAAACGGGGGTTAACAAAATCTTAAATCTTTAAAAAAGTATCTAATCGACTAGACATTTTGTTTACAGATAAAATGAACTATAAGCCCTTTTTTACAGTGCAGAAATAAAGTGTGAAACTTGTAATGCCTGTTTAAGTGGTGAAGCAACTTTTTTTACAGTTGTTTTCGTAGTGACGTATGGTTCCCCGACAGTATATATTTTTCTATTATCCTAGCTACATGATATTACTTTTAGTTTTTCCCACGTGTCCACCAATGGACACGTCGCCTTTCAGACGTGAAATGAAATATGAAATATCCACCAGTGAACGCGCGGGGCTCGATGCGTTAAATCATTTCCAGCGTCGAATGATGAATGAAACTCATCTATTATTTCTCCCCCGGAATACAAAACTCGACTGAATTACGTGTACATTTTTTTGTACTATCTGTTGACATATGCATCATGTTATACTCGCATCATATAATTTCTTTAAAAGTCTAATTTGTTTCGAAAGTATTAAAAGCTGCAAATTATCTTTTATAGAGAACTGCAATTTATATTAAAACGCAACTTATCGTTGGAAAATTTTGTATAAACTCATTCACAGTGATATTGACGCGCGTTGGAGAATTGTTTTTATTATAATAAAAATTTTCAAGAACGCCAACGAACAGAAAAACAGCTTCTGACTGGTAAATGCATCGATGAAACTTGTTGCAACAAAAACTAGGTTAAAAAAACGTTTCACACGGTGCTTCACGACGGAAATACGTACTTCAACGACTATAATCACTTTACCTTCGAAATTCGAACAATAAATTTCATTCATGGAACAACAGATTCATTAATGTTCAGTTTAAGTATTCAGTAATTCATGAACATATTAAAACGAACATTATTCAAAGAAAATAACATTATTTAACGAAAAATCTTCTACTATATCCAATTATCGAGTACAATATTAAAAGATTCATTTCTAATAATTTAAATTGATAAAAAATTGTTAAAATCTGGCACGAAATATTTCCACTCGCTCGATGCTTAGCTCGATGAAAGAAGTAGAAAAATATGATACCCGGAAGTAAGTTCAGCGCGTGACTCTGAATAAATAAATAAAATTGAAGACACATGGCCCGAGGTATTCATTAAATTACAACGAAGGCGTCGCGATGTGGTCGAAACGAATTTAAATCGACGGTGTCCGATGAAGTAAAAACGACGCCAGGGAAATTGCATTACCGGCAGTTAAATTTACGCGACAGACACCCGGCCATTAGGATTAAAAAGAGAGCCCTCGATCCACGCTTTTTGCTCGTTTTTCTAACGCGAACGCGACAGAGGAAAAATTCCATAACTTTGACGCAGTTAGGCGAAGCTGGGAAATTGCGTTTAACAGCTAATCTCTTTTCCCTGGCGAATTAATACCCTTTTTATCCAAACAAAAACATTCTGAACACTTAAAACGCTTGATATTAAAATGTTGCTAAATGTTATGAAACCTATCGTCTCGATATGTGTTATTTAATTCGATATCTGCCTCTTGATCAATCAGTTGCAAGAAATTTGATAAACTATTCTTAAGATTTTGATAATCCTACAGATTTCAACGTTCTTTCTATTTTTGTTTAATTTTCAGTTGGAATAAGAACTATCGAGCATAATTTATTATGAAATTTTAATGTATTGCTGGGCAAATTTGTGTACATGTTTAGCTCGATACAATTTTGTAACAAGCTAATTTATCATTAACTGTTAATCAAGTTACAAATCATATGTGGAGTTCATTTTACAAATCATTACGGTATAAATCTATTTACGATTAATATTAAAATAATTTGGTAAACAGAATGTTATTTATTTTAATCAAATATTGAGAGAATTAATTCTCTATTCACGAAGTATATAAAATGGAAAAACGTTCTTCAAAAATCAAGCTCGACTTGAACAATTAAGTAGCATAATAACTAATTTATCATTAACATAACCACCAGTAATATTTTTAATTTAGTACAGTTTGTATAATCTACACTAGAAATCAGAATTAAACTAACTCCATCCTTCTAGTTACGTAACAAGTGTCTCGTACCATAATTCGAGTATTAAAATTGAAACACCAACAGTGGTAAACTAAATACGTTGCTTATTAAACTTGCACATTAATTTTCAAATTCCTCGATCTAGTAATAAAAATTAATAAATTCATCCAGCTAAATGAAGCTGAAAATGAAATGGCTGTTCGAAATAATCATTGGAACCATTTGACAAACAAACGTATCGAATACATCAGTAGCGTTTCAGTCTTTGGGATACACATTCTCCAGAATGCATTTCAAATTTATTTTTACAATTTTAGTGAACTTTTACGAATACAGTTTTAATTGTACACCTCGTTGGAGAAATATTATAAACAATATAAAACTGGGAGAATAGAAATTTAAATTGTAGTACCGAGATAGAAATTTAAATTCGAGAATGCGATTCAAACTTACAGTAACAAATATTTATACGATTTTGATTCGTTCTAAAGGCTGGTGAAACGAGGAAACGATATTATTCGGGCAATGCATGGACTCTCTGATCCCAAAAGCGATGAATCGCCACACTCGACCAAACTATTCTCCAACTAACTGACCTGCTTGTAGCTCGTTCAAATTGACGAACACAAATAGCGCGGAGGGCACGCAAACGATGCAAGTATGCGGCGGAAACGATCGCGCGAGTATTCGCACGGAGAATTTCGATGGTAATGCTAGCACAACGTTTCACGACTTTGTGTTGCCAAGAATATGGAAACAGGGGTCAGATTTCGTTAAGCAGGGAAAATGAATTGGCCGCGAAGCGATTTGCTACCGTGACGCGACCTACGCGAAACCGAGTTTCTGGGAAATGGCTCGTTACCTCGACGTAAACAATTTCAACCACGCTCCGTGTGATAACCGAAGGGGTCGACGAACAACAGCTAACTGAAAGGACCATCGATGCTACAGGTTATCATATACCTGCCAACTCAAAGTCACAAATGTTTACGAATCGACACGCTACGCGGAACCTTGCCTAAATTATTTCTATTCTATCGCGGGCGTGTATTTTCAGAGAGAATATTTTTCTACGTGGTTCGTCATGATGATTGCATTGAAAACTGTGAAATTTTTAGTATTTTTCTCTGTTTTTAGAATGAGTAGGGAATATTTTAAGGTGTCAATTTAAGGCATAGTTTATTTTTATATTTAAACTGAGTGAAATCTAACATTTTAATAATAAGCAAGTTATTTAAGTTTCATTTGGGAAAATAATATTTTTTGACTATTTAGGAAATGTTTTTGGGCACAATTTCTTACAATATTTATAGTTACACTTGGTTCGTGTTACGTTAATTATATTAAAAATTGTGTGTAGTATTTTTCTTTGTTTTTAGAATGAGTCGAGAATATTTTAAGGTTTCAATTTAAAGCATAGTTTATTTTTATATTTAAACTGAGAGAAATTTGACATTTTAATAAGAAGCAAGTTGTTTAAGTTTCATTTGGGAAAATAATATTTTTTGGTTATTTAGGAAAGATTTTTGGGCACAATTTCTTACAATATTTATAGTTACATCCACTTGGTTCGTGTTATGTTAATTATATTAAAAACTGTGTCTAGTATTTTTCATTGTTTTTAGAATGAGTGGAGAATATTTTAAAGTGTAAAGTTAAGGCATAATTTAACTATTTTTATTTTTAAAATGAGAGCAATCAGACATTTTAATAACAAGCAAGTAGTTTCAATTTCATTAGGAAAATAATATTTTTTAGCACAATTTCTTGCAATATTGATAGTTACATCTACTTATATTCATACAGTATAATAGTCATTCATTAAAAAAGGAAATAAATTTGTGCTTTTTATGAACTGAAATGTTTTTAAAACTGGTATGAGTTGTTTATATATTGAGATAGTTAAGGATTTATATTATTACACCTCTCTATCGATTTTGTAATTGGGAATTAATGCCCATTGATAATAAAAAGAAAACTAGTTAGTGAATGAAAGTAACATAGTGTAATAAACCACACTTGTAAATAAAAATGGAAAGAATTCATGAGAAACAAAATTAGATAAATAAAAATAGCACAGTACAACAAACAATATTAAGTAAATATAAATGGAAAGAATTTATGAGAAACAAAACTACGTAAATAGAAGGAACACAAAATTACTGCACAAATTAAAATAGCACAGTATAACAAGCAACATTTAATAAAAACGAATGGAAAGAATTCATAAGAAAATCAAGTTTCTTTCCATTTATAATAAATCACCATTCTACGAATACGAGTGAAAGTATAACTGTTTGTATTAAATGGTAAGAATACATGAGAAACAAATTTACATAAATAGAACAACATTTAATAAAAATAAATGGAAAGAATTCATAAGAAAATCAAGTTTCTTTCCATTTATACCGAATCACCATTATAGTGTACGAATACAAGTGACAGTAAATGGGAGTGCACAGAGAGAACACTAGTACACAATACGTTTAATTAACTAAGTGACCTTCTACATGCAATCTCATGGCTTTAGTAAGCACGACAAACTGAAATATTAATAAAATGATTGAAAATCCAATTTGATTTCAGCAATCAGACAATAGACTGAATAGAAGTACTATTCTTCAATAATATCAATAATATTCAACAATATTTAATAGCTCGAGAAACTGAAATATTAATAAAATGATTGAAAATCCGATTTGATTTCAGCAATCAGACAATAGACTGAATAGAAGTACTATTCTTCAATAATATCAATAATATTCAACAATATTTAATAGCTCGAGAAACTGAAATATTAATAAAATGATTGAAAATCCGATTTGATTTCAGCAATCAGACAATAGACTGAATAGAAGTACTATTCTTCAATAATATCAATAATATTCAACAATATTTAATAGCTCGAGAAACTGAAATATTAATAAAATGATTGAAAATCCGATTTGATTTCAGCAATCAGACAATAGACTGAATAGAAGTACTATTCTTCAATAATATCAATAATATTCAACAATATTTAATAGCTCGAGAAACTGAAATATTAATAAAATGATTGAAAATCCGATTTGATTTTAGCAATCAGATAATAGACTGAATATAAAAATTACCATTCTTCAATAATATTTAATAAAGCCTCGCCTGGATAAGCCTTTGTACGTCGAGTCGAATTTTTCGAAAAATTTCTCGACGTTCGTTACTTTTGAAGCAAAACCGTGTATTATGACATCGTCGGTTGCGTTTCGATTGCCTTTTAAAAACTATCGGCGTTCGAATTGCAGTGCACTTTGCCTGTCAGAATGTTCAGCGCCCGGGATGGAAATATTTTTTTCCCCTCCGACTGCTCGACAGACAATGGCGGAACGCGCGAGAGAGCGAAAGATAAAGGAAAACGCGCCGGATACTCGATAGCGAGTGGCTTTACCTAGGGATCCCCCGATGGGGTTGAATCTCGACAGGTGGCGAGTCTGAGTTCACGGGGGTTCAGTTCGTCGCCGAGGGGAGGGAGGGCTCGAAATATACCACGTGTCGACGAGGAAATAAAATAGGCGTTTGAGTGTGCACGGCGAATGGTTATTGTGTTGCCAGGCTTATCGAACGTCAAGACTCCATCGAGGGGTGAATCTCGTCAGGTAGGGTGAAACGCACCAGGCTCGGGTAAAAATAGAACTTCCTGAGCGTGTCGCGAGAAGTACGGTTTATTAACACTTCGAACGCGAATAGGGAGACGTTTCAAAAAAGAACGTCGAGGAGACTAGCGCTGCGAACAAATAATTGAATCCCTGCAAGTTTTCAAACCAATTTTATGTACCTGAAAATACTAACGATGGAAACGGCCTTATATAGTATTATTTAGCAATAATTTAAATTTATATTTCAACGTATGGACTCTTAAAATCGTTGAAAGTACTTGATTTATTTTCTTTTTTTTGTGTTTGTAAATTTATGTTTTGAGTCTATTTTATAGAATAAAATATAAGATTCTCAAGTTACGTAAACTCGTTTGTGAATTTTATAGAATTTTATTTTATTATTTATTCTATAAAATAGATTAAAAAAGAAAGAATATAAATCTATTAAGTACTCTCAACGATTTTAAGAATTGATACGCTGAAATTGGGTCCTGAATTTTTATATTTTAGGAGAACACACACCCCTATATTAATTATTAGACTAGGATCTTTATGCAAATTCATATTTGTATTAATAGAATTAATGAAGTAGATTTCTTATATTTTTGCATATTAAGTGCATTCTGTTTGAGAATTAAAATTCCCTAGAAATGCAAAAACATCCAGTCTATTTATTATACTAAAATCTCGACTCTCCATACTCTTAACACTAGAAAAAACTGGTAAAAATGACCCATTCGTAATTTCTAATAAAAATTGATAAAAATTTACTTGACTGGGTTTTTGCAAATTTTATCGTGATTTTCTATAGGAGAACGAACAAACATTTATCTCGATTGCATTACAATTTCTTCGATTATCTATCGTTTTAACTTCTTTGGTAGAAATAAATACTTCTCAGTTCTGGTGTTAATAGTCACTGATATATTAAACTTCACGAACGAATTTGCATAACTTGTGAATCTTATATTTCGATATTAATTTGTAACGATAACTTTATATTGTTTTACCGTTTCAATTAGTACGTATCATCGAGATTGAGCCGCGTCCTTGGAATATGGGTCGAAGCCCTTCAGAGGATGAAAAGCCTCGGCCGTGAGGAGTAAGTCCTTCGATACCTTCCCGCCAAGTTTTCCAATTAACCGGAGTTTATTACACGCGAGATTGGGGTCGAGATTTTTTCCATTCGGCCATAAAGGTGAGAAAGGGTTAGACGCAACGAAGAGGCTTACCTGGGCGATGGTATGGGGCGAGGCTTATCGAGCGCCAGATCCGAGTTGAGGGGCGAATCAGGTCCGCGGACGCTGGAAGCCCTGCAACAAACAGATATATCGTTAGTTTAATTAGTATTCGGAAGCCAATACCCTAATTCGACCTGTCTCACGTTTGCCTCCCTCCTTCCACAGTTAAAACATTTCTATACAATTTCGCTTCTTCCCTCTGCTTCCATGACAAATGAACACTTCTTTTTAAAGATGACATAAGTCCAATTGTAGCTAAAAAATTTATTTTATTAACTACTATTAGATACAAAAATTTAATTTTATAGTTTTAAAAACATTACTCGAATTTATTAAGACTTGACAGTATTTTTAAGTCGACTCGAAAATAAGGGATGAAATAAACGATTATCTTTTCTTTATCATTTCTATACAATTTCACCTCTTCCATCTGCTTCCATGACAAATGGACACTTTTTAAAAAAATAATATAAGTTGATTGGTAGCTAAAAAATTGAGTTTATTAATTACTATTACATACAGAAATTTAATTTTATAGTTTTAAAACCATTACTTGAATTTATTAAGGTTTGCCAGTATTTTTAAGTCGACTCGAAAATAGGGGATAAAAATAAACGATTATCATTTTTATACAATTTCACCTATTCCTCTGCTTCTATGACAAATGGACGCTTCTTTTTAAGGATGATATCAGTCAAATTGTAGCTAAAAAAATTATTTTATTAGTTACTATTTCATACACAAATTTAATTTTGTAGTTTTAAAAACATTACTCGAATTTATTGAAGTTTGTCAGTATTTTTAAGTCTACTCGAAAATAGGGGTTGAAATAAACGATTATTTTTTCTTTATCATTTCTATACAATTTCACTTCTTCCCTCTGCTTTTATGACAAATGGACACTTTTTAAAAAAATGATATAAGTTGATTAATAGCTAAAAAATTGAGTTTATTAATTACTATTGCATACAAAAATTTAATTTTGTAGTTTTAAAAACATTACTCGAGTTTATTAAGGTTTTTTCCAGTATTTTTAAGTCTACTCTAAAACAGAGGATAAAAGTAAATGATTATCTTCTATATGATAAAAATTTATAGCGAATGTCTTCTAATTTAATTGAACTGTTTATATAATTGTATAAAATGTATTATATTGCACGATGAGATCAATTAAAATATGTACGTATCATGTATGGTACAAAATAAGTTGAAAAATTTAATTATACATATATATGTTCAATATGTGTCTATGTATTATAATAGGCTTTAAATAAGGAACATTATAAAATCGTGAAAGTATATAAAAAGTAACCTTTATCGTCTTTAGTAAAAATATATATTATGATTTTACTGTTGATAATAATTTATATTGTTAATAAAGATGAAGTAAATTGCTATTTTTTCATCGAATCTTTTAATATCTCAATGTATGACAAAATTGAATTATTTGACATTAAAATTTCCTCATTCAAAATCGGATTTAGAATTTATAATTAAATTACAAATCTCGAGACATCAATTCTATTTTGTTCTATGGATATTTCTATATTATACACTACATATTGTTTATTTATAAGCACTGTTTTCTGTTTCAATTGTAAAAATATTTTCTCTTATAACGAATGGACTTTTACTCGTATAATAAATAAATAAAAATAAAAGTGGACTTATATACGATCAGTGTTTTTCGTTAATAATTCAAAAACGAAGTCCCATTCGACATTTTTGCAAAGGAAATTGTTGTTCAGAATCGTCTCAGCTATCCCACATTTCCGGTTCTTACACTATTTACGAGACACCCTGTATACGTATAAGAATTTTTCTAACCCCTTGACGTACGATTTAATTCCAAATAATTTTTTAAACGCATACTATTTAATTTCATTTATTTAATTTATTTATTTTTTATTTGTTCCTTTAAGTTATGGCCACGAAAAAGAATACGTTTGCTTTACGAATGCCTCGTGAACGTGCAAAAGTGTTGATTTTAATATACAAGATTTGACAATAAGTGAGTAGCCCCATCATTATGAAACTTGTACAAGGAGTTAATAAAAAGAAAATTTATTACATCATTCTGAACAAGCTAACATCTATAATCTTTTCTCTAGCAAACTACATATAATAGAAAACATTCAAAACTGTAGGAGATTTGTATTGAATATTTGTACCACGCTATAATTTTGTTGAATGTTAATTTAACAAAGGGTTGACAAAAAAAACAAAATGAGTGGTTGTGAAGAACAGACGTGATTCTTATAGAATATTAATTTCTGTAAAAAGATTGTGTGCTCGGTGTGCTTTAAATTCGTTTATATAATTATATCATTTATACATTTGTTGTAAATACAATTCTCACTTTCTTAAATCCTATTGCTGAGAATAAGCGTTGCATGCATGTATTTTTAATGAAAATTTTTATCCATTGGTGCAGCCACCTCCCTTGCAAAGGTCAGTACTATCTGAGGACAACACTCGTTTATTGCACCCCAAAACTACATTAATTAAATGCAAACTTAGGTCGAAACTGTGGTACTGGTTGTCATAAATATGAAGTGAGTGATATTTTGTATGAGAGATGAGTGTGACACGAGTGAATGGTCTAAATAGTTTGTATACTTTATGATTGAAGAGTGAACGAAAGAGCGACGTGTGTGAAATTGGTCACTTGTAAGCGAGCATTGAGAGTGAGAAGACGTGTGAGGCAAATCATTGTTATTGTATCGATTTCTTGTAAAATAGTTTTTACCAACGTTATACAATTATAATAAATACGTTCTAAATATCCACCTACAGAAACTCTGTCGTATTCATTTAGCAAATAAATATTCAACACCTGCAAAACGTAAAAACGTAAAAAGTTATTAATTATATCTTACCTACAAGAATTTAATTCCACTGTAAGGAATCCACCAAATCATCAGTATAATCCGTGAGAAATCCAAGTTTAACGTTACATAACATTTAAAACCGTCCTCCCGGGGGTTATGGCCGGCCCGATATTTCAAAGTGCACCGATATAAATTCAAAGTGGTCTCGAGTTATCGGATCTCGAAGTACAATCGCGTTACGGAAAATAAAACGTCTCCGATCGGGTCGTAAATTGCACGGCGGTTCGGAATTATTGGAAAATGAATATACGCGGCGGCTGTTAACCCTTTCGATATAATATAACGACGTCGCTTTCCAGTTCCGCGCGTCCGAAGAGGCCCCCGGGGGTCGAGGATCGTCCACCGAATTACATCTGGCGCTTACGCAACAAACCGTGAACGTTGCTTTTACGAATCGACCGGTGAACGATCGCGGATGTTAATGCAAAAATTCATTTGCACCGGCCGCACCTCGAGCGAATCTATTTTCGTTGCTCGACCGCGGCTCTTGTCGCCTGCATATCGAAAAGACGACGTCGGGAATAAACCGCGCGCGATTATGCAACCGCCGATTCGGATCCGCGTTTCTCACCGTGTTACGAGGCAATATTTATATTAAGCGCGACGCGGCGATATCGAACGCACCGTAACTCAGTTTCTGGCGCCCGCGCGACCGACAGAAATTAATAAGTTCGACGGATAAACGCGACGGAATCGCGGACACGCTTTTACGCGAAATCGTAGAATCGACGCCTTTTCGTTCCACGCGGATACCTTCGACACCTCGATCGACGAAATCACCGCGATAAACGTTGGGAAAAAATTCGATACCGAGAGGCCGGTTCGGGTTTAACGTCGGAATTATGTAAAGATATTATTTCGAACGGCGGGAAAAAATTTCACGGAAAAACGTGTTTCGAGTGTGTTTGTGCACCGTCTGTTCGCGAGAAGTGGACTGTACGATAGGGTGAACCTTATTTTTCGATTTTTTTTTTTGGGATATTAGATGAAAAAATAACCTACGCAAAATCTGAAATTGATCGAACAATGGGAAAACGTGGCATTTTTCTTCATTAAAGTGTATTGGCTATTATACATTTTAGCACCTCTTTGAATTCGTCTTTTTACGCTTTATGAGGATATGGGAAAGAAAATTTTGAATTTGTTGTTTTTTATAAGTCGCGATTCTGAAATTTCAACAATTTATTGGGGGAACAAAAATATACTTTTTCGCATTATATTTACTTCGTTGAATGATACAAGTTTGTAAACACTTTTTTCTATATTTATAAATAATAAAGATATTTAAATATTTCTATTTCAATCGTAAAATATAGAATCGATGCAAGGGAGTATACCGTACAAAATGAATAAAACTAATTGTTAGAAAGGAATATGCAGTGAAATCTGACAACTGGAAATGGTGCTACATCTAATTTGAAAATTTGTTATCCTTGTAATTCGTTTTCTTTTCGTTTTAATTCAATTTATATAGTTGTTTTTTTTTCTGTAATTTTGTAACAGCACCGACTGCATAGTCTTTGGCTAATTTATATAGTTTTGTATATCGCTGAATTCATCCTTCGTTCTCTATAATAATATAAAAAAAAAAATTATGAGTTTGAAATTTCAAAGATTGACCTTAAAAAAAACCTTTTTTCAGACTACATTTGCTTCATCAATTATAAATAAGGTCTACTATAATGTTCATGTACTGTTTAATCACAAGAAATAAACTTTAAAATTTTGTTTCTTCTTTTTTAAATTCAAGGTGTGTAGGTTATCTCGTAATAGTGATAATACTATTTTATAGAATATAATTAAGTGCTTGGATAGGCGTTAGAACAATCTTACGATTATTTCGTACAAAGAGGCTGCTATCTTTCACCGACAAACGCATTCATGCGACGCTGACACTTTCCAACGCCATGATTAATGCGTGGTTCGGGGTAATTTGGACACAGGCTAAGAAGTTTAACCTGATTGACTGACACTCGAAGCTACAGTTTCGCTATCTCATCCCTAATCCGCCTGAAACTCTACTCGACGCCGAGAGAAATTACGCTGGTAATTACTCCTGTGTTTTGCAAGCGACCCGTGGGCTCTCTTAATCCACGGACCACAATTAATCACTATTGCACAAGTTTGGTTGAGGCGTTTGTTGAGAAAAATATCTAACGAAAGAGTTACAAAAACTGTGGACCACGTCAACCTGTTAATAAAAATCTCAATTATTACAAGTACATTTAAAAAAAATTTTTAGAAAGGTACAAAACATTTACGTCGATGGTTGTGAGTGAACAAAATGGGTTAGAACTGAATACAAGTCACAAATAAAATACTTTATTTGTCCTCTCCAGAACTATACGAGGATTACAGGATTAGCCCTCTTTAAGAGGTGGGTGGTTCATGGAATTTATTCATCAACGTCTCTATTATCTCGAAATTTTAATTATTTAGAATCAAGAATCTTTCCTGTACTCTCCTGAAATTGGAATTAAAATCTCTTAGATCATTGAAGACTACACAAATTGAATACAAAATATATTTCTGATAAACACACTTGAAGAGGCTCTCAAAAATATTAAAATACGAAAAATAAATATCTGACTTTTTTTTATTAAGTTCTAACCCAGACCTACACGAAAAATTGAAGATCCCGGACGATTTAGACGCAAAATTAAAAAAAAACAAGCAGTCGAAATACACTTAGTTTTTGCTTGAAACGTCAAACATTCCTTTCCCTCATAAAGTATACATATTACAAGTTGCATCACTCTTCTCGCGCGGATGCATTCTTCAAACATTTTGCAACGAAAATAGTAGCTCTTGGCGTTTCTACAAAATACAGACTGCCATTAATTAATTAACGAAATAAACATTTATAACTCGCGCCATAACGCGTCCTTTGGAACGGGTTCTTTCACGTTGGCAAAATCGATTGGACAGGCGCGCGCGTTCTTGGGTCTAATTACAAACATCCTCTCTTGGCTTTTCTTAATTGATGAATGACAGATCTAACGGCGTATAAGCAATCGTGGACGTTTTCAAAACGTACTGGCATTTTAATTGAGATAAATACGCGTTAACGCTAGCTCGGATCGCTACTTCTGGACGCAGCCGTAATTGCACGCGACTGCCACGGTCGAAACCCACGATTATTATTAATCAGTCGCGATCTCGTAATTACACGTTTCCCGATCCACTTGCAGTGTTCTTCCCTCGTTATGCTGGTATACAGGGTGTTCGACCATCCCTGGGAAAAAATTATAATGCGAGATTCTAGAGGCCAAAATAAGTCGAAAATCAAGAATATCAATTTGTTGATTGAAGCTTCGTTAAAAAGTTATTGAAAAATTGAATTAAAAAAATTCAAACCATTCTGGAAAAATTATTTTCGGTTGGGGGAGTCGATTAGAATCATTTTTGGTGAATACATTTACCCCCGAAATGCTACTCCCTTTCGAGAAAAAAATTCATTACTGAAAATATAATGTCTGACCACGACTGGCTGGTTACCCTGAAAAAGAAACATTTCAAATCGTTATGGAAAAATTATTTTCGGTTGTGGGGGTCAATTACAATCATTTTTGGTGAATACATTTACCCCCGAAATGTTACTCACTTTCGAGAAAAAAATTCGAAAAAGTGTGAAATTTTTCGACGAAAAAAAAAATTTCAAATCGTTATGGAAAAATTATTTTCGGTTGAGGGGGTCAATTACAATCATTTTTGGTGAATACATTTACCCCCGAAATGCTACTCCCCGTCGAGAAAAAAATTCGTTACTGTAAATATAATGTCTGACCATAACTGTCTGGTTACCCTGTAACAAAAACATTTCAAATCGTTCTGGAAAAATTATTTTCGGTTGAGGGGGTCAATTAGAATCATTTTTGGTGAATACACATAGCCCCGAAATCCTACGTACTTTCGAGAAAAAAATTCCTAAAGGAAAATATACTGTTGTGTAGTCGAAAATGTTTCTATAACTTTTTAACAAAGCCTCAATAAAGAAATTAGTATCCTTCATTCTCGTCTTATTCTGGCCTCTTGAATTCTCCTATTAAAATTGTTCCCAGGGGTGGTCGAACACCCTGTATATTCGCTTTGCTCCGGTTGTTAACCCCTTTACTGCGAAAGAAGTATCTACACTCTCTTACAGGTTTATTAATATAACAGAAAGGCGTGTATTTACGTCCAATATATTGTTTATATTACAACTGTTATACGTAACACAGCAATTAAACACCTGAATATCGACGAGTATTTTTCAGGTCTCAATTATCGTGTTGCGTAATAATAGAATTTTTTTAAAGGGTGTATGTTTCGAACGTGATATCGCGAAAGTTGAAGTGTTCTTTTACTATCGTTGACTAACAACGCCTCAAGCGATATTTGCATTGGTATAATTGGCAAAATGAAGGTCTACGATCTACCAGTTCTATTCGTTTTGGAAACTTGCGCGGTATCATTATTTCTACGCCATTGTACGTACCGCGCATTGGACGGTTTTATACACATTTTATTTCGCGACGGGAGAGCGAAGCTGGAAGGAATAAAAAACGGATCGATTTCCCGTGTACCAGGAGAGTGGATCCCGGGCATGAATTTTCAGGATACGCGTACCATGAAAGAGACATTTTAATTAATTTAGCAATTCGCCCGAGACGGACGTTATCGCGTACATTTCACGGTAAAGTACACCATTACAGCGCGTTCATATTATAACAAAAGATACAATTATTTTTCACGATAGCGTCTCGTACAATTCTCTGTAATTACCGCTCCGACCGTAAAATTGAACGAATTTATCCGAAAACGAGCATCCACGTTCGAGATTCTGGAAAGACTAAAATTATTACTCTGATTCTTTTAATTTTAGAACCCTTAATTACTACTAAACAGAAAAATGTGAGTATTTTTATCTACTTAAAAGATATGTACCTTGAAAGATGCATTTATTGCTTTATTTATTTTTATTTGCAGAAAAATTCTATCGAAAGAATTTATGTTAATTTCAAACTTCGTTGTCCATACAAAATATCGGTTACTTTTTAGAAGGCAGAAAGATACGATTATTTGTGTCTTTGGTGGACAATTTTATTAACTCGACGAATATTCGTTCGATGTTGCTGGTATAATGATTTATTTTACTTTCAACGTTTCCTTCGTCATCGATCATGCGCGCTCGCGAAGCATAAAAATACCGCCCCAAGGTATTTGCACTTCGTGCGGACACATGTTAGTTTCGCACGCAGAGTACTCCAGCGTGCGTCTAATTTGCGTACAAAGCAAATAACCTAGCGAATCGCTGGATACCCAATCGATAGCCTCCAGTTCGTCCACACCAATTTTGCCATCATAATTTGTTCTCCTCAAAAAACCAAAATTGCATGCTCCCGTAGTTGAAATAAAAACGAAAGAAAACATTTGTCGATATGAAAGTGAATAAAATAACAAAGGAAATATATAGTAAAGATGACAGGAGAGAATCTTCAGTTTCCGCTGTTTTAGAACGGTCTGAGAATAATTATTACGTATTAAATAATAATGAAACTTTAGACGCGTGCAGTTTCGAAATTACTGGTGTTTTATTAATGATTGAACCACTGTTACAAGCGGTAAAGCTTCCTCTTTGAAATGGTTTTTGGTTTTTGTCGATACGACTTTCCGTTTTCGAGATATCGTAATTTATGTAAAAGGTAATTTTTTAAATTCCGCTATCTCTCGCTTCCCCGCGTTAGAAAAGGCTATTAACGCCTATTAAAAATACTAAAACTTTAATTACGTGCAGTTTCGAAACTATTAATATTTTCTTCATAATTGAGCCACCGTTCGCAGCGGCAAACCTTCCTCTTTGAAATGGGGTTTGGTTTTTGTCGATCGGACCTTCCGTTTTCGAGATATCGTAATTTATGTAAAAGGGTATTTTTCTTAATTTGACTATCTTTGTCTCCGTCTGACGCGTCGCGCTGGACCTCTTTTTCTCGTACGCGACTCGTGACCGAATGACCTAGTTTCGAGCGTAGTATTTCCAAGAATTTACTACTCACTGTTTACTATCTACGCGCGCGCGAGTTCATTCATCTCAATAAACGTAAACAAACGCTTCGGACCCTTATATCTCCGTAACTAACCACCGCATCGACTTGAAATTAAAATCGCTATATCTCCGGAACTAATAAAGCTATCGACTTGTACAAACGCTCATTTTAAAGGGCTTTTCATCCCCTATCCTATGACTATACCAACTACAATAATTTATGCTATCTTCTATGTTTTTTTTGACATTTACTTTGACACTCGACTTGAAATAAAAATTGTCATATCTCCGGATCTAATTACGCTATCGACTTGAAACAAATTTCATTTTAAAGGGGGTTTCATCCCCTATCTGATGGGTATATCAATTATTATTATTTATGCTATCTTCCATGCTTATTTTGAAATCTGCTTCGACTCTATGCACCCAAAGAAGTCTAAATGATCGTTCCTAGATCCTGGATGTAGAATAGTCATTTTAAATTTGAATTTTTCATTGTTTCATACAAAATATACATAATGTCAACTTAAATATTAAGTCAATCATAAAACTTAGACTCAAATGATAATCGAATAATGAAGTCTATCACTGAATCTACTCACTACCACGAATTTTCCTTAATATTTAATCAATTCTTCAATATTATATTCGTTGAAATATCGAACAATTCTGTTAAATTTATATTACGGTTTCTAGTCATTTCAATATTAAATTTTTCATTGTTCCATACAAAATGTACATAGTGTCGACTCAACTATTAAGTCAATTATAAAACATAGACTCAAGTGATAATCGAATAATGAAGTCTATCACTGAATCTACTCACTACCACGAATTTTCCTTAATATTTAATCAATTCTTCAATATTATATTCGTTGAAATATCGAACAATTCTGTTAAATTTATATCACGGTTCCCATTTTAGCTGACTAACAAATTATTACAAATTACTTCATCGTTTGGACAACGACTTACACTTTTTCTTCTGAACACATACTAGGTACATTTGTCTCAAGACTATAGATGTGACGCGTCTGTTTACCTACGTACGTATTAACATGCATCTTGTACTATCTTATCTGCGTGATTATCAGTCATTCTCAACAAATTCACGCTGAATATCCATGTCGCTTTCCGATTGCGACCGGTGCTTTTCCTGTCGCGAAATCCCATCCATAGTTTGCGCGCGAGAATGATCGCGAGCAATTGATTCGCGTACGAGGCGAGGGAAGTAGAAACCCCCGTGGAAAAAAAAAGGGGTATGCAGACAGCTCGTCCATCCGTTTACAACAGCAACTGACAGACCGCCCGGAGCACTTTCATCAGACGTGCCTTTCCAGCTATTTCAATATCCGAGTCGCGATCAAATGTGAACCGCGCTAAAGTCGTTTTAATTAAACCCGAACCCCGGAATGTTATGAACTTACGCTCCGACAAATTTTATCGTTCCCTATTTATTAAATACACGCGGCACGAAATCTTCAAAACGACCGCCGTTCCCGTCGTCCGCGGTCCCGCGGAAGCATTCGGTGCACGAGATTAACCGTTGCGGTGCGCCGCGGCCCGGACAATTGACCGCCGAACTAATATTGGACGATGAGTTTCAAAGCAGATTAAATACCGGGTAAACTGGTTCGTCTGGGGCCCTATTGATGCATCGATCATCGCTGGAGAAACGCAATTCGAACTTCTCTTACGTCGGATCAAAAATGGATGAAATTCGTACGCGGATAAAAATAGTAAATTAAATACAAATTAAAAAATTTTGTTGGTGGATGGAGTAAATGATATACATTTTCTCATTTCTGTGTCAAAGATTCATCTGTATTTGGGAATTCTGTATATCCTAGGTTAATATTTTCTTAAATATTGCAAAGTAACAATTTAGATACTGACTCACAGGTTATGAAGATGAATACTACCACAAAATCTATTTCTATGAAATTGTAATAAATCTCAATCAAATGGTCCAGACTCTATGACAAAATTTTATCGATAGATGGAGTAAATAATATACATTTTCCCATCTCTCTGTCAAAGATTCGCCTGTATTTGGGAATTCTGAATATCCTAGGTTAATATTTTCTTAAATATTGCAAAGTAACCTTTTAGATACTGACTCACAGGTTATGAAGATGAATACTACCACAAAATCTATTTCTATGAAATTGTAATAAATCTCAATCAAATGGTCCAGACTCTATGACAAAATTTTATCGATAGATGGAGTAAATAATATACATTTTCCCATCTCTGTGTCAAAGATTCGCCTGTCTTTGGAAATTCTAAATATCCTGGTTAATATATTCTTAAACATTACAAAGTAACAATTTTGATACTGAGTCATAGGTTATGATGATGAAACCTACCATAAAATCTATTTCTATGAACTTATAATAAATCTCAAATGGTCCAGATTCTAAATATGACCAAAGAAGTTAAATTAACGTTTTCATCGCTGTTTCGTGTCCACCTAGGAATGGTGTCGACTCGCAAAGCCTGTAGCCGCGACTTGCTGGCAGCTGGTGCATCCGAAATCGCGTTTCTCGGTGCTTATTCGCGAGGCAGATGTCGGAAAGGGCGAGGAAGACGGAAGAAGGAAGGAAAGAAGCAACCTTTGTGAACGAGAGTGGAGCCCGTAGGGCGTTTTAACGTGCGCGGGTTTTATCGCGCGATCCATTCACCGTTCAGTCAAGCATTTGCCTTTCCCCACTCGCGACGTTCCTCCGAGGAAACCTAGACGACGTTGAATTCGCACAAAACGTGCATTAGCGGAAGAAATTCCGCGCCCGCGGCTGCGCGGAGGAGAGTTCCCGGACGCGGCCACGGCCCTTTGCGACAACAGACCTTTGACAGCGTCTTCCGGTGCCGGCTTAACAAGCTAACCGTCCGGAAAGAAACGTGGTTCGCTAAGTTTGCCAACGTTTCCTCCTTTAACGAACATGATACTCCAAAAGAAATGTGGGAAAACGATAAGAATTGGTCGGGGATTCTTGACGTCTGACTCTACTGGTAGAACTTTCACTAAAGAAGCTTCTATTATTCGATTAGTCGATCGTAGAGCCATTGTTCGAACGTTGTTTTAATCGCAAAACAAACATACTGCATCTTTTTCTATGAAATGCATTGAAAACGCAGAATAAAAGCTTTCCTTGTGTCTCGTTTTTTAATTATTCCAGTTAGATTTGTTGTGTTACACGACTCGTGTGTACCTGATAACGTGTCTGTTCATTACTGGCTGTTTCTACTTACATGGATGTTCGTCTCAAATATTATTATACTCGACCTCATATATACAGTTACTCTCACTCGTATTCGTACACTGTAATTCTGTATTTTCTATGAATAACGAGAAACTTGTTTCTTATGAATTGTTTCCCATTTATTTTTATTAAATGTTCTTTATTGTGCTGTGCTATTTCAATTTGTGAAGTAGTTTTGTGTTACTTCTATTTACGTAGTTTTGTTTCTTATGAATTCTTCCCATTTAATTTTTATTAAAGTGGTTTATTATACTTTGTCACTTTTATTTGCCAAGTAGTTTTGTTTCCCATGAATTCTTAATTTTCTTCTCATTTAATTTTTACCAAATGTGGTTTATTACACTCTGTCACTTTTATTTGTGAAGTAGTTTTGTTTTTCATGAATTCTTTCCATTTAATTTTTACGAAAAGTGATTTATTATACTTTGTCACTTTTATTTGTAAAGTAGTTTTGTTTCTCATGAATATTTTCCATATAATTTTTACCAAATGTGGTTTATTACACTCTATCACTTTTATTTGTGAAGTAGTTTTGTTTTTCATGAATTCTTTCCATTTAATTTTTACGAAAAGTGATTTATTATACTTTGTCACTTTTATTTGTAAAGTAGTTTTGTTTCTCATGAATATTTTCCATATAATTTTTACCAAATGTGGTTTATTACACTCTATCACTTTTATTTGTGAAGTAGTTTTGTTTTTCATGAATTCTTTCCGTTTAATTTTTACGAAAAGTGATTTATTATACTTTGTCACTTTTATTTGTAAAGTAGTTTTCTTTTTCATGAATTCATTCCATTTAATTTTGACGAAAAGTGATTTATTATACTTTGTCCTTTTATTTACCAAGTAGTTTTGTTTCTCATGAATTCTTACCATTTAATTTTTACCAAATGTTGTTTATCACACTCTGTCACTTATATTTGCAAAGTAGTTTTGTTCCTTACAAATTTTTACCAAATTTTGTCTATCACACTCTGTCACTCTTATTTACGAAGTAGTTCTCTTTCTCATGAATTCTTACCATTTAATTTTTACCAAATCTGGTTTACACTAAGTTGCTTCTATTTATAAAGTAGCTTTTTCTGCTTTTCTTTTTAATATCAATAAGAAAATAATCCCAGCGAAATAATTCTAAAGTAATAACAGATGTCCAGCCACTACATGCGATGCAACTTTGTTTTTCACATCGTGAAAGAGTAAGGGGTCTCGTTGTCAACGCATTAAAGCGACCCTGGAAATTGTATATCAGGAGTTTCCGACAAAACACGCTCGAGGCTCGTTTGGTACGAGGGTAGAAAACTGAGCGTATTAATCTCTTCCGTCTTTAACTGGTCGGACGTGGACAACGAATCGTAATTCACGAGGCGTCTTGGCACACTGTGCAAGTTTACCTTCATTGGTCGATGAATAGAAGCGGTTCCCCCTCTTCCACGTCCGTCAAACGCTCAGCTGGCGGAACGAAGGCACTAAATTAGGTCTGTAGCAACGATAGGCTAAAACCTAACCCGGATGAAACTGTCGAACGACGAATAAAAGACCAGCAAGACGGAAAGTTTTATTGGCGCGCCAACTTCGATCAAATTTCAAGGTCCTAATTTATTTACTTTTATATTTCGAGGGAAGTTTGCCATGCAATTTATACTCCGGAAGTAGCAAAACCTCTTCGTTAATATTGTAGAACCCTCCGACAGATCCTCGAGATAAGTTCTTCCGTAGTGTTCGATCAAGTTTCGAATCTTCTTAACATTTCATTCGCTCTCAGAGTTCTCGAAACGCGACGAAGTTTAGCAAACTGTAGTTAGAAACGTTTTGAAGGACTCTACAGTATTTAAAAGTTTGACAATGATAGATTTCAAATTTCGAAATGCTCGTGATCTTTACCGTAAGCAACGTATCAAATATTCCCCGTCCATTATTAATTCTTTTATTTATTACTAGAAACTTCGCATCGATATGCAAAACTCGTCGTGCAACGTTCGTAAGAAAATTTCTCTAGCTCGAATGTGACCTACACGCCAAAGTGTGTCTGTATTATTTACGACGCCATAATTTCGCGAAATTACACTTCTATATATCAAGACGTGTTTTGCTGTTGGAAACATGCACGAGTATCCTTTCTTTCATCAACAAGAGCAACGTTAGTGAGTTAGAAAATTACATTTGTCGAATACAACGTTTCGAACCTTACACTGGATTATGCATAAGGTAACGTGGATAAATTTTTTAACGATACTGTAAAATTGTCACAATTTCTCTGTACAGTCTTTCCTCGATGGTTAAACAGCAAGTTTTTAAAATTGTATTATATCTATATTATTGTATTTAAAATTCGATATATCTGAATTAAATACAATTTGAAAGCTTCTGTTTAAAAGGAGAATATTTTCCAGCCTTCACGAAAATCTAACTGGTTTATAGAATTAGATTTGTTCGATGCAATGTTTATGATTGTTGTATTCGAAATTTATTTGAAACACAGAGGAGGGAAAATTAAATTTGTATAAATATATAAATATGTAATATATAAATTAAATTAAATTTATATATTTATATATTATACAGATTATTAGATTAGTTTGACGCAACCTTTATAATCGTTGTAGTCGAAATTTATTTGAAACACAGAGGAGGGAAAATTAAACTTGTATAAATATATAAATATGTAAATATATAATATTAAATTTTAATGGGAGATTCTAGAGATCAAAATAAGACGAAAATCAAGAATACCAATTTGTTGATGGAGCCTTTGTTAAAAAGTTATTAACGTTTAAAGTTCCGCTTGTACTGAATTTTTTTCTAGAAAATGGATAGGATTTGGGGGGTATATGTAATGACCAAAAATGATTATAATTCACCCCTGCAATCGAAAATAATTTTTCCAAAACGATTTGAAATTTTTTTTCGCCGAAAAATTTCAGCACCTACTTGATTTTTTTTCTCGAAAATGGATAGGATTTCGGGGGTATGTCTATTCACCAAAAATAATTGTAATTCACCCCTGTAACTGAAAATAATTTTTCCAGAACGATTTGAAACTTTTGAATTTAATTGTTAATAACTTTTTAACGAAGCCTCCATCAACAAATTGATATTCTTGATTTTCGTCGTATTTTAGCCTCTAGAGTCTCCCATGGCCGAACACCCTGTATATTTATATAAATTTAATTTTCTCTCCCATGTGTTTCAAACTTTATTTCGAACACAACGATCATAAGGTTGTATTGAACGAATCTAATTCTATAAACCAGTTAAATTTTTACTGAAAGGACACCGCTTAAACTTCCATCAGTGGTGCGTCAACAATGATAATTCGAGCCTCATCTTAACGGAAAGCTCGGCCAGTGCCGCAAGTGGAAGCTGTGGTTCTTTCAGAAGGATATTGTGTTACATCACTGGGAGGAGATCCGAAGCTGCTAATGCACCAGCATCTGACACCGGCTTCATTCGAGAAATATGCATCGAGGGTGTACCGTTACCGGTCGAGCAGCTTCGCTGTCGCGGATTATGCAATGCAAAATGAACAGGAAAAGACGCTTTATCTTTTGCCTTTGTTAATTAAATCGCGTCTTCTCCTATTACACGCTCCACGATCCAGCTCTCGAATTATATAGACTGACCGGGAAATTAAATTGTTTATAATTTTTAACACCGCCGACGTTTATCGTGAATCTTCGTTGCGAACTGACCTTTGGCTCTGTTCGAATTTAGTCTCGGGGCTATCTCGTTACCCGCTTCCTTATCGTTGCACCAACTCGAGAGAATATCGAAGGCATTCAATGATGTACAAATCGACTCAACAGAGTTTCGAAATTAAAATCCTATAAATAAATTCACGAACTCAGGTTTATTTCTGTCAAAACTTCAACTGGAGAATTAATTTCTTTAACTTTATAATGAATAATTCTATCATATGTGGGTGACATGACAGTCAAAGCGTTAGCAAGTCGATTATATTAATAGAATTTTGTATTATAAACCGACGCGTAGAGGACTACTTTCTGTGAATTATTTTTATAACTTCGTAAACTGCTACCACGTTTCGCGAGACTTTTGAACGACTATCAGTGATAATAAAACTCCTCACTGAGAGCAGAGTTTTGTTCCCAGAGGCCACTAAAGAGTTAATTGGTTCTAACCGTACAAATTATTTTATGGGACTTCGCGAAATCGACTGGACAGTCGACGCGCTAAAAGCCTCTTCTGCGGCTTATTATAAAGAAACGGTGCTCGTTTTCGTCGTTAACACGAATCAGACAATTTTTTCGTCGACCAGAGACGCGGCATCGTCATCTGGCAAGCATCCGTAACTTTTCTTTTTCTCGAGTCTCATCAAAGTGCCCAGTTACCGCGGTTTAAGTTACTACCGGGCGAATCCCGAACGCGAAATAACTCGCCTTCTTGGTGGCCACTCTTTCTCCGTGATTTTCGGCCCGGCGAGACGTCCCCGTTGCATTTTTTACGAGAAGCCACGGGGCACTCGACAAATTGGGTTCCGCGCGGGAATCAGATTTTCGTTTCGCTGCTTTCTTGGATTTCCGCTTGCTTCTGTGCCGCGTGGCTAATCCTCGTTCGTTACAGGATTCGCCAGGTACAATCCTCAAAATCTTTGGCAGATTTTTTACGGAAACGTTGCTAGTATTACTGCAATTTGGAATTTTTATTCGATTTTTTAAAACGATTTCCTTCCGGAGATAATAACAATGTCTATGGAATGGAAGAAACCACAACAAAAAGTGTAATGTTTCGTGAGTTATCATTAAAAATGCTTTCCTAGGGTATTTTAAGTATATAAAAAAGTTTGAAAATTATATCAATTTCTTGACTGAGGCTTCGTTATAGAGTTATTAAAAAATTTCAAATCGTTCTGGAAAAATTATTCTCGGTTGAGGGAGTCAATTACAATCATTTTTTATGAATAGCCATACCTCTGAAATCCTAACCATTTCCGAGAAAAAAATTCCTGATCGCAAATGTAATTTATGGCCAGAAATCTTGCCCGAAAATTTCATGCGAATCTTTAAAATGTCATAACTTCTGAATGGATTGGACGATTTTCATTTTTCAAAAAGCAAACTACGCGTATTTTGGTGGAGAATATGTAGAAATTCCAAAAATATTCGAAAAGTTGCTCCTTAATCCCGTAAAGTGAAAAAAAGCTCATGAAAATGGTGTAATTTTCAAACAGCCATAACTTCTACAATAGTGAATATATTTCAATGAAACTTTTTTCTGAAGTAGAACTCATGGGTACCTACAAAAAAGTATTACACAACTTTTCTATAGCGCATCAAACAAAATTACTAAAAATCGACAGGGGGTGGGTGCTGAAATTTTTCGGCGAAATTAAAAACTTTTAAATCGTCCTGAAAAAATTATTCTCGGTTGAGGGGGTCAATTACAATCATTTTTGGTCAATACACATACCCCCGAAATCCTACTCATTTTCGAGAAAAAAATTCGAGTAGGAGTGAAATTTGTCGACAAAATTAAAAAATTTCTAATCATTTTGGAAAAATTATTTTTGGTTGCGGGGTTCAATTACAATAATTTTTGGTGAATAGACGTATCCCCGAAATCCTGCGCATTTTCGAGAAAAAAAATTCAAAACGAGCGGAACTTTAAACGTTAATAACTTCTTAATAAAGCCTCCATCAACACATTGGTATTCTTGATTTTCGTCTTATTTTGGCCTCTAATATCTCCCAGAGGTGGCCAAACACCCTGTATATATTTGCAAGCTACGGAAATAATTTTCAAATTCTCACTCTTGAAATAGTTCTACTCACGATTCCACTTTCTATGAAAAGCAAACGTCAGGAGTCCAATTGTCACTTTCATCTTACCTGAAACAAGGAAATCAAAATTAGACATATAAATTTAACTACAACACATATTAATTTTACAAATATTAAATTAAATAGCTCCAAAAATATCAAACAACGAAAAACCCCATCAAAATTTCTCAAACAACACCCAAACCGAAACGAGTCTTATCGTATCCTGTACAAGTTCCAATATCGTGGATCTCGTATGACATCCCCTTCTATAAAACCACGATACATTTATTCACAACACATATTAATTTTACAAATATTAAATTAAATAGCTCCAAGAATATCAAACAACCTTCTATAAAACCACGATACATTTATTCACGACACATATTAATTTTACAAATATTAAATTAAATAGCTCCAAAAATATCAAACAACGAAAAACCCCATCAAAATTTCTCAAACAACACCCAAACCGAAACGAGTCTTATCGTATCCTGTACAAGTTTCAATATCGTGGATCTCGTATGACATCCCCTTCTTCTATAAAACCACGATACACCGTTTCGTGTCTCCGTGCTTCGCAGTTCTCAACCCCAACGTACATTTCGTCCCTGACAAGAAAATAAAATCGTCGCAGGTGTTCAACGACTTCGTAAATCCTGCCAGGAACTCTGCCTTTCGTCGCGAAGCTACCACCCTGCTTTTTATCCGCTGTCTCGAGAAAAAGGGGAAAAAGACGCGAGGAGTAAACGTTTCTTCCAACTCCGTCGTTCACCGAGGAAAGATGCACTCAGAGTCTACTGATACTGTTGCTGGAAAGTTTTTAAGACACCTGCTTGGTCTTAACGAAACTTTAAATATTTGGGACCGAGGATCGTGAACTTTGACTTCTATTTACGTGAGTTAATTGATCAGAGAATCGATGGTTTAATAATTACTGGAATTTAAGACGAATTTACTGAACAGATTTTTTTATTGAATTTTTTTGTGGTTGTAAGGGCTATTATTGTGAACGTGATTAGCGTGATTAGTGATAGAATAAAGAATTTTTAGTTGCTTTGGTTATTTAATAATTTCATCAAAAGGAGAAGATTGACTTATTCAATTATTAATTTTGTAATGTTTAGTGTGAATTTATTTTAAGAACACTTTATTGTTATACAATTTATTTTTAGGATTAGTCGGGGCTATGCTAAGTTTTATCACTTGGTTAATATAGACTAGACTAGAATGCTATTTCCCAGTATAACGAGGAATCAAATTACTCGACTGAATTTCAGAATAATTAGAGACGAAACAGATAAATAAAAAATGTAGTATTGATCGCCTAAATTAAACTTCGAGGATCAAAAAGTAGGACAATAATACGTTCTTTAATTCCTCCATTAGCTTGTTATGTTTTGATAAAGCCACGACACGAAACGACGTGGAAGAGTTTCGAATTTCAATTACATTTTCGAACACAGTGGATTACTTATTCATGCGCCTCATAGATCATTCCTCGGGCCAGTTTCACGGTCGAATTAATGCTCTCGACCGGCTGTTGCGGGTCGAACGACTCTGTAGGACGGTTTGCGGCTACCGGATAGCAATAAACGTGCGATATTTGCCAGGAACACGTCGAGTAGCATTATCATTAAGGCTGGCGACAGCGTCGAGCTCCGGGATCTTCGCAGACACCGCGGAGGAGATAATATTAATCCTAGGAATACCGAGCCCCCGAGCCGTCACGCGAAAGCCTAATACCATACCTTGGCCATTTATTTCGTGAAAAATTACGCAACGTTCGAATACATCGTACGTACTTTCTACAAAATCTCTTTTGTACGTATTTATTATAATAAATATCGGCCATTTTGGAGCACGCGGGTTAGGGAAACGTAGATTACTTTACTCGATGTATAAATTGTATTTTAATTTCCGGTATGCTAGGGGTTAAATGGGGTTAAATGAGTGGAGAAAATATTTTTATATTCGAGCCATCTCATCCTGAACTCTTTTTTTTCAGCCAAAGATTATTTTGGAGTTATAAGTTATTAAATTGTAATTGTCACAAATATATTTTTGTATTTTGTGCAGTGATTATATTTATTAGCAAGAGTGGGCCATCTCACCAGGAATTACCCTACAAGATATTACTTCAGACATAACGCCCGATTTTTCACCCCTTCGCAGTTATTCGATGAAATAAAGTTTAAAATAGAAATTGAATTTAAAGACACAGCTGTACATTACAGAATATTGTAGAAACGATGGATTTTTAACTTTCGTTGGGGATGCGACTAACTTTCATGGTATTTTCTACTATATATATATTATTTCAATTACCTTGAAACAAAAGACTGCCGTATAATAATATTTACCCTTACCAAAACAAATAACTCTATCGTCAAATGAGATATTTAACCCTTTGCCATACAATGAGTCTGGCTCGTAACAAGTTCTTGATGTCAAATTTTATATATTAACATCAACACATTCAAAACAAGTTCTTTTTCGTGACCATTGTACGAACGAATTTAAACAAAATTAAATACTATACGTTTGAGAAATTGCATCAAATCGTACGTCAAGGGGTTAACAATCGAATCGCGACCCCCGTTGGGAAACACCGGGTTAAATGGTTGCGTCATTGGTCCCGGCACGTCGGTTTTTCGTCGGTTCCGGCGACCGATCGGTCCGGTAACGCGAACCGTGTATCAAACGGCCCCCGGTCTCCGTGTCGCGTATCCCGTGTCCCGTGTCTCGCGTCACGCATACTAAACTTAACCAATTACTGAAATTGCTGACAGGCCCCGGCTACAAGGAGACGCGATGGCTCTCGGAGCCAAGGAGAGTCCTCTTGGTTGGTAGCGCGACTGGTTACACGGGCCGACAGCTGCACGCATACGGAATCGCGGCCGAAATCTCGCTTGACCCCCTTCTTCTTCGTCCTCGTCTTCTTCTTCCCGTCGCATTCTCACGTGGAGGGGTGAATCACCACCCTCGGTGAAATTCTAAAAGCGCCTGTTTCCCGAAAGTCTATTACGAACCACTTAGAATCATACGGCTCGGTATTCTCGCGGCGTGCGAACGGCCCTTTAAAACGGTGTCGTGTGGCCAGTGAACTCAAAGAGAGTCACGCCGGCGCGGCCACCAAACCGTCGCTTTTAGGTTCGTTAGTAATGTGAACCGTTCTTTGGCCGTTGTTTGATGGTTTTTCCACCGGGGGCCCTTGTCGCTCCTGTGCCGCGGCGTCGCTATCGGCCGTGATTTACGACGTTCGCGGGCATTTTATGCCCAGTTCGAGAACGCGTTACTTTAATAAGGCACTTCGTACGAGGGCTCCCCGAGTCCTCTCGTTACCAGGTCGGCCCTGGGTAGTTTCAGATAAGAAAATCAATTTTTTCTCTTCGCGTTCTCGCCCTCGGGATTCCAGTATGGTAATTTCGCAGTTCACCCGATTTTTCTCGGGCTTTTCCTGTTTCACTACGGTCCTTTCATTTTGATAAAACGAGAAATCCAATTGGGTCTCTTATTTTGTGTAACAGTTCAAATTAAAATTAAATTTATACGTCGAACGAAGTAATTCACGTTTCTCTAACCTTCGTGCTCCAGAATAGCTGACATTTTTTCTTATTTCACTACGGTCGTTTGAATTTAACAAAACGAGAAATCAATTGGGTCCCTTATTTTATGTAACAGTTCAAATTAAAATTAAATTTATACGTCGAATGAAGTAATTTACATTTCTCTAACCTTCGTGCTCCAGAATAGCTGACATTTTTTCTTATTTTACTACGATCGTTTGAATTTAACAAAACGAGAAATCGATTGGGGCCCTTATTTTATGTAACAGTACAAATTAAAATTAAATTTATACGTCGAATGAAGTACTTTACGTTTCTCTAACCTTCGTACTCCAGAATAGCTGACATTTTTTCTTATTTTACTATGGTTTTTTTAATTTAACAAAACGAGAAATCAATCAGGTGGTTTACCCAGTGTGACAGATTAAACAAAAGTAAAATTTACACAACGAATAAAATAATCCACGTCTCTCCAACTTTCATGCTCCAAATTGGTAGTCCTTTTATTTTAATAAAATGAGAAATCAATTGGATCTCCTACCCTGTGTAATAGTTTAAATTAACCCTTAAGTGGACTCTCAGTCCCAACTGAATTATTTTAGTTAATGTTGCTTTTTACCAAATTGATAAATAGAAATCAACTGTCCTTTGAAGCATTTAGAAAATAATGAACTAATGGAGGATTATATAATGTTTCAAATAATTACATTGACATATATTAAATAATTATTAGTGTATATTTGAGGGCTGCAATAGCCCCAATAATCCACTTGAGGATTAAAATAAAATTTTATCAATGGAAATACGCTATTATTATTTTTGTGCATTTTATCGCATTACGTATCTTATTTTACATCTTTCCCATGACATAACTTCTCTAAAAATGAATCTGGATCGAGTACAACAATGCTTCGAGGCTGGAGCGTTCATTTTTCGTACAGTGGAGGCGAAATTCGACACCGGTATCGGGTTTCTAATGTCGTAAAAAAGTTCAACTTACGAATCACGTTCATTTTAAGAATCATTGCTGTAAAACGAATAAATTCTAATCTTCTTATATCTTACTTGATATTACTGGATAATGAAAAATCGAAATTGGAAGAAATGTAAGTAAGTTATTAATAGACAAATTCATATTTTTATTAGTAGAATTAATAAAATGGGAGATTTGTAGAGGGTTCTCTCAACCTCTAAGCATAATAATTCGTAAATATTTCTCATATTTTTGCATGTTAAGTGCATTTTGTAGTTTCTTGAAAATGTATAAACAGCTATGTTGTCATTTCTGTCATGATTATCGTATACAAATATCAAATTAGTAGACTGAAATAAGCATTAATTTCATAAAAAAAAATGCAATACACATATATAACATATGCAGTATGTTTCGACATATGTTGTCATAAGAACTATGGAAAACATATGCCATAGGCAAAGTATGCAAAATAAAAAATATATTTTTAAGGATCTCTAGCGACGATACAAACTTCTATTTAGGTTTCACTCTTTTATCTATTTCCTACAAACATATGCTTTCGCATAAACATCCTCAGTTTAGTGATAATCGTCACGATTTTCAATAATATCTTTGTTATATTGAATGTTAAAACAAATATAGTAACGAAAGTAATCATTGAAAATAAATAATAAGAACATTCTTTGGACGTTGTTAGAAATTGTATTCGTCGTTGTTTCGACGAAGAGCGCGATGGTCTCGTCCCGTCGCGGCAAATCAAGCACGCTCGACTCAAAACAATACGCGGGACGGCCCGTTTCAAACTATTCGACGACTGAATAACAAACAATGCCGGCATATGGTACGGTATTTGTTTGGAATGCAAGCTAGAAGCACGCGGCGAGCGCGCGACATTCCCGCTCGAAACAAATGCCACGCCACTGATTCATTCAATGCCAACAGCCGATAGCGGTTTCGCATTAAATAGCTTCATCCGGGTGCGTGCATCTTATTTGCCTAGACTGCACGATTAATTTCGACAAGTTACATGGACTCGACTTGTCCCGGCTCGTGGACGTTTTGTTGGGAAATAAATACAGAGTGTCGCGGAAATTTCATACAAACATGCGTTTACAACGGTGCACCAGAACGTATAATTGTTGCAATTACTTTGCGTAGAATTGTCACCTTCATTTTGTATATTTCTTGTATTTATTTGTCAATTTTAATATTTGCATTGATAACTGTATACTTAATTTAATTATAATGGGATCATGTTTGTTTTCTAAGCTCTTTTAAATGCAACGATTTTAGTTCAAAATACGCAGAATTAAATCTATGCAATATAGTTATAATAATTATATTATATTTAAGGAATAGAAGCCTCCATTTGTCAGGAAAAAAAATTATCTCAAAAAATGAATTTGAGGACAATTTAATTTTCGAATGAAAAGTGATCGTTTGTTTTTTAAGCTTTTTGAAATGCAACGATTTCAGTTAAAAATACGTAGAATTAAATCTACACAATATAGTTAGAATAATTATATTATATTTAAGGAATAGAAAGCTCCATTTGTCAGGAAAAAAAATTATCTCAAAAAATGAATTTGGGGACAATTTAATTTTCGTATGAAAAGTGATCGTTTGTTTTTTAGGTTTTTTGAAATGCAACGATTTCAGTTAAAAATATGCAGAATTAAATCTACACAATATAGTTGCAATAATTATATTATATTTAAGGAATAGAAGCCTCCATTTGTCAGGAAAAAAAATAAATGTGGGGGTAACTTAAATTTCTTAACAAAAATAATCTTCTTTTCTGAGATTTATCTCGAGGTGTCCAGAAACTTTAATAATTTTTATTCAAGACTGTTTCCTTATATTTTCTGCCGTTTCGTCGTCTGCAACTTGTAGGTACGAAGCGTCGAACAGGCAGATTACAGTTTAAGAAGATCGCTTTGCGAATAGTTCCTAAGACACCACGCTGGGAACCCAGCTTTCCTATGACTCATTTTATTTACTGACGAGACGGGATTCGCTAGAAATGAGATAATAAATTATCATAATGGACGTGCCTGGCCAGAAGATAATCCACACGCAAGCCTGCAGTCAAGGCACCAACAGTCTGTTGATGTGTGGGAAGGGATTGCGAAGGACACTCTATTGGGATCGTACTTTCTTACAGTTCGACCGATTCATCTTGATTTTTAACTACTGCTGAATATCTCTAAATATCAAGCAAAATTTGCGACGAACAACATATTTATAAAATTATGGATAGAACAAGGCGAATCATGATCTATTGACTTCAATCCTTCAGCTTTGTGCTACCAAAGAGTCATCCAAGTTTATTAAATTGTGCTACTTCTACTCAATTCTATGCGTTGCTCTGTTTAAAAAAAAAAATTAAAAATCGTAAACCTTCGATAGTCTTCAAAGTTAATATATCCGTCATAATTCCAAGTGCTGTTTATATTTTGGAATTTGTTAAATCGATCACAAATAATTTGGAAAAATCGGTATAATTTATAAATACTTCTACAGAGACTGAATTATTCTAACTCAATATCTCAAGTATCCAATTAAAAATCAATTTTAAAATTATATTTAATTTTCATATAAATTTATTTATAAGAATTTTAAATTGATTTTCATTTAATAATTTACTTATCTGTAAATTTAATATTACAGGAATATAACAGTCCATTCAATGAAATGCATTACTTTGATTTCTTTAAATGCAACGAATTATTTATATTTTACGAAAAAAAAAATTCAGAAACCTTCGAAGTCTTCGAAACTAATATTCATAATTCCAAATACTGTTTACATTTTTGAATTTATTAAATTGATCACAGACATCGACTGTAAGACCAACTACGAATTATTGACTACTCAGTAACAATAAATTAGTCTTCTTTTGTTCCCTACCGTACATGGAAAAAGATAGTTCGTTGAGATTTTTCGACACGATCCAGTAAGAAGAATCATGATCTTTTGACCTGAGCCCTTCAGCTTTGTGGTACCAAAGAGTAAAGTTTATTAAATCGTGCTATATGGAAACCGTACTATAGGAGGGTCGCAATTTTTACACCGTGTTTCCAGAATACCGTCTTACGAGAGGGTCGAGTGTAGCCACGAAAATAAATTGGCCTTTCGTCCAAATATTGCGGCTGTAGCTATGGCTGACTCAGCAAACGTTGCCTTATGAAGAACAACTGTCATAAAAATGTAAATGAACAAGAATAAAATTGAAATAAAACGGAGAAAATTCAGATGCACCAGCAGGTACGTGTATGTATATCCCGAGCTCGTTTTTCCCCGGTTAATTAGTCAAAAATTTATTAAATTCTCCAGGCGCGGCAAATAAGAGAACGGAAACACAGGGTTAAAAACACGTATAAAACTATTTCTATCAACAGCAGCACATTTACAACGTATGAAGAATTTGCAAACTGAATATTACAATTTACATTTTTAATAAATTATTCTCCTTCTTTCCAGACCATAAAACACAAGATTTAAGCTTTCAGAGATTTCTAAATAATTATTTCTCGTGTTTTTGTGACGTTGTATTGTCGGTGTTGCCTCCATCGCGGTTCGTGCTCTCGAAAAAGTTTCTATTCCTGCATCGAAACGCGCGGAACGAGGAAAAACGTGCACCGTAACTCGTCGAGGCAGCTGCGTTAATTGGCAGAGTGAATCGAATACCTAACGAATCGAGGATTCGCGTGTGCAAGGAACAAGCTTCCTGGTTCGCGGAGGAATGCCGACGCGCGATTTTCGTGCGTCCCAGGACTTCCAGGTCGTTCTGGGCCGCGCCGCGGAAGATCAAAGTCAACCGTGCTAGATATTTCATCGCGAACGTCTGAGCCGCTGCCAAGAGCTCCAAATGCGTCCGTCCCGAGGATTTGCGAGCGGAAGTGAGCAGCCGGGACGACGGAAAAAACGAAACGGCAGCAGAAAGCTTGCCGCGGCGCCGCGTAAACAGACGCCTCTCGTTCGCCCTGCGCTTCCTAGACTGCGTCTTGAACGCGTCGTAGCTGAAAAGTTCACCACCTACGCCCTTACACCTTCACTGTTAGACCAAAACTTTCATTTTAAACAATAGTAAACTGTACGAAACTTAAAACTTGCCTTCTAGTTTTCGTAACCTTGCTAAAGTTCATGAATCTTACTCAAAATTTAACATTTCAACTTTAAAATTGCTTTGGTTGGGTCTATAGTGAGAAGTTGATGGTTGAGAATTGCTAGACTGCGGATATTTATACATTTATGGGGAATTCTAACTTTCAAAAAACTACAGAATGCATTTAACACGTTCACTGCCACATCAAAACCGTATAATATATTCTGCAAAAGTAAAATGTTGATTTTAGACCATTGTAAGCTACATAACCTAAAATTTGTTTCATTACTTATTTTCGTAACTTTGTTAAAATTTACAAATTCTATTCAAATTTATTTCTCTCAATGTCTTCACTTGAGAATTAATTTTTCTAGTATCATAATGGTAAATCCTGTCACCCGCATATGGGTGACGTGGCAGTTAAAGTGTTAATATGCAAAAATATGAGAAATACTTATAGTAAGATACGAATTATTATATTTACAGGTTGGAATAACCCTCCATAAAGCTCCCAGCGACACCGGGTCACAGTTGACTCTCAACAGATGTTATATACATATGTATAGACTATGATAATAAATATGGTACCAAATGTGCCAAATTTTTCACGATTTATATGTAAAGATGTTCATAAAATTTTACATTTTTCAAACGAATTCCTCTCCTCTCCATATTATAAACATTATTAGATAACACTCTGTACCAATAAGTTAGGTGCAAAGCATGTACAGTAAAAATTCAACAATGGGTCAAAAGTGACCGGGTTTGTGCTCTCCATGTCGCTCATTTACGTTGGCTATTCGAGAGTTAATTTTATTAATTTGCAGGAAGATTCACACTCTAATTATTACATTATTTTTAATGTGCCTTAATAACGATCAAAATAAAAATTCTATATAAACAAGATAGTAACTTTATGAGTATAACATTTTTGGGTGATTTTTATTTAGATGGACAGTTCACAGAGTATCTGAATAGAACTACAAATTTTTGTTGAATTACACAATGTTTGTTTGGTTGGTCGTTTCTCTGAGTCGATTTTGATTAAACCACCCCTATTCTGTTTAGTACACAGAATGAATTTAAAAATTGAAATTCATTCTATGAAACTAGGAACTATATTTGTCAAATTAAAATTCTTTTGCAAATTTATTGTGCAATAAAAGGATTGAGTGTGCTAATGCTTGAGAACCATCAAAATAAATAAGTTCTATATAAACAAAACAGTAACTTTGTGAGTATACAATTTCTGGACGATTTTTATTTAAACAGTTCACAGGGTATCGAAATAGAATTACACATTTTTGGAATGTTTGTTTGGTCGTTTCTCTGAATCAATTTTGATTAAACCACCCCTATTCTGTTTTGGTACACAGGATGATTTTAAAAATTGATATTCATTCTATGAAACACTACGCACTCGTCCACCAAATCGAACTATGTTCGTCAAATTAAAATTCATCCGTAAAGTTGTGCAATCAAATTCGAGTTGCAATCAAATGCTCCCCCAATAAAAAACCAAATACGCTCGGATTGACTGTGCCAAATCCGCCATATTTTATTATCAATAACTTCCTCGTACCATTTTTAAAAATGTTTTGGACTATAAAAATCCAAATTTCTTAGAATATGGAAATTACATTAGACATTATATTAGTGTCATTTAGGCTTTATAAAAGTCCTATGCA
The DNA here is from genome assembly GCF_013123115.1 of Colletes gigas. NCBI lineage: Eukaryota > Metazoa > Arthropoda > Insecta > Hymenoptera > Colletidae > Colletes > Colletes gigas. Next base: position 10,384,790 of record NW_025106635.1, read on the forward strand.
CATTGTCGACCTCTCTGTACAGTCTTGTAGCGCCAGCTAAAGCGAACACGTCTTCGTATACAAAGTCTTACGAATACACAATTGTGATTTCGTCAAGTATTATTTCACCAACCAACAAAATTGGAATCGTTTCCCCAGCAAAAGGTCTGACTGAACCGCGAAACGGGAAGACGATTCGACGGGGTCGCGGCACGAAGGACCTAAACGTTTCCTTTCCACGATCCGTTCCAAGTTCGCAAAGGAGGTCGCACGACCGATCGTCGAGCAGAAGGGAACAGCAACAAAAGAGCAGAAACCGATAGGAGAACCGAGCATCCCTCGGTGAAACGAAACGCTTCCCACGGAGGGCACCTGCACGACTCCGCTTGCTATTTCTGGTCGGGCGATGTCACTCGCTGGTAGCTGTTCACGCGCGGTTGAAACGGCGTTATATTTACCGCTTCCTCGTACTCGAGACGTTCCGCAGCTACTCGTCGTTCTGGGTCAAAAGTCTCCGCGGCCGGCGCGGACAAGAAAGAGGCACCGAACGCCGAAACAAGTGGCTCGCGAGAGAACAGAAGTGGACTTCGCGCGAAACCGGAGACCGGAAACCACTGAATCTACCCCGAGGTGCCATCGAACCCACCTCTCGATCGCTCGAAAACGCGATACGTTTGTTGCACCGCGTCATTGTCATCCGTAGATGATGAAAGTTTGCTCGAGAAAACGATCTGAACTAAAACGCAAACTTGTTTCAGCCTCTGAGCTGTAGAAATTTTAATATTAATTTAATACCGTTCAAAAAATATTTCAGAGGCGAAGGTATGTAAAAAAACAGTCGAACTTTGCTCGTGTTTTTCCTAGAATAGTCAGCCTTTGAGACTCTTTTGTGTCTGACGTGGCAGACTTATTCTACTGCCAGCCGTCTCACGGCACGGACGACGTTGCAGAACATTTTAAATCGACCATTCGATCGAGAAAAAGCCGTAATTTTCGTTTAAATTACTGATCCTTTATTTCATTCTTCTATAATAATTATTTATTTATTTAGCCACTGAATCTCCGCCGAGAGCAATCGAACCGACCTCTAGATCGCTCAAAAACGTGATACGTTTATTGCATCGCGTTGTTGTTATTCGTGAACGACGAAAATACAAACTAAAAAACTAATAAACAAAAGTACAGACCAAAATGCAAACTTGTTTCAGCTTCTGAACAGTAGAAATTTTAGTACTAGTTTAAGAATTTTAGCACTGTTCAAAGAACAATATTTTTTAATATTTCGGGGATAAAGGTGTGTAAAATAACAGTTGAACTTCGCTTGCGTTTTTCCTGAATTTGTGTCAGCCTTTGAGGCTCTTTTGTGTCTGACGTGGGCAGACTTATTCTACTGTCAGCCGTCTCACGGCACGGGCGGCGTTGCAGAACATTTTAAATCGGCCATTCGATCGAGGAAAAGTCGTAATTTTCGTTTAAATTACTGATCCTTTATTTAATTGTTCTATAATAATTATTTAAATAAAGTAATACGTACACCAACATCTATAGACGATGTTTTTTCTTTTCCTAACAAGTGGTGATATTCACAGTTTATTTTTTAGATATTATACAAAGGGATGCATACTCAGTTTTTACGATAATAAACATACGCAAATGTACTTTAATTTTTTGAATAAACTCGAATGGTCTAGTGTTTTAATTTTAATTAATGATGAATTAAATTTTCATTTGGTTCTCGTAAAAATAATTATTGTTCTCGAAAATTTATCAGACAGATTACTTCGACCTACAAAGGAAACTTTAGAAAACGTTTGCTTCGAACGAGAATCTTTAAATGGATACGTTACGTTACTGTCAATGTTCTATTAGCATTTTGCGTTTCTCCTAAGTGCCATTTCCGATTCTATATGCAACGAGATATACGCAATGCGATATTTATGAACGCGCGTAAAATTCTACAAACCCGTAATTCACTTTACTGCTTCTTAGCATCGCGAAGGGAAAAGAAGCGTGAACGTAAAAGCTGATGGTTCGTGAAAATGAAAGCACCCGCATTGCGCCTTTCTGTCTTCCCTCTCGGTCTCCTCTTTCGGTGAGCAGCGTTAAATTATGTGGAATGAGCGATAAATCGCAAAGGAAACTTTCTGCTATTTCAATATCTACATTTGTAATTTTAGATTCGCGCGACAAAGGACTAAATGTTTGATGGTAAAACTGAAACTTGGAATAATTTATGAATACTTCTACACAAGTTGAATTACTGTAGCTCAATACCTTAAGTAACTGTAAATTTCATATCGTAGAAATATAGTCCAATCAATTCCATGCGTTGTCCTGATTTAAAAAAAAAAAAATAAAAATCGTAAACCTTCGATAGTCTTCAAAATTAAAATCTGTGAAAAAATTGTTAAAAATTGTTAAATGAAATTTGTTAAATCGATCACAAATAATTTGGAAAAATCGGTGTAATTTATGAATACTTCTACACAAGTTGAATTATTGTAGCTCAATACCTTAAGTAACTGTAAATTTCATATCGTAGAAATATAGTCCAATCAATTCCATGCGTTGATCTGATTTAAAAAAAAAATTAAAAATCGTAAACCTTCGATAGTCTTCAAAACTAAAATCTGTTAAAAAATTATTAAATCGTTAAAAATTGTTAAATGAAATTTGTTAAATCGATCACAAATAATTTGGAAAAATCGGTATAATTTATAAATACTTCTACACAAGTTAAATTCTTCTAACTCAATATCTTAAGTAACTGTAAATTTAATATTACAGGAATATAATAGTCCATTCAATGAAATGCATTACTTTGATTTCTTTAAATACAACAAATTATTTATATTTTACGCAAAGAGACTTGAAACTAATATCCATCATAATTCCAAATACTGTTTATATTTTACAATTTATTAAATCGATCACAGACAATAATTGCAAGACCAACTACGAATTATTGACTATTCGGTAACAATAAGACAGTCTTCTTTTGTTCCCTATCGTACACGGAAAAACAGGATCGTGGAAACGGATAGATCGTTCAGATTTTTCGACACGATCCAGCGATCTCCGAAAGGAAAAAGGCGGGCGTACGAGCCGCCAAAGCAGCGAGACGAGAAGTCGTATAATGTCACGAAGAAGAGCGGAACGGTTGGAAAAACACTCGGCGAATACCAACGATAACTACTTCCGCCGGATACGCCACTCACAAATCCTCCTTTCTCTAACACGACGCTCCTTTCCCTCCCGTGACTTTCGATTTCGTTTCCCCTCGATCACTCGGGTGATCCAATCGCGATTCGACGCTCGAAGTTACGGGAACCAATCACGAAACGCGCCTTATCGCGCCGGTTCCCTTCGAAATGGAATTTTTAAAATGATGGACGACTTCGTAACAAACATCCCTCCCTCGGGGAAGCTTCGTCTTCCTGCCGGATAAGAATCGCGTAGTCCACGTTTTAAAAGTAGAGAGACTTCCAAAAATTCATTCTCGATCGCAACGACGATAAATAAATCATAGTGCTCGATGGAACGATCCGCGAACCGATTACGAATTACGAAAGTCGACTCGCTGGCGATTCCACGGGCCCACACAAAATTATTCCAACGATTCTGTCCGCGAGCGACACAATGGCGTCCCGGTTAAATCGACATCGACCGGGTGAAAAATGCAGAAACTGGTTCTATTCGAGCGATCCATCGCTTTCCGCGTCGGTGTCACGGAATTACGCAACCGACGTCGCCGCGAATGATCTACGAGACCCCGACCGCCGTATATCGTCTGCGTTACGAGCGTAACTTTAGGAGCAACGTTTCGCAAACTGGTTACCATTGAAATCGTTCATAAATACAATTAACCTCTGCACCCGAGCGTCTTCCTTCTAAGCGTCTCGCGAAAGAAATATATTCCTCGCGCAGACGCGAAGGACTTTTCCTTTCATGTCCATTTCCGCGTAGGCAACTCTCGAGGAACTTCGTCCAGGTAGCCTCTGGCTTCCAAGAACTTTTACAAATTTATCAATTTCGAATCCGAGGAATTCCACACACTTTACCTGAGATCAACTTTTCTTTTTTTTCTGTTTTTAGTAATATTTTTATTTTAAGCGACTAAGAGAAATAAATGCAAGTCTCTCTTCTGTCAGATCTGTTTTATAATTTATTATTTTCTATTCTCGTGGTTTTTTGTTGTGTAAATCGTTCCACGAAGGGGAGGTTGATTGTATAAAAAAAGAATTTCTTTACTATTATGATTATAATAAGTAGCACAATTTTTCTATTTCTTTTGTCATTTGGTAGTATTTTCATACCAAATGACTAAGAAAAATAATTGCAAGTCGAATAGATAGTGCAGACAATGTTGTACTCCCTTCTGTCAGGTCTATTTTTTTGTAATTTATTATTTTCTATTCTCGTGGTTTTTCGTCGTGTAAATTGCTCCATGAAGGGAAGGTTGATTATATAAAAAAGAATTTCTTTTCTATTATAATTATAATATGTAGCACAATTAATCTTTTGTTGTCATTTGGTAGTATCTTCATTTCGAGCAATTAAGAAAAATAAATGCAAGTCGAATAGATAGTGCACAATGTTGTACTCCCCCTTGTGAGATCTTTTTTTTATAATCTATTATTTTCTATTCTCGTGACTTTTCGTCGTGCAAATTGCTTATTCTTATTTGATCATAATAAGATGCTCTTCTCTCAATTCGAAAATTCAGACCATCAATAAGTTTCATCACTTTTCATACTTTCATCAAAATGATGGTACATGCAATGTTTTCTTAAAGTCAAAACATGAATGTCTTTCTATGCCAACTATTTCTTGCGCCACTGTCTTCGTTTAAATCGAAGGATCCTCGAGTTATTAGAGGATATGCACGGTGATGCAGAGAGACGAGCTCGTCGCTAGGGGACAAAGAAGCCAACAGATTTTCGCAACAGCGACTGCATGACAATATCGTCTACCTATTTCTCGCGCGCGTAACAATGCATCAGTCCTAGTTTCCATAGCACGGTAACAAGGACAGGCCGAGGGAAGGGATTCTGCTCTCGGAAACAATTCTGGGTCAGGACTTAAGTAGGTGGTAAGAGGTCGGGTACAGTACATTCGACCAAAGGCAAGACTGTCATTATTCTCTTACGTCTTGTCTGTTACGAGCCCCTACGACACTCTTACTCTCGCTTAAACCGGTCGACTATCTGATTCTCCCTAATACTATGCGATTCTGAGCCTGAACCCTCGCGTAATACGCTTCCCAGACCATTTATCTACACTACTATTAACCAGTGAAACTGCTTTTAATCTCAAAATCAAATACAACGAACGATCGACTCAAATAACTTACGAAGATTGTAATTTTCGATATTTCTAATGCCTTCAGAAAATTATTAAAACGATGTCTGGGATTTAAAAGTGTGAGAATGAAGGACTGTGAACAGGTGGGTTAGGTCTGGGTTGTGAGTTTCAATATTTCTAATATCTTCAAAAAATTATTAAAACGATGTCTGAAATTTAAAAGTGTGAGAATGAAGGACTGTGAACAGGTGGGTTAGGTCTGGGTTGTAAGTTTCAATATTTCTAATATCTTCAAAAAATTATTAAAACGATGTCTGGAACTTAAAAGTGTGAGAATGAAGGACTGTGAACAGGTGGGTTAGGTCTGGGTTGTGAGTTTCAATATTTCTAATGTCTTCAAAAAATTATTTGAAACGACGTCTGGAACTTAAAAGTGTGAGAATGAAGGACTGTGAACAGGTTGGTTAGGTCTGGGTTGTAAGTTTCAATATTTCTAATATCTTCAAAAAATTATTAAAACGATGTCTGGAACTTAAAAGTGGGAGGATGAAGGACTTTGAACAGGTGGGGTGAAAATTAGTAGGCCTCAGTTAGGGGATGAATAATCTGAGCAAGATAAGAGGAAGAATCAGCAGGTATTAAGGGTGTAGGATCTATCTCTGCTTCATAGTGAGCTAGTTGGATTTTTCAAAGCTGTGATCATGTTTACGACCACTATTATTACGATCTATGGTCGTTCTCTGATCGACTGACATACCACTGTCAATTATCAAATTAAAAATCGTGACACAGGTCGAATAACCAACCCTCGTAGCTCAAGCCTAAATTTTGTCGTCAAATTATAGCACCATACACTTACGGTTTCACAGGGCTTGGCAACCATGGCCACCGACCCTAATCGATCAGACATCAGCTACACTTTTTGCGTGTTTATACTCGTGGTCGCTAGGACTACCGACACAGGCGGATCACAAATGGCAACGTCTAATCTTTCAACTTCGTATCCCTGGCCTTCCATAATACTCGACGAGTATCACGAACTATCCAATCAAAAATACGAAAGATTACGATAAAAATCCAATCTAAGATCGATAGTCCTAATTGGAAGTGTGAAAATAATTTTGTTCGTTAACTGTAAGTTTTAAATTTATTAAATCGCGCAACAGAAATGACGAGAATAAAATTTACGAGCTCAGAGCCGCGAAACGCACGTATACATCGACAGATAATTATTACTGTGGTGCGACTCGGTAACTCGCAAGTTACAATGGCCGGAGTCGTCGACCGGGAGAGGTGAACGGCTGCTATATCGCGTCTGAGATTATGTAAATAATTGTTCACGGGTAGGTGAAATTAAAGAGCCACGGATATCGTGGCAACAATGACCGCGCGTCCTTTTAATAAACAATCGGGACCGGCACGGTACACCTTGATGGACGATCTCTCTTCCGCGACACACTTCGAGAAAATCGTTGAACGACTGACACGAATAACTTGGGGATAAGTCACACTACGCGACCGTGTGCTTAATTACTTGACGTGTTTAATGCTCATAGTTAAATTAAAACGCTTATAATTCGTGCGGAATAGAATCTCTAAAATTTAATTGAAATGCTTGGTACCGAAATTATATGAATTAAAAGAGACTTTGATCCTTTCAATTTTTCGTTCATCCTCTCTTTACCAGGGAATTTTATTTGAGTTTTTTGATAATCTCCCTGGTATAACACGATCAGTATTTGCTTTTCTCTTTTAGTTTGTTTTATTCTTCCGATCTTTTATCACTTTTTATTTGTTATTTGCGTTGGCATAAAACGAAAGGGGATTTCTACTTTAATTTTTTATTATAGAAATAATAATATTAAAAATCGTCGACCCTCGAACTGCTGTAATTTTCTATCAAATAGTACAGATTTTTTTCTATTAGAAAACACAATGAAAAGCTAAGGGTAGATGTTTTTACCTTGACGCGTGTAAAACGTCAAATTCGACCGAACGAATTATTTCGACCGAATTTGCACTCCGACGCTAAGAATGAACATTTATTTCTGGAGTCTCTTAATTATCTCTGGAACTATGAATAAGATGCAGATAGTTTGTACGCGCTGCCAAGAGCAATTCATAGAACCAGAAATACAGCTTCTCGACTAAAGCGTAACAATGTGACAGCTACGGAGTTACAAGCGAGATCGCGTTATTTCTGCGACATTTATGGCTGGTTTACGGATACGAGGCCCCGAGTTAAATATAATCCTCGCCCTTGCAAACACGACCACGGATCGCGGGATCGCGGGAATTAAAATCGTGGGCGGCTGCGAGGCGAAAAAATTCCCCTTATCGCGATCCCCTTTGTCCCGTTTTTATAGACGGTTTGCAAAATACCGGGTTACCTCGGGAGTTTTACATATTTTGTTGCGTTAGTAAGTTTCTCTACATCAAATTTTAATACTGATTAAATAGAAATTGATGTATAGCAGCTGCAAAATCATTTTATTGACATTAAATTATAACTAAGTAACGAGCAATATACTTTACACTCTATTAACGTTCAGGCCATAAACACAATTTATTGCAAACAGATCGGTACTAAAATTGAGCGAGTAAAGTCTCAGTATAAGATTCACGACGATACTATGTACGCTTTATAATCATTCTGAAGATTTCCACAAGCATTAAATCATTTATGAAAAACACAAAAATTGCTCTATACCCCCTTATCTTGTTTATTTTTAGTTATTTATAACATACTCCTGATTTCCAGTCGAAACGGATATACTATATATATGAATAGATCGAGTACTTGCGAGAGAGGTACAGATCGAGCGTAGCCCTCTAGCGGCGAGCTCTGGAAGCAACGACTTTCAGATCCCTCGATCCGCGAAAACCAGACTTTAATTCAACTAAAAACTTCAATCTTTCCAGCTGCTTCTCATTCATGGGCGGAATTGAAAAAGGTACTGCAATGCAAACTTCCTAACGCGTAAACTTTCCGCGCGTTGTGCCGCGAGAGAGCGTCCACAATGTTTCAAACTTTTTTACACGACGTCCTTTCACGGCGAATTAACCGGCGCTCTATCACGGAGTTCCCTCCTCGTGTAATAAATTATTTATGAAAACGACATATCTCCTGCTACCCAACGCTGTGATTTTAGGGCTCCCGATGTTCGACGAATTCTGTGATTTCGTGATTTCTTTCCTTTCTCACGGTGTTATTTCGTGGGAATTTAATTCGTTAACAGTTCGAGCAACGGAGGCGGAAAGTGCAAGATTAACAAAACTTCCATCGAGCGTCGAAGATCAAAGGCGATCGTCGACTTCGCAAAAAGGACCAATATCGCCCCGGTGGCGCGTCTGTAAACACTTGTTCCTTGTCTATGAGGAATTCGTTCTTTGGACAAGCGATTAATCAACGAGTTTCGTTCCGTTCGCGCAAAACACGTGGAAAGGAGGCTCCGAGCTGAATGCAACGATATTTAATCTTACCCAGAGACCGAGACGAATGTAGCCCAGGGCCTCTGGGAACCTCGAATTAATGGAAACGACAAAGTGCTAGATCAATTCTGCCCACGAGTCGTGTTGGATTAATACGTATCTTGTTCCAAGATTAATCAAACTAAAATTTTTCAACCGGGAAATCTGTTTTCTTTTCAGACGAGAAGAATTATTAGGTACGAATTGGATTCATCGTTTCTCCATCCACTGTGCATACTTTTACTTTATTACAGTTATTTATGCTCGTGTCTTTCCTTCTCCATCGATCTGATCGTCATCCATTCATGGTTCTCGCATTGTAACTCTACACCGCCGTTGGAGCAGAGCGTTTCTCTTCGTGGCTCGATTCTCTTAAAGGGCATTGTCCCAGAGTAATAAATTGTTTAATTCTTCGAAAGAAAATATTAGCTACGAATTAGATCCATTGCCTTTCACTTTACTCTGAGATTGGTCGAGCTAAAATATTTTCGACGAACAGGAAATCTTTTTCTTCGAGGAATCATTACGCGCCTCTTAAGGCCGGGGTATACAAAATACGGTATTTACGCTGATAATTCGTTTCCATTTAAAGAAATTACACATTCGAACGTGGATCACCGTTGCAGCCTGAAAGTAAATTCATCAAGCAAGATTGCTACTTGTGCCAAATGACTGGTTACGCTTAATTGCCTCCGGTGATCGTGAGAAGACTCGATGCGTTTATGACGGATTTACGGAATGACTTAACGAGAAACGTAACTTGACAATTTCTCAAAATCAAAGCACACGCGATATCCAAAACTGTTCATTATCGGGAAGATCAATTAACCCGTAATTGTCGACGTTAAAGTATCATGCACGATACGAGAGGATCAGAGAGTCATCAAATTGAACGATAACAGTTTATTCTTGTTCGTCGCGACCGGCGATACTTTGTTATTATTTGATGGATTTAATGTTCTTCCGAGTGAGGCTAATGCATCGCTGAAATAACATACAAGATCGATCAAAGGAGACAGGACTATTAATAAACCCGGACAGGGTCTATTAATACGGAAAACGGAAGATTAGACGTTTCTTACGGCGTTCTGAAAGGCTATTTTGCACCGAGACGTCCGGGCACAGTGTAGACTCTGTCAACGATGCAATGACTCACGTCGGCCGCCGCCGCGAAAACTAACTCAAACCCCCTCCTGCCGGGGTGGGATTCGTTGAAGTTACAGTAGGAACTTGCGTATGATTCAGCTGGTAATTACATTCCGCGCGTTGGACGAGCCGAGTAACACCGAATCCGAAATAGATTTTCTAGAACACGGAAGAATGCGCTGATCGCCACACCGTCTTTCTTACCTCGGGTAATTATAGGATCGTCCTATTTCTCGCGAAGCTTCAACCTGAGTCCTCCGTACATAGATATTATACGATAGAAACGGAAACATTGGAAAGATCTCATGTTAGTCAGACGTGAAACATTTTCATCGTACGTATGTCTTATCCGGAATGTTTAACATTTATTCTTCTATTTCCTAGTTTTGAGATGCACTGCTTCAAGTGGAACAAAATATTAAGAAGAGCATCAAATTGTAAGGGGATCCTTGTAAGAAGGCTTTAATCTTCGACTTCGTGATGGTTTTAATGAGTTATTGGTTATTAAGACACTGATTATTCGATTGTCAACAATGGTTGGATTATGCTTATAGATGGCTGACAATAGGTTGGCAGAAGGGGCAGCGATCTATTTGTATTTTGAAAGACAAAAATCCTCCAATTCCTTCAGAAGTTATAATTTTTCATAATAATTTCTGGCCAAACATTATATTATCGATAAAAAATTTTTGTCTCAAAAGTGCGTAAGATTACGAGGGTATGTGTATTCACCAAGAATTATCGTAGCTGACACCTGCAAACGAAAATAATTTTTCCAGAACGATTTGAAATTTTTTAATTTCTTCGAAAAATCTATCCACTGATTGAATTTTTTTTTCGAAACCGGTTACGATTTCGTGGGTATATGTATTGACTAAAAATGATTCTAATTAACCACTGGAACCAAAAATAATTTTTCCAGGACGATTTGAAATTTTTTAATTTCTTCGCAAAATTTATCCACTTATTGAATTTTTTTTTTAAACTGGTTAGGATATCCAGGGTATATGTATTGACTAAAGATGATTGTAATTAACCCCTGGAACCAAAAATAATTTTACCAGAACGATTTGAAATTTTTTTTTTTCACCGAAAAATTTCCTGTCGATTTTTCTTGAAAATTGGTTTTCGATTTCTAGTCATTTTGTTTGATGCGCTATACAAAACTTGTGTAATACTTTTTTTGTAGCTACCCATGAGCTCAACCTCAAAAAAAAGTTTCATTGAAATATATTCACTATTGTAGGAGTTATGGATGTTTGAATATTGAGCTATTTTTATGGGGTTTTTCTCAATTTACAGGGTCAAGGAACAACTTTTCGAATACTTTTGGAATTTCTACATATTCTTCATCAAAATACGCATTGTTTGCTTTTTTGAACATTAAAATCGTCCAATCCGTTCAGGAATTATGATGTTTCAAAGATTTGCATGAAATTTCGGGGAACCATTTCTGGCTTCACATTAGATTTTCGGTAAAGAATTTTTTTCTCGAAAGTGCGTAGGATTTTGGGGGTATGTCTTTGGACCAAAAATAATTATAATAAACCCCCGCCACTGAAAATAATTTTTTGAGAACGGTTTGAAATTTTTTAATTTTGTCAAAATATTTCACATCTTCTCGAATTTTTATCTCGAAAGTGGGTATGATTTCGGGGATATATCTGTTAACCAAAAATGATTATAATTGACCACTGCAACTAAAAATAATTTTTTTAGAACGGTTTGAAATTTTTTAATTTTGTCGAAAAATTTCACTTTTCGAATTTTTTTCTCGAAAGTGGGTTGGACTTTGAGGGTATGTCTAATGACAAAAAATAATCGTAATTGACCCCTGCAAGCAAAAATAATTTTTTCAGAATGATAAAATTTTTTAATTTCACCGAAAAATTTCTGAACCTACTTGATCGACAATTTTTATATTTCCAATGCATAGAATTCCGGAATGGGTTGAATATTCAACTTACTTATACAATTAAATTACTATTAAATGGTTTTATCTTTCGTTCAGACAAAACATCGTCTCAAAATTACATCTCCATATGAAAAAAATAGTATCGGAGAAACTCATAAACTCACGAAATTTGTATTAATAAATATTCAGTTTTTCTTTGCTTTGGACCGACGAAGTTATTGTCCACGCCCATGGCAATATTCTCATGCTTCTGACAAGGTATAAGTATCTTCCCGAATAGGGGAAACGGCGATGGAAAGATCTATTTGACGTAGAAAAGAATTCATGAGTCAGTCTCCGGCGTGGGCGGAGACTCCCGTTCGTTTCTTCTACGATCACCGAGGTTTCCTCGATCGGACACGGTCCCAGGCACCGAAAATTATCAAACAGAATTTCCACGATGTATATAATACCGCGGGACACGGATACACTCGTAGAACATTACAGATGCGTGAGAGAGCCGGAGTCGCGTGGGTGAACTCCCACGCATCCGCTAGACCTATTTGAATATTTATCCATCTCACGATCAGACGCGTCGTTCCCCAGCGATAGGCCGGAAAGTGGATCGCACGCGTCCGTTCCGATCGAGGAATCCAGTTCGCGATCAATTTCCAAAGCACTTGTGGATCTTTCGTTCTTATTATGCATACGTTTCGATCTTTGAAAAAACAAAGTCGTTTCCAAACCTTTTGATCACGCGTCAACTATTAAACAAAATTTACTCTTAATACGCGTTTCTACACATTTATTTATGTTGAAATGTGTATGTTATGTAGCCAATTTTCTATCTTGGATATTAATTGTATTCGTAGCTGTAGGTTTTATTCATCAGTATAAGATTGTATTAGAAAAATAAAAATTGTAGAGACGAGGTATTAAACAAGATGAACAAGAATGTTATTAGTTTGAGCTTGAGTCTGTTATGAAAGAATTCTTTTTTTTCGAATTATAAGATCCAAGGTGAATTAATCCAATGCTACCTCTGACTTTGCACTATGTAAATACGTATTCAAATTGGATGTACCCTGTATATTAAATAAATAAATAAAATATGTATTGAGAACATCGAAGCTTCGATTTAAAATTGAGACCACAAGAGAAGATAAGTTACAATTTAAGGCACCTTTTTGCTATCCATCAAGTTTCTTTTAATCGATCACAAAGGGAATTTTCTACAGAAACGAAGGAAACGTTTTCCAGAGAAGCCACCCCGTGGAGTTCAGGTATCCAAGAAAACGCCGACACGTGGAAGAACTGGTTCCCATCGAAAGCGCGTTCGCTTCGAAAATTCGAACACGTTCGTGCCCAATCAAATATCGAGTTACGCATAAATCGTTCCGATGCGATATGAAACGAAGACAGAAATCGTGAAAGCGAACGACATCTTTCCCCGAACGAAATCGAGACACGCTTTCACGAGAGTCGCGTCTCGATTTCTTAGGTCTATCCGACGAATATTCTTTGCCGCAGAAACCAATGAAACGTGGAAATATTTCGCACGATATTAAATTACTTTACCTTTAACGAAGCAAAAAATGAAATTCGAACGAAAATGTAACTCGCGCGCTGGTGTTTCGCTGTGGCTCGTTGCGTTACTCAAATTTTAACAGAAAACATGTTCGAGGGAACGTGTTAAATAAAATGCAAATGTTATCGACAAGTTTCGAACAAAAATTTCTAATCTCTCGATCGTAGCTATTACCATTGAAACAGGAATTCGATAGCCAATTAAATTATCATCGAAACATCGTAACTGTCTGGTAACGAGGGTTCTGATTAACCGAATCGACTCGATTTTGTTGCATGTTAACGAGTGACTATCGAGATATACAAGCTTCACGGGCCGTTTTCAAACGCGACAAGCAACTCGATTCAATTCCGGGCAACTTTGTGGTCCGCTTCGGCGATGGAACGAGATCGAGTCAATTAAAAGACGATGGTATCTCGAAAAGTAAACTTCATCGAATCTTATAAATAGCACGAATTTCTTGCCGCGTTAAAAATAATCGTGTAACGTTCCCGTATAAAATATGGCCGACGGCGCGTTACTTTCACGGGTGTACGAAACGCAAGACGCGACGCATGACCGTAAAGAAACACGTTAATTAACTGTAGTCTTCTGTAAATTGTCAACGAGACTCGCTCCCAGGTACAGTTTCTCTGCTCATCTCGCGATTTCTCTTTCTTTATCAACGTTATAAAGCATAATTTTAAATGCTTCCGCGGACATAAAGTCGCGTGTTTATTCGGACAACGAGGCAACCGCGCTTCTAGCGCTCGTTTCCTCGAATATTTTCTCAGATAACGATTAAAGCTCACACTTTTCGACCGGACCCACCAAAAATAATTAATATTTTTTATTTGATTTGGTGTTAGGCTACGTAACAATGTAGCTTTCGTTAACTAGAATGTAGTATCTTACGTTTCTATAATAATATAGAAATTGAAGAATTATTTTCATCCCTTAAACGATCAGATCAAACAGATATTGCTCTTAAAATTAAAACAAAGGCGTCAATTTTAAGGGGTTCAAGTTAAATATTTAATTCCACATTTCGACCTGACCTGCCCAGAATGATCAATCTTTTTTAATGAATTTGATACTAAACTATGTAGCAATGAGGCTTTCGTTATTTAGAATGTTGTATCTTACGTTTTTAATATAGAAATTGAAGAATTATTTTCATCCCTTAAACGGTCAGATCAAACAGACATTGTTCTTAACATTAAAACAAAGGCGTCAATTTTAAGGGGTTCAAGTTAAATATTTAGTTACATATTTCGACCTGACCTGCCCAGAATGATCAATCTTTTTTAATGAATTTGATACTAAACTATGTAGCAATAAGGCTTTCGTTATTTAGAATGTTGTATCTTACGTTTTTAATATAGAAATTATAGAATTATTTTCATCCCTTAAACGATCAGATCAAACAGATATTGCTCTTAAAATTAAAACAAAGGCGTCAATTTTAAGGGGTTCAAGTTCCATATTTAAGATAAATATTTACAGATAAATATTATTTGTTAGCAATTTATGTTGAATTTGATTAACTTTGAATTGAATTAAATTTGATATAATTAAAAGAAAAATTGTACTTCAATGTAACCATCAACACGAGTTTTAATAGAAATATACGTCAATGTAGCGTTAAAAGTCAGACTCAGCAAGTGTTAATGGGTTCAAAACTAATATTAACAATCTAATAAATAATCTCATTCTTTATTTTCGTTAATACTGTTTTCCAATGAATATTGCAGTAGTTATTGTCGATTTTTCAATGCACCCCTAATTGCTATAGTTGTGTACATGTTTTGAAACACGAGGAAGATCGAAATTAACATAATACCGGTATACGTGTACCGATTTACGATCGACCACGTTATGAAACGCAGATCGAACGCAATGTCTTCGCGAGAGCCACGACTCGATTACTTCACCTCGTCGCCTCGACTCTAATTTCTCGCTAAAATCTTTCCACCGTTTGCAAAACGTCCTTCGTTAAAGCGACAAGCAACAACGGAGCCTTTGGCTCTTGATGTACTCGCAGAACCATGTACAGCGTTTCGTTTACGAAGCGTGACAAACACGTAGAACAAAGGGGTCTTTGCGAAATATGCATTTACATAAGTTCACACTTAAACGAGTCCCGAAGGAACGGGAAGCTGAATTTAAATGAAATTAGCATTCGCTGATAGGATCAATTAAGTGTATTCTACTTGTCGCCAGTGTTTCACCTACCGGATCGACAGCCGAAGATTCCGATCGACAGTGTCTCGTTTATAACCGGAGTCAAAGGACCACGGAGTAAATTGCTGGAACAACCTCTCGAGCGTTTCTTGGATATCTAAATCCGTTTCCCCCGCTCGCGTTCTTAAAGAAACGATTCTGAAGATCAAGTAGCTGGAGTGGCGAGGCTAACTTCGTGGGAATGAATGTAAATCACCCTTTGAGGGTGTTGAAAATATTCGAATTAAGAGACTAATTGGGCACAGCTGTTAAAAATTGTTCGATCTATACTCGATGTTCCTATAAAAATTGTTGATTATAAATTTTTATACTACTTAGAGATCCTGCAGGCTTATGTGCACTTTTATCTCGAAACACTACACGTCTCGGTTTCTTAATTCAGATACTACAGCGATGATTCGTTAAATGAACATTGCTCCGGGGTTGGGTGGGTTCATTTTTCATACAGCGGAGGCGAATTCAACACTAACAGATATTTATGCACAGCGGTATCGTTCAGTTTCAAAGTCGTCTTTATCTTTTGCAAAAATGATCAATTTACGAATCACGTAAGTTCATTTTAAGAATCATTACTCTATTCTGTACAAATACGCTGTATCTATTGACACTTTCGATGCATCTTGAGAAATTTCGAGGTCGGATGAACAGTCTTTTGTAATTTTTGTAAATCAATGGGGGTTTTGAATGAACAAGTAAATAAAAATTCCCTATGCATGGCAGTTTCGACGTCGCGTAACCTCTGGCTGGTGGATCCTGGAGTGTCGGTCACGAAGGCACGGGAGAACGCAAAGGTACGAAACGGGGCTGCATATGCAGCTGCCACGAAGCTCGGTACTCGCGGCGGGATCATTACGCGTCATTACGGAGTTACACGCTCGAATGGCCGACGTTACAAATTACAGAGAGACCGGCAACCTGCTCGCGCTATCCGGTACCTGCTGCTAACCGCGGCCCTGCATCCGACTCGCGTCCATCCTGCAGCATTGTTATCGTGATTATTCGCGAATCCCCGGAACCATAGTATCAACTTTTGCCCCCGGAAGTACCACTGGCAGAAACGTCGAAACGCTACGAGGGAAATCAGGCCCCACAAAATCTTACTTTTGACGACCGTCGACCTTCTAATTTTAATTACAAGTTGTTGGAAATGATTTGGAACGATTGCAATTTTTTCAATTTTTTTCGAATAATTCATTCTTAATTACAAGTTGTTGGAAATGATTTGGCAAGATTGCAATGTTTTGAATTTTTTGCGAATAATTCATTCTTAATTACAAGTTGTTGGAAATGATTTGGTAACATTGCAATTTTTTGAATTTTTTGCGAATAATTAATTCTTAATTACAAGTTGTTGGAAATGATTTGGAACGATTGCAATTTTTTGAATTGCTTGCACATAATTTAATTCTTTCTATTACGATACGACTAGATATTTAGAATTGTCGAATAATATGTTACTGCACTTTTCGGAGCACCACAAATCATATTTAGTTCGATATATTCGAGTTTCATTCCTTTTTTTCGAGACTTCGTCAGAAGTACGACTTTTAAAAAATACGCTGTTATAAATATTTTAAATTATTATTTATTCTTTTGTTAATCAAACAACATATTTTAAAAATATACTATAATGTACAATTTTTTAAAATTACGCTATTATAAATATTTTAAATCATTTTTTTTTTTCTTTAGGTTTAAAGTTGCATCGACTACATTTTAAATTATTATTTATACTTTTGTTAATCAAACAACATACTTTAAAAGATTTATTACTACCTCCACATAAAATACAACTGTATGCATTGAAGAATTAAATAAGGGTAAAAAGTACTAACGAACAATATAAAGGGTGAAACAGTAACTTTGATCGCCTCGAATATCTCCGTTATTTTTTGAGATACAGTGAAACATTGTTAACAAAAGTTGTATGATTTGAAGGGGTCCATAATGTGACGTTAGCAATTTTTTTACAGGTGGAGGGATTTCGAAGATTCTAAACTTTATTTGTGTTAATAGCAATACTTTTCTATTCCTAATGAAATAACGAGTGTATGTTTTCGATAATTCTAAACGTGTAGTCGTACGATTGCAGTAGGAAGAATTAATTATTCGTAAGAAATTCAATTGCAATTTATCTATCTAATTTCCGTGACAGTCTCTATTGTTTTCGATAGAACGGAGTGGATCCACGGACTCATTTGTTCCACGACACAGTATCTCCCCGTGTATGGTAATTTCTGAGCAGCAGTTTGGTTTCACCGCGTGACGTTTCCCAGTGCATTGGACACGCGTGAATGGCTTCTCGATCATCTCGATCAAAGGCCTCGAAAATCCATACGCGAAGGCCTGTGCCGTTCACCGCGTCTACTGCGAGGGAAAATCGATCACTCGATCGACAGAATTAACGAACCTTCGAAGGATGAATATCCGAAATTGCGCGTCCATGATTTAATACGGTGTAAAAGGTACTCTCGATCATTCCCACGACGATGACTTTGGAACAGGGAGGCTTGTGCATGGTTTCGTGGGTATTTTTGTCGCCATGCGGTTCGTTAAACATCCCCGGAGTAAAAATCGATGATTGGGAAAAAACAACGATACACGCAAGCTTAATTTAAATAATTATAAAGTGGACATTCAATAATAAAAACTAGTTGCACGTAAGACAGTATTAATAAATACTTTTACGGTAAAGAAACAGAACTTTTAGATAAATAATTTACATTTTGATATATTTCTACTATCGAATGTCGAACGAAGAATTCTTTGTCAACGTGAGGACGTTTATAAATTATAGATAAAATTTAGATCGCAATTAGTACACAATATTTCACCCCTTCATGCTCGTATTTTTCGGGTTAACCAAGAATGATCAGTTTTCATTACTGGATTTGTTTCTAAGCAATTTTTGTTAATTACAATGTTGCATCTAATTTGAAGGAAGACAAATATTGTCATCCCTTGAACCGTTAGATTAAAGAAATATCGTTTTTCGAAGCAGTCGGACATGAGCGTTAAGGGGTTAATTATCCCACCGTTGGAAAGTACGAAAGGCAGTGGGAGATTTAACTTGGAGGATGCTTGTAGCCGATAAACATCGTGGATAGTAAGCAGGGACAGGCATTATTTTATGTAATTTCGCAGGAAGCAATAGTTATTTGCCGCTTCTTCGGCGATATTTTATCACCGGGCCCGTGGCGTGAGAAACCGCGGCTCGCCGCGACCTTTCGCAGAAAATACCTTTTTCCGTTCGAGAAAAAACGCCCGAGAAAACCCGAGGCTCTATCTGATGGAGACAAATTCCAGCGACCGGGAGTTATAAATTAATGGCGCGCGACTGGCCTAAGTGAAACCGATCCGATAGAGCCATTTATCTTAATCAGCGTGCCAACGCTTTTCCAGATCTTTCGGGTGTCGATTGAAATTTGCATTCCTATCGCTAACTGCGTTAAACGTTGTGCAACACGATCGGATTCGAAATCGTTCAAATATACGGCCGTGCCTTTAGATAAAGCATTGTGATACGAAAAACCGTTCTCAGCTAATGCGCCGTATTACGCGATATCGAATAAAATTCTCGATCTACGATCCCTCGATACGCAGGTTTCGACAACCTCGAGTATTTCGTATTTCTCCCGGATGAATTCAATCTACGATCTGATATACGAATCTTATTAGCGGCGCAGGAATTTTATTCTACAATTAAAATTAAAATTCTGCTTCTTGAACCCTGATAATGTTCTATGTTCTTTTTAATTGCAATTAAAATGTTTCAGCTGTTTGAACACTTTGTCTCTCGATAATTCGTTTCGAATCCTATTACATAGAAATATTTATAGAAATATTTCGTTGCTGCTGATTTGTACATTATCTTCATTAACACAAACTTTACTACCTATCTGATGTGAGTAAAAACATTTTACAGTAAAGAAATTTAATTTCTAACTTCAAAATCCCTTTATTTGAATATTACTAAGTGTGTATGTAAATCATTAATATTTAAAACTTATGTTTATTAGCGATAGACATTATTTTAGATCCCTGCAAAATTAAAATTCTGCTTCTTGAACCCTGATAATACTCTATTTCCTTTTTAATTGCAATTAAAATATTTCAGCAGTTTGAACACTTTGTCTCTCGATAATTAATTTCGAAACCTATTCGTGTCGTAGAAATACTTTGTTACTACTGGTTTGCACATTATCTTCATTAACTTTACGAAATTTAATTTTACAGAGAGAATAAAGTCTGATGCTATAAAAAAATTTCACGATGAAAATGTAATTTATTTGAAAAGAATGAAACCAAATTAATTTCGTAATGGATGTTTCAAATGCAATTTAAATACCATTTTTTTGGGCCAATGTCCATTTTATAATATCCATCGAAAGTTTCGTTATGAGTTCAACGAAGTTATTTGTAATCTTTTTAATTTATATCAAATTAATCCTTCCTCCTCCGAATACCTGCTTATTTTTGTCTTTTCTTCTTTTCGTTTTAAAAAATCACTTTCTACTTTTATTCTGAAAGTTACCACGTCGAAAGTTAGAACGTTTGGATCTCAGAATTGTGTAAATAGTATAATTAGTCATGCAAATTTTGTACACACTAAAACTGATATAATTGAACGATCACTAGAAAGTCTGGAATTATCCTTGCAACGTATTGTGAATTAATTCATTTTTTTAGAATTTTATAAGCGATAATGTACGACTATGTAAAATCCACGTTTAATAAATGAATAATAATATTTCGAAAGTAAGAAATTAATATCGCGTGTTCTAGAGGAGGTTCCCCGCTGGAAAAATATTAATAACAAACGCTGGAAGCGAAAACGTCTATAATCTTCATTAACACAAACTTTACCACTTATCTGATACGAATAAAAACATTTTACAGTAAAGAAATTTAATTTTGCGAAGAGAATAAAGTCTGAAAATATAAAAAAATTTCGCGATGAAAATGTTATTTATTTGAAAAGAGTAAAGCCAAATTAATTTCGTAATGGGTGTTTCAAATGCAATTTAAATGCCACTTTTTTAATATCCATCGAAAGTTTCGCTAAACTTACGCGTTCGACCATTTGGTTCGCGACAATTCGACAGAATATTTTCGTCGAAAGTAAGAAACTAATATCGCGTGTTCTAGAAGAGGTTTTCTGTTGGAGAAATATTAATAACAAACTCTGGAAGCGGAGACGTCCATTATCTTCATTAACACAAACTTTACGACTTACCTGATACGAATAAAAACATTTTACACTAAAGAAATTTAATTTTGCAGCCAAAATAAAGTTTGATAATATACAAAAATTTCACGATGAAAATGTAATTTATTTGAAAAGAGTAAAACCAAATTAATTTCGTAATGGATGTTTCAAATGCAATTTAAATACCATTTTTTAATATCCATCAAAAGTATCGCTAAACTTACGCGTTCGACCATTTGGTTCGCGACAATTCGACAGAATATTTTCGTCGAAAGTAAGAAACTAATATCGCGTATTCCAGAGGAGAAATATTAATAACGAACGCTGGAAGCGAAAACGTCGGAGCGATTCAAGTTCGAGAGGAGCGTTGGAGCGTATTCTGTACCGTTTCGCCGCAGCGTAAATGTATCCGACGTACAGGGCTTTTAATCGCGAAGCCGTATTACGTTCGATTTAACGGGTGGCCATTAACAACGCGCAGCAAATCGAGACGTCGACCACAAAATCGGTCATCGCGCAGTAAACCGTCTTTACGACCTGACAGCGGTGACCGCACCGCGGTCGCTGTAAAGTTCCGCGAAAGGAACCACGACCGTCCAAGACGGATTTAACGCTCGTGGACGAGACACGCCGGATGTCGTGACAGAAAATCTCGCTTTACACGCCGCGAACGACAATCTTGTCCATTTACCGCGCGTAAAGTCACCTAACCCGGCTCGTAAAAATAACAATATTGCAAAGATTCGATCGTGACTCCGCTACGATACAGTGGGTACAAAAAGTATTCGTACAGTGACTAATCGCGACTAAAATGCTGAATAATAACGTTTGTTAAACGATATTTTTTCAAGGAGCATGGTACATGAATTCTCCAAAATCTGTGGATCAACAATATCAAATAAAAAAAAATGAACGGGTAGTAAGTGCATTCGTACAGTTCTATTGACATTATCAAGTGTACAAGTACTTTAAACACTTATAATAAAAATAACAAATAATTGTAAAATTAATATTTATAATTAGTATTTAATAAGTAGTATAAGACTAGTACAAGTAAGCGATATTTGAAACCAATTACGTTTACACAACAAAATTTGAATCATAGATAAACTGTGACTGTACGAATACTTATTATGGGTTCATTTCTGTCATTTTAAACAATATATTTTTTATTGAAAAAATATCGTTTAATAAACATTATTATTCATCATTTTAGTCGTAATTGCACAGCAAATTAAATCCATCAAATACCAAGCTAAAAACCCAATTTTTTGATAATCACATCACGAGAAGAGTATGTTTCAATAATATTTCGCCCGTTTACTTTCTGCAACGTTACTTGGAAATAACGTGTTAACAGAATCGCGAGCTTGAAAGTATTCTCTGTATTTCTCGAGATTGTAGAGCCGGGTGCACCTTAGAGAAACGAAAGACGCCTTCGAGGTATGTACGCGTTTCTGCAGCAGACAACAAACGGTGCATACGTCGGTATGAAAGCACGTACGAATTTTATTACGCACTAAGGGATATGAAAAACTCCCGGGGAAAGAAGAACTTGCCACAGATTCACGGTAAACGTGAGCATTCGAAGAAATTTTAATATCTGAAGAGCATCCCTCGCGTCTGGAATATACATCGACGTATTCGTTTCGCGCCCACTTTCATCTCCGGGAAAATACGGACCGAACGAAGACTGCGCGCGTATTAATATCGAAATTGACTCGTTTCGGTGATAACTTTAGTTCAATCGTCGAGAATTCGGTCGAAATAAATTATTCACCGACGATCGCTGGAAATAAAAAGCTTCGAGGCAAAGACCTTCCGTGAAAACGTATTTGTCCAGCAATTCAAGGGCGAGGGGTTGAAGGTTCGCTGTGAAAACTGTTAATGGAACGCAAACGTCGGTCGATGGTCGATTTAACGAGTCGATTCTTATTACTGCGGCCGGGCGACGAATTTTAAAACTGTTCCGCCCTATTTGCATTCAATATCCATTAGTCCTCTTCAATATTTCGATTCGTAAATTGAGTCCATTGTAACCGTGGCGCGTTTATAAGGTTCAACGATATTTACATTCGTATCGAAAATGCGCCTCGGACGAATATAAATTATCGTATATAAATCGAGGGTTGTCAGAGACCACGCACAGTTCGGATGCACGTTTGTTTCCTTTGTTAATTTCGAAATTGTTCGCCGCTATCAATTTGCTCATCGCGAATTAAATATCTTTTAAATACGGAAAGAGAAAACAAAGTCTGTGGAAGCACGAAATGATCAAAGTTTATTTTGTAGTTATTTCGACGCTTCTTCGTTGTGACTGTCGCTGATAATTTATTTAAAATTTCATGATTCGCGATACGCGCGCGTGGACATTGTCTGTGGTCGTTCGAAGCAACGTACGACACTAACCAAGAGAGCAAGAGTAGAATTTACTAGCGTCGGGTCCGATATGAACGGCCTCTTAACCGCTGGAGAATTTCTTTTACTCCTTAACTAGGAACTCGTGTCTAACGATTTATGCGCGACTGCTGTAATTACGAGGCTTTTAAAATCGGTAAAAAAAGCATGGACCTTTTCATCTCGAAGGTATTTCGTTCCGGAAGCACTCGGCGCAGGGATCATCGATCAAGGATATTCGGGGGAGCTTTTCCAATTTAGCTGTTGGCCCTTTCAATTTCAGGATCGACGGAAGTTTGATCGAAAACACTCCAGGGTACCGCCAATTAAGTTCGAAAATAAGTTAAACGTCAAAGTGGATTGAAAAATGGCAGAAATATATATTTTTCAGTGGTTGTGATCATTTCTAAAAAATTGATAGGAGATTGACTGTTTGTAATTGTAAAATATTAAAATTAGTCAATGGTTATTATTGAGATATTATAGAATGATTCCTCGATGAGACTTGATACAGAGGATACTATTATGGTAATATTAAAATACTATGATGCTGAAAAATTGAGGTACTAGGATATTGAGAAAGACCAATCTCGAGTGGTGGTGTTGTGATCATTCCTAAAAAAATAGACAGGAGATTGACTATTTGTAATTATAAAATATTAAAATTAGTCAATGATTATTAATGAGATATTATAGAATGATTCCTCGATGAGATTTCATACAGAGGGCACTATTATGGTAATGTTAAAATACTATGATACTGAAAAATTGAGGTACTAGGATATTGAGAAGGACCAGTCTCGAGTTGTGGTATTGTGATCATTTCTAAAAAAATAGACAAGAGATTGACTATTTGTAACTGTAAAATATTAAAATTAGTCAATGGTTATTGAGATATTATAGAATGATTCCTCGATGAGATTTGATACATGGGACACTATTATGGTAATATTAAAATACAATGATACTGAAAAATTGAGGTACTAGGATATTGAGAAGGACCAGTCTCGAGTTGTGGTATTGTGATCATTTCTAAAAAAATAGACAAGAGATTGACTATTTGTAACTGTAAAATATTAAAATTAGTCAATGGTTATTGAGATATTATAGAATGATTCCTCGATGAGATTTGATACATGGGACACTATTATGGTAATATTAAAATACAATGATACTGAAAAATTGAGGTACTAGGATATTGAGAAAGACCGGTGTCGAAGAGAATGTGGTACCATAAAAAATAGAATATAGGCAGTGTCGAGTAATATTGCTTAGTCACAGACCTTACGAGGTTTAATTAAAATGTCTACGACGCGATATGACTCGCTGATTTTCCTGTGAAATGTTACAAACTTTCCGAACAACTCAACATAACCGAGTAAATGTTATATAATGTATAATTTTAAGGGGGTATTGCTATCTAGACTGTAATTTTTTCGGCCTCCTTTGTGATTTTTTCTTTTAATAAACTGTAAACTGTTTTGTTCTGAGATTTTGCAGATATATTTATTTATCTTATAAGCATGTACAGTATTTTTTTCATCAAAAAATATTAAAAATTGTGCGAGTTATAACTTCTTGTTTAATAACCCCTTAACGCTAAAATTCTCCAGCTTAACCAAGAAAGATTAGTTTTTTTTATTGGATTTGCTTCTAAGCTATATGAAAATGCGGATTTTGTTGTATCTAAAGTATAAATTGGAGGAAAATAAATATTGTTGTCCCTTGAAACGTTAGATTAAACGTTAAGGGATCGTTAAGGGGTTAAATGCGTTTTTTAAAGTTTAATCCATGATATTTCAAGATCTAGCAGACCGATTGACTTCAAATTTGGAGATAACATTCAGCAGATACGCCTTTATTGCAGGAATATCGAGTTTTACTATTTTTCAAAATTAAAAAACAGAAATTCGAAACTTGAAGTGCAGCCATTGTGGAGCACCTTTTTCAGGGGCGATATTAAACAAGAAGTTATAACCCCCACAATTTTTAATATTTCTTGATGAAAAAATTACTGTACACGCTTATAAGATAAATAAATATATCTGCAAAATCTCAGTAAGAAACAGCTTACCTACCATTAAAAAAAAGAATCACGAAAAGGACATTCGACTATGAGTTTGCGAAGGACCCGAGTCAACAAGGACTTTTTGATCGAGTTTGCGGGGACGATCGAAGAAGATGGCCACGTCGGGGCGTCCGAGAGTCGTTTGGCTTCGCTTCGAGGACGGCACACTGTGATTCTTCGTCGGTGGGAGGCAGATAACTAAACCGAGATCGAACCGTCGGCCTTCGAACGTCGTATCTCCCCCCTCGAGGCGTTAGATCCAAACGGAACACGGCGGAATAGAGGGCAACGTTGTCGTTGAATGCAGCGAACATATTGCTTACGACGGTCCTTGCGGAGCGGCCTTGCTGGTACTCGTAATAGGCGATATCCCATAGATACGGTTGGTCGATCGAAACCATGATTGGTCGACTCGTAGAAGCATGTGTCCGAAAACATTCCATCATACTCTTGGTACACCTTTTACAAGGACTTCAATTTTACTATACAATACCACAACATTATAGATGATATTCAAAATGCATTTAAATTTTATTAATTTCTATATCTCACTCGTATTCGTACGGTATAATGGTGATTCACTATAAACGAAGAGAAATTTATTTCTTATGAATTCTTCTCCATTTATTTTTACCAACTTATAGAGAGGTATAATAATATAAACAGTATACAAAAATCAATAATACTCGGTGTTTTCAACGTGGCGTAACCATTGATTTTTGTTTTTAATTTATTCGAATATATCCCCATAAATATCTTGATGTAAATGGATTTATACCAGTTTTAAAAACAAAAGCTCAATTCATAAGAAACAAGTTTCTATTCAATCCATCCACAATATACCCCCCAATGGGCCACCCCAGAAATTGTAACTAATATCTCGTTACACAACTACAACCAAGGAAACCCATCAGTATTAAAAACACGGTTTCACGAGTTAGAATCCGCAATCCGCCTAGAGAGCAACATAAAACCCATCTTGAACGACAACCTGACAAATAACAGCACAACCAAGAACCTCCTACAACATCTAAAACAGGCTATTACCTACCCGAGTTGTTAATAGCCCACAAAGCTGTCGATAAAACGTTAAATAACGAAATTTAAAAAAAATTTCTTTTCATATTGTGAAGTGAATCGCCGTTACAGTGTACTAATACTATTGTCAGTAACTGACAGTCCATCTTTTCACAATACGTACGTATATTTGCACGTGCATGCACGTCTACTGTATCAATGCTATTTAATGCTATTTAAATTCGTATCGAAACCTAGCAAAACAAAAAGTCCACGTGTTCCATAGACGTCGATTCGATTATTCCGCGAAAACGAGCGAGCTGAACAAGAAGTCGTCCGTCCCCCGAGAATTCGAAGGTTTCTATTCGCGGAACGGGGCGGGCCATACTGGTCTTTGATATTAATAATTTACGCGTGGCTGTATTTCAATCAGCCCGAGCAGGCCACACTTCCTCGTCCAGCTCGCGTTAACAGCCACCGGCAGGCGTGTCGTTTAAAGTCGCGTTGGCCAGCGACGCGAACTGTCGCCAACAAACAGTTGATTTAAACCCAGGCCCCGGCCGGTCTCTCGATAATTTGTTTCGACCGGTGTTATATCACGCGTATTTTATATAATTCCTCTCGATACACCTCTTTCGATCCCCCCTGCCCCCGCTCGTTACGTGAGCATGATTAAACCGGAGAGAATTTTTGTCGACCAACCGAGGGGGGACTCCACCAGCCGCGAAACGGGCCACGGTTGCGCGAGCATTGTCTAATCTCCTCGCATTAGTCGTTATTCATTGCTCGTGTTACAATAACTGGACGCCTTGTTCGCAGTGAGGTATGATAAGATCGATAGAAAGTACGCCGCGATTGCTACCACTCCGGGGACCACATTGTTGCGGACCGTGGGGGTCCTTGGCGTTGACACAGGGTACGCGAGAAACGGAACACGGCTTCTACGAAAAGAACAATAGCTCGTTCCCTCTTTGCGGAGGGAATGCGAGGCCTGATCGACTTTGAGACACGCCGATAATTTCCAACGACCGGAACGCTGGAATCGCGACGCTGGCGCCAGTCGATAGATCGACCGTCATTTTCTGTTTCCTTTTTCGGTACGGAGACGATTACGTAGGATTTTTGCAGTGGAGAATTATTGGAGGAAAATGAATTGATTATACAGGGTGTTCGACCACCCCTGAGATAAATTTTAATGCGAGCTTCTAGAGGCCAAAATAAGACGAAAATCAAGAATATCAATTTCTTGACCGAGGCTGAATTAAAAAGTTATTAAGAAATTTCAAATCGTTCTGGAAAAATTATTTTCGGTTGCGGGGGTCAATTGCAATCATTTTTTATGAATACACATACCCCCGAAATGCTACGCACTTTCGAGAAAAAAATTCGAGTAGGTACTGAAATTTTTAAATGAAATTAAAAAATTTCAAATCATACTAAAAAAATTATATTTAGTTACAGAGGTCAATCACAAGCATTTTTGGTGAATAGATATACCACCGAAATTCTACCCACTTTCGAGAAAAAAATTCAGTAGGTGGACAAGTTTTTCGGCGAAAATGAAAAATTTCAAATCGTTGTAAAAAAATTATTTTTGGTTACCAGAGTCAAATACAATCATTTTTTATGAATACACATACATCCGAAATCCCAACCATTTTCGAGATAAAAATTCCTGATCGCAAATGTATTTCAAACATTTCATGTGAATCTTTAAAATGTCATAACTTCTGAACGGATTGGACGATTTTAATGTTTAAAAAGGCAAACAACGCGTATTTTAATGGAGGATATGTAGAAATTCCAAAAATATTCGAAAAGTTGCTCCTTAACCCCGTAAAGTGAGAAAAACCTCATAAAAATGGTGCAATTTTCAAACAGCCATAACTCCTACAATAGTGAATTTATTTCAATGACACTTTTTTCTGAAGTAGAGCTCATGGGTACCTACAAAAAAGTATTACACAACTTTGCTATAGCGCGTCAAACAAAATTACTAAAAATCGAAAACCAATTTTTAAGACAAATCGACAGGGAAGTAGCTGCTGAAAGTTGGCGAAATTGAAAAATTTCAAATTGGTCTAAAGAAATTATTTTTGGTTCCGGGGGTCAATTACAATAATTTTTGATGAATACAGATACCTCCAAATTCCTTCGTACTTTCGAGAAAAAAATTCAGAAAGGTGGACAAATTCGACAAAATTAAAAAATTTCAAATCATCTTAAAAAAATTATTTTTGGTTGCGGGGCTCAATTACAATAATTTTTAGTGAATAGACCAACCCCCGAAATCCTACCCTCTTTCTAGAAAAAAATTTAGTACAGGCGGTACTTTAAACGTTAATAACTTTTTAACGAAGCCTCCATCAACAAATTAATATTCTTGATTTTCGTCTTATTTTGGCCTCTAGAATCTCCCATTAAAATTTTTCCCCATGGATGGTCGAACTCCCTGTACACTTCTCAGCATAATAATATTAGTATACCTTATCAAATGTTCAAATACAATCGCACCGAATTACGTATAAAACTTATCTCTATGAACATCCCAGTTGTTTGATAAAATCAGTTATATGTGCAATTCAATTATCGTTAGTATTGAGTTTATTCTCGTCCGTGAAGGTTCTGCACATTTGATTTGAGTTATTTTTTGAAATTTTTAAATATCAAAAAGGAAGAAGAAAATAACGGTTATAGCGATATTGAGGATAGCTATTTTTAGGAGACTGTTTTAAAAAGTACCATACTTTAAAAAGGTATAAATAACAATAAACTAAATATTCCTATTTTGATATACATTTTTTCTGAACAATCGTTTTGTTAATATAACATTAAACTTTAAATAACTGGAAGCAATTCATACCTGACGTGTGATATCAAAACCACAATAATTAAATCAGAGTTGACTGAGAACCTTGGAAAACAATTATAGCGCAAAGGGTTAATCTTACCCTTTCGATGGAGCTTGTATATCTTTTCGCGAGTAGAAAGTACGTCTTTCGATAGTTTAATTGTTAATCGCTGTCACTGTCGACGTATTGTTTAACGCGAAACGGTGCTCGTGGCGCGCGACTATGAACAATCACTTACGGACGACAAAACATCGCGTGATCGTCTAACGATTCACGTGGCGGGCACGATTTGAATTGGCCGCGACCTTAATTGCAACGATAAAGTTAATTTGCCATAAGCACGCGACCGGCCATCGAGCTCACGTGAAATGAAACTGTTGCGGCCCGTAAGGGGAAAATAAACGTCGAACGAACGAGGACTGATAAAAAGTCGCTTTGTTATCGGGCTTGTTCGTGTTTACATAAAATTAATGGATCCGTCCAATGAAACGTGCAGTTTTATAACTCTATCGCGATAGAGGGAACGAACCAATGGGCCTTATAATATTTATTGCGTGGCGTGTTCACGGCTCAGCGTGAGATTGATTGCAATAATCGATGGCCCGTTGGAGGACTTCTCGTTGGCGCTTCTTCCACTTCGAATACAAGAGAATGACCACCGACTCAATATCGATCGTAATACTTATTTCGTAATTTCCAGTCTCCGTTCATTCGAAATTAAACAAAAATCAAATCTGCCTTTTGGAGAGTAAACGGGCTTAAAATTTGTTCGATAGAAATTATCTTCGATGTTTCTGTATAGGGGGTTTTTAGGGGAAAGCAAAGGAATATTGTTAAAAAGAAACATGGAGGATGTTTCGTCTAATTTGTCGACCCTAAACCCTTGACGTACGATTTAATGTAATTTTTCAAATGTATACTATTTAATAGATTTGTTTTACGAGTAACTCACGAATGTAAATACGTGTTAATGTTCATATATAAAATTTGACGACAAGTGAGTAGTCTCGTGATTGTAAAACTTGTAGTCAAAGTCGTCATTGTATGGCAAACGGTTAAGATAATCGTAATTCTTGCAACACGAATGCTGAAATACAAACATTTAAACAAACTGTCAGGAGTAACAAGGCAAAACATAATCGCAAATCTCACTTGTGTCGATAAAGTAAAGCAGGTAATCGATCACCACCTGCTGGATTACTTATTGATTATAGATCAGTCTGTAATGTAATGTAACACGTGCCGTTAATTGTTTTTCTCATTACTTGTTATAAATAAAACATATACAGGGTGTACGGCCACCCCTGGGAAAAATTTTAATGGAAGATTCTAGAGGCAAAAATAAGACGAAAATCAAAAATACCAATTTGTTGATGGAGGCTTTGTTAAAAAGTTATTAACGTTTAAAGTTCCGCCCGTACTGAATTTTTTTCTCGAAAATGCGCAGGATTTCGGGGGTATGTCTATTCATAAAAAATGATTGTAATTGACCCCCGCAACCGAAAATAATTTTTCCAGAACGATTTGAAATTTTTTAATTTTGTTGAAAAATTTCACACGTTTCCGAATTTTTTTCTCGAAAGTGGGAAGGATTTCGAGGGTATGTCTATTCATAAAAAATGATTGTAATTGACCCCCGCAACCGATAATAATTTTTCCAAAACGATTTGAAATTTTTGAATTTAATTGTTAATAACTTTTTAACGAAGACTCCATCAACAAATTGGTATTCTTGATTTTCGTCGTATTTTGACCTCTAGAATATCCCATTAAAATTTGTCCCAGTGGTGGTCGATTACCCTGTATAATTAAAATAATACACTGTGCAGCGAAAACCTTAATACAAACTAATAATGATTTTGCAAAGCAACATTTTACCTTCAACGGTTTCGACTGTTTCGATAAACAGTTGTACCGGGTTTGTCGGTTCACCATCCTAGTAATTTGCAGAAACGTGAACGCGGTAATAGCGTAATTAGACGTGCAGATGGTGCGTGCATCTATTCAGCACGTGATGTCAAATTGCGTACAATTTTCAGGATGACAATGCGTGTACCTCTTACCATGCACGACAATTAATAAACGTGCAGTGGCCGGAAAGCGTTTGCGCAATGTATTATGCTTGTACTATTAAATAACGGGCCACTGACCTCCGTGTGCTCCGTACGTCTATTTAAAACGGAAATAAAAATAGAAACTTACACGACAATATAGAAAAATCTTTCGTTAAAATTATTTCCTACTTAAATTTCAGTTCTTCATTATATGTTCTGAAAATTTACTTACTGCGATTGCTCAATAATTTTCTAGCGATTTCTTCCTAAAGCTTATTATTCAAATTTCATTAGTTAATATTTCTATTTTTGAATATTAAAAATTATGTACACATATTTCACCTCAGATTCTCTAGATAATGATTTTGGCATACATAGTTTCAAACATGAAACACCAGAAACGAATATTAAATCACCCCAACGATAACGTAAAGGATCTAAACCAGGCACCACAACACAGAAGACTAAAAAGGATCAAACCGACCGATTTGCAGAATTAAGTAAAAGAAGGAACATCACGTGCTATGTCTTTCAATAAAATTCTCTGGTTAGCTCAATGAAGCTAGTTGTAAACGTAATTTAACATTACTAAAAAGAAATATAAGATTTCAAACTATTCCCAGTAAAAGAGCAGAAAGGAAATGTAAAGCGACTGATAAAAAAATCCAAAGTTAACGAAACGAAAAGTGAAAGAAAGGGCTCTTCGATGTCCAAACTATCCTCTTTAAAGGATTCGATTCACGGCTGCAGTACGATTTTCTCCACCCTCCGCGTTCGCGATAAAAAATAAAAATGGAGGAGGAACAGGACCTGGAGACTGGAGGACGCGCACAATGCACCGTCGTCGTTCGTTCCGCTTTAACGGGTCCCGATTGAGTAACAAAACGACGGAAAGAAGAGCCCGATATCGCCACTCCTTTTAGCTCCGCCGGAGAGAAAGGAGACCGAAACAAGTTTCGGGAGTACCCTTAGGGTTTCATCCGGAATAATTGACCGAAAGGAGCCCCCCCCCCCCTCCGTCCCTACCCGTCCGAAACCTCACCGTCCATGGATAATTTACTCTTCGCCTCCCAGCCTGCACCGGCTTATCCGTCCATTCGGATGCAAAGGACACGCTGTATCGTCGACGTCGATAGGGGGTTTAATCCGACCCGAAGAATAATATAACGGGAACACGTTTCTGCGTTCGCGTCGACGCGTATGCTCGATACGGAGAGGCCTTTTCGTACGACTGCATTCGAGGACACGCGTGCCAACGGGACCAGGAAGCTACGACGTATTTCTGGGGCGATTAATTTATATGCTAATGGGAAAAGGTATCGTTCTTTTTAACGTGGTGTGCTTTGATACAGAGAAGATACGGAAACATGGTGGTTCAAGTCGATCGTCGTTTGGCGTTTTAAACGAGTGTTTCAGTTTCAGGAAGTTTGAGAATTTCTTTCCTACGATAATTCTCTTTTTATAGTATTTAATTTGATATGTAAGTTGGAAGGATTTATATTTAGTAAAAATGTCAGAGTGTTCATTATGTGTTGCATGAATTTAAGGGGACCAGGCAATCAAAAAATCGATTTTTTGTTTTTTTTTGAGAAAGTAATTCTAGTCAGAAATTAGATATCAAAGTTTCTTGACGTTGCAGTGAAAAATAAGTATTGATGTCTATACACAAAATGCAAACGAAAGCTTTAATAATTTAGTCTGAACAGAAATTGTTGATTTTGCAGCCCATTTATCGATATGATCAAGTTTTTTTTTGTAATGCCAAAACCAAAAATGTGTGATTATACGTTGCCTGATTAAGTTTATTGAATCAAGTATTTCACGAAATTTTAATTCTGTTCTACTGCCATTTAGCTAGAAACTGTCTAGAGAATCAATTGCTATTTTGTAATGTTCATTAAAATAAAAGTGAGAATATTTTTAGTGGTATTTAAATTCGATGGTGTCCCAGGGATATAGTATTTAACGCGATCGTTGATCGAATACCATAAATTCCAAAGTCCCCAAGTCTTGAGCAAGTAGATTTACAGTGCTGTCCCTCTTCTTGCAATCTGATCGGGACTGTCAGATCTCGCGAGGAGAGACCCCAGCAAACGGGTCCCTCAAATGGGTTTTTAATTACACAGCTGCCGGCCACTCGAGTCGACGGCCGTCCAAGCTGAAGAAACACACACTGTGGTGGGGATCTTCCGTTGCAAATATCCCTAATACAGATTGTGCAAGAAGCGAGGCGGTACTGCATACGTTCTATACACTGTGAGCCAATATCGAGTCAATATATCGTCTTCGACAATACAAAAAGAAATACTTCAAAATTAAAAATTCCCAAAACAAACATGTTTTCTTACTTTTAAAAAAGGAAAATCAACCGATGAGCGAAGAAATTAAATAGTTGGGGACGTTTCGTTGCAAATATCCCTAATACAGATTGTGCAAGAAGCGAGACAATACTGCGTGCATTCTATACACTGTGAGCCAATATCGAGTCAATATATCGTCTTCGACAATACAAAAAGAAATACTTCAAAATTAAAAATTCCCAAAACAAACATGTTTTCTTACTTTTAAAAAAGGAAAATCAACCGATGAGCGAAGAAATTAAATAGTTGGGGACGTTTCGTTGCAAATATCCCTAATACAGATTGTGCAAGAAGCGAGGCGGTACTGCATACGTTCTATACACCGTGAGCCAATATCAAGTCAATGTATCGTCTTCGATATTATAAAAAGAAATACTTCAAAATTAAAAATTCCCAAAACAAGCATGTTATCTTACTTTTAAAAAAGGAAAATCAACCCATGAGCGAAGAAATTAACTATTTCTTTTTGTAGTACTGAAGAAGAACCGTCTCGCCTTCAGAATCTAGAATCCTTTATTCTCGACACGGATCGACAATAGAAAATCCCCAATCTTCTCTTCTCGATGAATTCTGAGTTCTTGAAAGAAGCACCGGAGACCTGGCCGACCAATTTCGACGATCGAATTGCCACTCGAACGAGATTATCCGCGCGGCTGGATGATTTTGCGCGAAAAGAAGCCACGTATATAGTCGATAAAAAGACTCGATAATATCCAGCGATAGGGGGAGTTTCGGAAAATGTCCCGCGGCGGATGGTAAGACGATTATGGCTTATTTTGCCGTAACGTCGTTGGATTAATCAGAAGAAAGCGAGGAGAAGGGCCAGACGGACCAGACGAACGATCAATTTTTGGCAAGTCCACCGGTGGCAAACAAAATAACGGTTCCTCGACTACGAGGGACGCTCAATGCCGAACGCGCGTGTAACTGATTGCGAATACTAATTACAGTTTGATTTATAACCGATGGAAGAAACTGGGACGTGATTTTCAGAAGATCAATCACTGGTTTACGATATACAGGATGAAACATATTGACTCTATCACCTTAAATAACTTCGTTGCAGCAGTATGAAATTGACCCTAGTTTAGTGTGTTTTTATCAAATTCAACTTTCGTTAAGCATCTATCGTTTCCCCCCCACTGCTGTGTTGAAACACTAGCTGCTATTATTTTCACTGAAACATTAATAAGCAGCAATACCTAGTAGTATCTCCAACTCGAAAAAAAGTATAAAAATTAGTTGCATTACTCACAGCGTTGTTTCCCAACAAGTTGAAAATAGACAATACTCTCGTGGACTTTCTGTGCTCCTTACCTGAAACAAAAACAGGGATTTCGTTAATACAGAATGTAAATATAGCAGATCCACAAATATTTGGAACTATCAAACTGCAAAATTTTCCAGAACACCTGATTCTCATATATTACGTTTATAATCAATGTCGTGGACTATAATATGCACCATCAAGCACCAAAAATGAATAAAAAATAACATACAAGATTTCTCTTATCGTACAATAGACATTGGTGTCATCTAGTGCTGTGCACGTTGTCGAATTCTTTGTACAGTCTTGTGTCGACAGTTAAAGCAAACACACACCTTTCTTTGTACATAAAGTGTCGTGAATACACAATTGTGATCTCATAAATTATTTCACCAACCAACTCCACTCGAAATTCTACGAAGCAGACACGAAACACTACCTAATAAATACAATCCCGCGATAACAGAGTTCACCGAATTCCATATTCCCCGCGTCGATGCGCATAAATTCTCCTGTAAATCACATCAAACCGCGGCATGGAGCCCCGTAATTGTGAATCACGCGTCGCGGAACGAGAGAACCAATTCGGCGTCAATTTTTTTCTCGTCGACGTAATATCACGGGCTCCCTGGCCGTGGAACGATGGAAATCGAGTTCCGACGATAAAAGCCTACCGTAAGGCGGCCTCGAACTGAGTCATCGGAAACTAGTAGCCCGGAGGAACGAGTCGAGAGGACGTCCCGTCGACGATTCGCCCGCGAGAGCGATCCTCGAGCCCCGAGGGCACGCGTCCGATCTCCAACCCTGGCAAACGTTCGAGGGTTGGTCCAAGGATTAATTGTGACATGCCAATTCCGCGCGTTACTCCGTCACGAGTGGCTCTCGCTACGATCGACGAGTTATTTCGTTACGCGGACGCGGATTAACGCGAAGGGCCGCGTCCAAGCCGGCTGTAATTGGCCAGCAAACTTCAAAACGAAAACTCGTCGCTGGTAATAAGACCGACGGGGGAACGCTCGGATTTTAATGAAACTTTACAGTTGGATGGAGGACTATTTCGCTTGGCTTTTATCATAGGAGTAGGGCGATCAATCGTGGTATTTTACGAAGGGAAGAGATCTCTCGAAGAGAAAATTTTTTGTATAGAAAGATGTGGACGATTCGAGATGTTTCGTATTTTTCGAATGATTATTTTTGTGCAATGTTTTTTCAAACGTTTTTGTCAGATATTGATGGCATTAACAATCTATGGTATCGATTGACGATGGGGACACCACCGTATTGTTTACGATGAAATCCAGTGTGGTCGATCCTAAATTTATCTCGATCCATACGCGTCGAACGTGATCCTTCACACATAAATGTTAGTGCATATATTGTGTGAACGAAGTTACTTTACCGCGAGCAGATATCTCACGAACTACTCGATTGTCATGGAATGAAAATGCTAAATAATAATTTATCGATCTCGAGTGAGATTTTTATGGTGAAAACGAAGTAATGAATGAGAAGCAAGGGTGTCGAGCCCGCCAGGAGCGAATTTTGCACGCGAACGAATCGCTGGATCGGCCTCCGAGCCGCAAACGAGAGACACTCGACACGAAAATGGAAAGCACCGCGTAGGCGTTGTCCTCTTCGGGCTCCTCGCGATCGCGATACACTCTTTTTATCGGCACGACCTCCCACCGCATTTACGCCGCATGTGCATCCGCCTATCTGCCGGTGCATCTGTCCCGATATGCATCATACGTATGTACATACATGCATGAGCGCCGAAGGGAAGGAACAACCGTCCAGAAACAAAGATTTATTCCCACATTTCGCCGTATTCATTGAATACATTCGATCGCGCGAACTACGCTACGTTCTGTGCGTTCGCGCCAATA
Organism: Colletes gigas; assembly: GCF_013123115.1. Taxonomy (NCBI): domain Eukaryota; kingdom Metazoa; phylum Arthropoda; class Insecta; order Hymenoptera; family Colletidae; genus Colletes; species Colletes gigas. The sequence continues at coordinate 10,421,505 of NW_025106635.1, forward strand.
AATATCGGCTGATAGCCTCGAATCGTCGATGCCAAAGAAGTGAACAATATTTTATGAACCATGGGAAATCTTAATAAATAATTACCAAAGGATTCGCCTGGTATTCCCATAAAAGCGTAAAGATTTCATCGTTACTCTTAACGGAGAGCTTCTTCTTAAGCTTGCATTGGAATTATTAAAGATTCTAAATGTAAATGTGGTAATGACATTTAAGGTTTATATGACATTTTGGAGCGACGAAATCTATACCATACGCATAAAACTTGATTAAACGACTCTCTGATAGTTTTAGGTTTACAATTGCTAATAAGCATTGATTTTCTATATAGGCAAGGCTTCTCCTTTAAAATGGTTTTTGAATTATGTCGATCCCACTTTCCGTTTTATAGATATCCTAATTTAAATGAAAGGATAATTTTTAAAATTCTATTTTTCGCCTTAGAAAGCTCTAATAACGCGTATTAAAAATAATAAAAATTTAGACGCGTGCAGTTCCGAAACTAATAGCGTTTTATTAATTATTGAGTCACTGTTGGCAGCGGCAAACCTTCCTCTTTGAAATGGTTTTTGGTTTTTGTCGATCCGACTTTCCGTTTTCGAGATATCATAATTTATGTAAAAGGGTATTTTTCTTAATTTGACTATCTCTCGCTTCCCCGTGTTAGAAAAGGCTATTAACGCGCATTGAAAATACTAAAACTTTAATTACGTGCAGTTTCGAAACCACTAATATTTTCTTCATGATCGAGCCACCGTTGGCAGCGGCAAACCTTCCTCTTTGAAATGGTTTTTGGTTTTTGTCGATACGACTTTCCGTTTTCGAGATATCGTAATTTATGTAAAAGGGTATTTTTCTTAATTTGACTATCTCTGTCTCCGTCTGATGCGTCGCGCTGGACCTCTTTGTCGCACGTGAGTCGTGACCGAGAATTTACTACGCACTGTTTACTATTGTCACGCGCGCGAGATGAATGAACTCGCGAGCGCACTACGAAACGTAAACAAACCCTATCTCCGAAACTAGCCACCGCATCGACTTGAAACTAAAAACGCTATATCTCCGGAACTAATGAAGCTATCGACTCGTACAAACGCTCATTTTAAAGGGCTTTTCATCCCCTATCGTATGAATATATCAATTATTATTATTTATGTTATCTTCTATATTTATTTTGAAATTTATTTTGACGCTGTTTACCCAAAGAAGTTTCAACAATTCCTATCGATTGTATTATAATTCATAAACATTGTGTAAGAATTTTAAGTAACGAATGTAAAGACGATCGAGTGGGTTGTTCGACAGCGAGGGAAAGCTAAAGAATTAAATAACAGGTGACTTCTCATCAACGCCAATACGAGAATTCATTTTCATAGTTTGTGTAGTTCAATAGAAATCTATCGTGACTAATTAACTATACGAATAATATAAAAGACGTATACGGTGAAACGAAAATATAGTTTATTGGTACACTTCAGAAATTAAAATATAAATATTACTATTAATTATTTCCACTATAAAATATGTTAGACAGAATATCTTGGAAACATACTACGTAGAAAATTGTTCCCTGTCTACTAAACTGAAAACTTTGAATAATTTTTAACAAAATGGCCGGTTCCACGGAAAGTTTTACCAAAGCACCCAGAGATCAGCAATACCTTAACCCTTAAGTAGATTATTGGGACCATGCTCCACAAGTTTAAACTAATATTGTATAATATATAACAATGTAATTATTTGAATATTTATGTAATCCTCCGTTCATTATTTTTTAAATGCTTTAAAGGAAAATTGATTTCCATTTACCAATTTGGTAAACATCAACATTAAGTAAAATAATTCAGTTGAGATTAAGAGTCCACTTAAGGGTTAATATAAAATACTTCATGAATCGTTCTTATTTATCGAGATATTCGTCTACGTTAAGCGTGTCACGATAGTTTCTCCGCGGGTCCTGCATCATCCAATCCTGTCACTAACTTTTAAACCTATCGTTTGTGTTCGAGGCGCACGAGTCCTGCAGAGAGAACGGAACAACGACCGGCAACCCACATGATCGTGAAACGCTAATTAATGAACAGACCTCGGCTATTCTCGTTAAACATAGAGGAGAGCTATTCGAAACCGCCATTTTATTTCACGACAATGCTCGACCGCACGCTGTTAATTGGACATCCGAAACACGATCTTACGCTGTGTGATTTTCAAGTTTCGATTGTTCCCCGCGTTCCACGAAACCTGGTCGACGACTCACAGAAATAATTTATCTACATTACCATGAATACTCTTATTAATTGCTATCGACATACACGAGTGTGCTTCATAATTACTCCACCTGGAAACACTGTGGAACTTTCGCAACAGTTATTTTTATCTCAATGCCGTTAAACAGAGGCAAACATAAGCGGTCTTGGAACCAAAAATATGCTACAATTCGAATTAAAAAATTATTTCTTTAATGAGGTTAAAAACACCTGGACATTGTATACACAAGTGTGATTCGTAATTACTCCACCTGGAAACTGTGGAATTCTCTCAACAGTTATTTTTATCTCAATGCCGTTAAACAGAGGCAAACTAAGTGATCTTGGAACCAAAAATATGCTACAATTCGAATAAAAAAGTTATTTCTTTAACGAGGTTAATAACCCCTGCGCTCCAGTTGGATTCTGTTCTGTCTCCAACACGTCGTCGATGAAAATTTAAATTCCCTACGTAAGTTATGATTCTCTCGAGGCTCGAATCGAACCTGGCAAAAGCGTGGTTAATCCGATCCTCGTTCGAGGATCACGAATCAGCCCCGGATGAATTGCACCGGGCCTCGTTCGGTTACGTTCAAGATCGCGAAGACGAATCACCGGGGGATCGAAGGTCCTGTCGTCGAGATTATTCATCATGGTTTCTCGCGGCGGAATCGTTAACGTTCCGGCCCCGTTTCCGATGGGGAACGAAACCACCGCGACCAGTCTCGACGACGACGGGCCCCTCGGGCTCGTTCTTCATCCGGCGAGCGCCGCGACGTCCACTGTGACACTGGTTCCGTGGTCCCGAGGCTCGAGTAAAGGTCACCACGAGCACAGAACACTTCTGCTAAGCAGATATAACAAGGCAGATAAGCGTGAATCGCGAATGATTTACGGCGAGAACCTGCGCCCGGCGTTCCTCCTCGTTAAGATCGAACCTCGAAACGTGTCACTGGATTTATCCTCGCGCTGACGCTGTTTCCGGGCTTCGTGTCTTCGCTCGCGCACGCAGGGCGTACAACGAAACACTTTCGCCGCGAATTCGCGACTCGACGTCGATTTCCTTCGCGGAACCAACGCCCGCGATGGCGACGATCGAAAGGGATCGCGGGACGAGTTACAACATCGCGTTCGATATTCTCAGGGAGAGTAATTTCAAGCGGATTTCGAGCAGAAAAATATTGGGTGACTCGACGGTGATTTTAAATAAACGTCTTTGGTATTTCCTTCGACTGGAAAATATTTTGAAAATGAGCTTGAAAAGTGCCTTCAAAGGAGGTGACTTTATCTAATTTTTAAATAGAAAATAGGATTTTGATTTCGAGCAGAAAAATATTGGGTGACTCGACGGTGATTTTAAATAAACGCTTTTGGTATTTTCTTCGATTGAAATAAAATATTTTGAAAAGAAGTTTAAAGAGTGCCTTCAAAGGAGGTGACTTTTTTTTGTAGAAACTATCTACTACTGGTAGGAATTATTGACCATATTAAGTCAGACTTGGTAACATACTAAAATGAGTGAAAAATGTCATATATAGATATGCCCTACGTAGCTTATTTTTCGACCAATGGGCGATTAAAGATAATCCAAGCATAAGCTTTAAATCAAAGCACCAAATTTCAGCTCGATTTAATGGGACCGTTAACTTGATTTTTGACATTTAGAAAAACTTCAAAATCCATTATGCAAAACGAGCATACAATGTCCAAGATCCACTTTCTATCTTGTCTACAATGTTAAAAATATTCGATAGGCTCCATAACGTTTCGACCATTGTCCTGGATGATCAAGAACCTCTTTTGATCTTAGAGAATATAAATATACTACAGTAAGAGCGATACTACGAGTAACGTATGTGTGTCAAGGATGATAAGAGTACCCTGACTTTAAAGCCTATAACATCCCCGATCCGAAGAACGTGAATACCTCCCAAGGGAGTATTGGACTCGAAGTAACTAGCTCTATCGCCGTTACCCGAGTCGTAAAAAAGGGGTCAAGAGTCCCTCCAGCAGCCTCTACACAGCCTGAGAGAGTTTTCTTTTATAATACAACTACTCCAGGGATAGGACCCGGAGAAATCAATGATTTAGTATCAGTCCTGGGCCATAGAGCTTAGAGTATACTGACACAACGATAGTAATTATAATCTCTCATGATCATAAATAAGTCATGAATGAACGGGATTAGCAAATTCATTAAACTTCAAAAGTTTTCTGACGCAACTTATCCCAAGTCGCTTCGCTTTTCAGGGCCAATCTTCAAGAAAATAGAAATAAACTTATTCTTAATCTTTGCAAAAATAGATATTTATCCCTCCTGGTACCATTGATATCTTCTTGACTAAACCACATATTACCTTCGTTACTCATTGTTCATAATTATCTTAAAAAGCACAATCCCTTGACAAGTTGACTGCCAGTCTGAAACCGTAAAATTATTTACGAGGCCAGAACTTTGATTTTAGACAATTGCAAACTACATAACACTTTTGTAATCTCGCTAAAATTTATGAAGTCTATTCAAATTTATTTTCTGTAACATTCCAACTTGAGAATTGTTTCAGTTCCACTGTTAAGAACTCTATATTTATAACGTTAGTATACGCAGCTGAGTGCATAGAGTTAATAAACTAGTTCCTAGCGTAAATAAATAAAAAGAAAAAAGAAACGGTGATTTGATGAAATGGCTCTAACGAACGAATATCTCGTCGATCGAGAAGAAAGCGTAAGCCGCTCTACGGGCGGATCACGAGAGATCACTGCGAGCGGATCCTCTCAGTGCACGAGGTTCCTCGGTATCGGTGAATCTAAAATTCCCGGAGAGACTGGCTCCGTTCCTCTTTTTATTCGTCGCCGCTTTGCTCTGACTGGATCTAAGCACACCGTAGTAAAAGAATCTTCCACGGATCGTGCGAGAAACCTTTCGTTTCGGAACGTCTCCTCTCGGCCGGCACGAGAATCCGACGAGATTGGAAGCTCGATTCTCGTTTCTCGCGTTCCCTTAGCTTTTAATGCCCTCGCTGTTTTCTCGTTCCGCCTCCTCCGCTTCCGCGCCGGGGCCGATCGTAATTCGGGATCGAGCACGCGAGGGGTTACTCTCTGAATACGAATTCGATCGAGGGGCTCCCGCCACCGAATAATGGAGCGATTTTTTAATGACATTCGACGCGTGCTCAGAGTAGAGAATAAGAAAGATATAGTGGGTTGCTCGATATTCGAGCTCGCTATGTTTGTGAAGCAATGCAAACGAGTTGAGAGGGTATTGCTGTCTAGACTGTTATTTTTTCAGTTTTTTTTGCTAATCCTAGGTAGGTCCTTTTGCACTTAGATTTTGCAGATATATTTATACATCTTATAAGCATGTACAGTATTTTTTTCGTAAAAAAATATTAATAATTCTGGGAGTTATAATTTCTAGTTTAAATACGTTTTTTAGAAACTGCCTTCCATGATATTTCAAGATCTAACAGACCGATTGACTTCAAATTTGGAGGGAGTATTCAGCAGACACGTCTTTATAGCTGGAACTAGTGATTTTAAAAATTCGAACTCGTTATATTTGTGGAGCAATGAAAACGGGTTAAGGGAGCAATGCTGTTTAGACTGTTATTTTTTCGATTTTTTTGCTAATGATAGATGGGCCCTTTTGCACTGAGATTTTGCAGATATATTGTATGTTGTCATAAAAAATATACTTTCAAGGACCATCTAGCGATGAAATAATTTAGGTTTCACTATTTTATCTATTTCCTAGGAACATATCCATTTGCATGAACATCCGCAGTCTAGTAATTGCATCAGCACCCTTTTGTTAATTTACTCTTGAGCGTTGAGTCTCTGAATCAACAATATCCGTACAGTCCTGCGGATCGTATCCCTAGAGGAGCTGTATTAAACTCCCTGATCCGTTCCTTTATGACTCGGATAACGATGGGAGGGCTAATTATTCTGAGCCTACAATCCCCTCGGTAGTAATGCGCTGGGGGCGGAGGAACACATGTTTAAGATCCTCGGATCAATGAGGTATAGGCGCCTGAGAATTCCTGAGAGTTCCTATTAATTCAAAATAGCTGAAATGGAGCTGGAGTGTCGTGAGACTCAGGACCAGTCCCCTCTCTTTAGTCAACTGAATCTTTAACGAATCATTTCTAGAAAAAACTGTCGACTACGTACAATTACAAACAATCCAAATGAAATCGTGTTTCGACACACTCTCATTGAGAGAATCTCGTTAATCCGTGGATAATTCTCTCGTAAAATGACACCAAGAGACCGCGATATCATTAAGAGCATTGAAGATGATTGGTATCGTTATATCGAGGGAGAAATCCGTCGTTATATCGAGGGATTACTGTATATCCACGTAAACTCGTTTTTAGATTAAAATGGGCTCGAGGTTCGTAAGATTTGGGACCAGTTGTACCCTCTCTTTAGTCAACCGAACATTTAACAAATAATTTCTGAAAAACTCTCGACTACGTACAATTACAATTAATCCAAATGAGATCGTGTTTGGACACACTCTCATCGAGAAAATCTCGTTAATCTGTGGATAATTCTCTCGTAAAATGACACCAAGAAACTGTGACATCCTTAAGAGCAATGAAGATGATTGGTATCGTTATATCGAGGGAGAAATCCGTCGTTATATCGAGGGATTACTGTGTATCCACGTAAACTCGTTTCTAGATTACAACGGGACGCCTCGTATCTGACTCATCTTACAGCTGAGGTCGACGTTGCGTTACTATACGACCCAGAATACACTATACCAGTGGTACCACGATAAAAGAGCAGAGTGGACGCTCCATATGTATAACCATTCAATGTTTGCTCATACAACGCAAGACCTCCCACGATACTCTGCCCCGCGGTTTCTCTTTTCAGGTTGAAATACTGTTTCAACGTGATCTCGATGTTGCTTGAGGCTCGATTCTCATTTAAAAAAAAGAAGAAAAAAGTAGAAAATCGACGCGCGAACGTTCCCCGATATATTCCATCGTCGATGCAGCGCGAATCACGGTGGTGTCGCGTTGCATTACTGGAAGTATGCATGCAGATATCGCGCGTATCGCGTTATTATTGCGCGCCGTGCTCCGTTGTTATGTCTTATTGCTGGTGCAACGGACGTGGCCCACCTTAAAGGCCTATCTGCACCGATGGGAATGATCAATACTGTCGGCACTGGCCCGTAAATTACGCTATCGAATGTTGTGGGTGTTAAACGGAATCAATATCCAGTTCATGCTTCCAAGAAAGCATCGATACCTACTCAATAACTGTGGAAAGAATCGAAATATTCAATGGTTCGATGGAGCTGTTATTTCGTAATATTATTGTAGGATTTAACAAAGAGAATTGTATTTGGAACAAACGTACAAATAATATAATTACATAAACGAATTTGAAATACACCAAGCACACAATCATTTTATACAAATTAATAATTAGCAATGCACATTAATATCACGTCTGTCTTTCACAACCACTCGTTTCGTTCTCCGTATTGTCTCTCTGTCCCTGGTTATTCATTCCTTCTCGAACAAAACACTTTCAACCCTTTTGCATGTAAATTAATATTCAACAAAACTACAACATGGCACAAATATTCAATACAAATCTCCTACATTATAACTGAATATACCCATTTTTTAATAAACTCTTTAAAACGAAAAATAAGTCATGTATGACAATGTTGTTCAAACAAGAGGACCTTCATGGATAATTTGTAATATTCTTATAAAGAAACACAAACAGATTCATTACTCCAGACTAATATTTTGGAATAAAATTTTCAGTTATGAATTTTTTTCTCGAAAGTGGGTAGGATTTCGAGGATATGTCTATTGATCAAAAATGATTCTAATTGACCCCTGCAACTAAAAATAATTTTTTTGCAGCGATTTAAAATTTTTTAATTTTGTCTCAAAATTTCAGCACCTACTCGAATTTTTTTCTCGAAATTGCATAGGATTTCGAGGGTATGCATATTCACCAAAAGTAATTCTAATTGACCCCTGCAACTAAAAATAATTTTTTCAGAGCGATTAAAAATTTTTCTATTTCAGAGTAACCAGACAGTTATGGTCAGACATTATATTTTCAGTAATGAATTTTTTTCTCGAAAGTGCGTAAAATTTCGTGGGTATGTCTATTCACCAAAAATGATTACAATTGACCCCCGCAACGGAAAATAATTTTTCGGTGAATGATTTGAAACTTTTTAATTTAATTTTGTTAATAACTTTTTAACGAAGCCTCAATCAACAAATCGATATTCTTGATTTTTGTCTTATTTTGGCCTCTAGAATCTCCCATTAAAATGTTTCCCATGGGTGGCCGAACACCCTGTATATTACAAAGGTAAATGTTAAATAAAGCTTAAACTTGTAATTAGGATGTAATTAAATTTCACTGATATTCATTTTCATCATCTCTCCACTTACTTTTGTCCTTAACCGTGTATCCATATCAGTCCCATCGCTACCTGTCTATACACGGTGGCTTGCTGTTTACGTGACCAAGTCCCTTTCCATCGGGAGATATGTGGGTGCACATTGAAATCGTATTCGCGGACACGTCGTTTATCGAATCGAACGAAATACTGAGTTATACCCGCCATTTGTTTCGGCATCGCCCGGAGGTAAACGTTTTATTGTAGCCGCGAGATTACGTCGATAGTGGCTGTAAAATATCATCGTGAAAAGGCAAAATAATCTTCGCGCGACCGACCGTGCCGATTTCTGCCTCGAATACGAAACGTTCCGCTTCTTCTTTTGCTCCGCGTGTTTTGACATTGAGATTCATCGAAGCGGACTGACGCTACGCGCTCTCAAGCATTCTTTCGACCCTCGATAAAATAACATCGAAATGCTCCCCGTTTCGTCTCTCGAAGCGCCATATCCAATCGAATTTATTATTTCAACGGTTAAAAAGAAAATTGTATTATTGGTACTAGTACAGAAAATTTCCACAGTGGCGAATCACAAGTTCTTGATGTCAAGTTTCACGATTATAAGGTCACTCACTCGTCATCAAGCCTTATAAATTAAAATCAACACATTTTTACATTCACGAGGTATTCGTAAAACAATTCTATTCTTTTCGTGACCATTCTTTGTATGAACAAACAAAATTAAACAATTACATTAAATCGTACGTCAAGGGGTTAAACAAACGTAAAAAGACACTAGATACATTACGAGTTAATTCTCTAACCGTTAGTCGTGAATTATTTCCAAATAATTTTAAACGAAGCAAGGATAATTTCCATGTAGAAGGTATCTATTATCGAATCATCGTGTAAAATAGAGTCGACGGCCTTCCTGCCCCATCCACCCTCCGTTAAAAATCAAAAGTAATTTCCTTCGTAAACAAATTGCATGCAGTACGTTGCGCGTGTACCGCTTCCAAACGCGTATCTGGTTTTTCTGTTCGCCGCGCGCGTTACCTTTCTTCGTTACCCCGGGTCGTTAAGCGAGAGTAACGGTGAACAATTAGTCTCTCACACTGAATTCCTGAAAAATGAAACATCTCGGGCCGTCCCGAACGTTCAGCGGGCAAAACACGCGAAACGAGTTCCCTCGACAACATAATAGTAATAATAAACAGCTGGGAGGGAAAATGAGTATTAAACTCGAAGGCGTTGGAAATTCCTGTTAGCAGTGGCGGACGCGGAAGGGCTCGAGGGCGCAATTGGACTAGAAAATGGCCCATTCTATGTTTAGAAATGTTCTATACCAGTAAAATTCTATATCTAGTTATTAGATTCGAGAATTTCTATTTGTTGAGCCGTTCATAATCTCGCGGCCAACTAGCGACACCTATAATAAGGTTGAAGATCGTGCGGGGATTCCCGTGGCTAATGTTCGAGTCGCATGGGCGGCATTACTGCAATTTATTTTATGTTAAACTATGTAATATCTAAAGAATAATTAAATTGGTTGCGTTTAATATTTAAATATTGTCTATATATATATATTTATTTAATCAGTTCCTATGTAAGGGGACCTGATATTTTTCAACAGTATTTGCTTAGCCATAAATGAAAATTAGAGATAGCTCTAGATTTATACTATAGTAGATGAAATACTAATATACAAATTAAAATTGTAAGTAAAATGCGTATAAAATACCCCTAAATGAAATTTAATATCGAACATATGGACCAGAAAGTGACCCATAGTATAAAAAAAATTTCTTCTGCGATGGAAATTTTCTATACCTGTAAAATTCTATAACCAGCAATTGGAGTCAAGAATTTGTATTCACTTAGCCATTAATGAATATTAGAGATAGCTCTAGATTTGTATAGTACATAAAATACTAACATAAAAACTAAAATTGTAAGTAGAGGCACGTGTAAAATAAAATCAAATTTAACTTTGGATATATGGACTAGAAAATGTCCCATATTACAAAAAAAATTTCTTCTGCGATGGAAATTCTGTATTTAGAAATCTTCTATACCTTTAAAATTCTATATCTAGCAATGGGATTCAAAAATTTATATTCACTTAGCTATTGATGAAAATTGGAGATACCTCTAGATTTATATAGTAGATGAAATAGTAATATAAAAATTAAAATTGTAAGTAAGGTATGTATAAAATATCTCTAAACCAAATTTAACTTTGGACGTGTCAATGGATAGACTCTGCACAGAAAACTTGTTTCTGTTTAATATCAATCCACTACCCCTACTATTAGGATAGTTACAAGACATAATTTACAATGTAATTGCCATTTTTTTTCTATATCGAATAGAAAATTATGACCACGTGTCTAAATCTTTATACAATTAAAAAAGTTCAAGAAAGCTCTAAGAGAACGCCTTAATGCAAACTGTAGATGCTCATCATGGTTAACAGGGTAACATAGTCCAATTTTAAATGCTACCACAATCTTCATTTCTTTTATTAATCAAATAAACAATTATGACCACGTGTCTAAATCTTTATACAATTAAAAAAGTTCAAGAAAGCCCTAAGAGAATGCCTTAACGCAAACTGTAGATGCTCATCGCGGTTAACAGGGTAACATAGTCCAATTTTAAATGCTTCCACAATCTCCATTTCTTTTGTTAACCAAATAAACAATTATGAACAAGTTTCTGTATCTTTTAAACAATTAAAAAAGGTCAAGAAAGCTCTAAGAGAATGAATAACATAGTCTTAATGCAAACCGTAGATGCTCATCGTGCTTGAGGGAGTAACATACTCTAATTTTAAATGCTTATTAATCTTGAATAATCTTTAGCAAGATGCAGGAAAATATTCTGGCGTACCCGTCTCTGTTGATGTTTAATTTTTATATCCGTGAAAAATTTCTGGCCACTGTTTGCCAGCACAGGGGGAAAGTGGAAGAACACGAAAATTACAGACGGTGAGCTAACAGAATAAACTTTGCACGAACCGAAAAGGATCAAAACGGTTCTATTGGAAACACAGCCCCGTTGAAGCGTGTGTTTAGCCATTTCTACGGAAATAAAATATCGAGCGTCGGACGATCGTCTGACCATTACTCGATAAATATACAGGCCAGCCAGGAACTGGCACAATAAGGCGTAAATTACGTCCGTGGTAATGCACGCGTCATTAAAATACTCTCCGACCCACGCGTTCTCCGCGTGTCGGCTCTGAGCAACCGACCATCGGGAACCATTAAACGCTTACGTTTAAAAGCTTTAAATAAATGTTGCTTGTCCTCTACATCGTTGATAACGTGCAACGATCAGGAACGAGCAATATTTATATTCGAATAATAAATAACATTTACCTTTCGGTCGTTGTTCGAAACTTTTAGCTGGACAAGAATTTTGCTCATTTTAATGACCGATGGCGCAGCAAGTTCAGAGTGAATTACACATTTAACATTCATAGTTCATTCACACGATATAAATATATACATGCACACTAAATAACAAGTAATTAATAATACATTAACTGGTAAATCACAGATATATTTTCCCAAAGAAATACACGTACTAGCAACGAGCGTTAAGCGGAAGTAGAAAACGACGCGCTACGGCGGACCCCAACATTACCCTAGGCGGGAATTATAACCCAATTACAAAAACGATATTTGACTATCCAGAACATGGGAAATTATAAATTTTAATTGAGTTATCAAATTTACGTTTGGACCTCTTTTTTTCGTTGAAGCAATTTTAATATTCGTTGAGTAACTAAGCTATAACATAAAAAAATACAAATATTATAGTTAACCTCCGTTTCTAAAATAAATTTCGAACAATCATAGAAAGAATTAAAAATACTGAACATATCAAAAATGTCGTGAGCATGTATACATTAGGGAAAAGATAATTGCAGTTTTCAAATTGTCTAATATACTGTTACCTGATGTCGTTTGTATTTTATCTACACGCAGTAGAAGTAATGACAAGGAGTCAAAGGTGCAAACGTTTCTAATTACATTCACTCAATGTACCTTCCTTGCTTCTTTTTCTTCCACTCCCTGCCCCTCACCGTTTCCACTGACATTAGGACGCAAAAGGTTAATGGACCTCGGTGTTCTGCTGATGCAACCCGTTCGTTACGATGTTCTACGAGAGTTTCGATTCCTTTGCTGGAAAGTAACGCTAAAAGTTTGTCGGGGAAGACCCCGGACCAGCCTAAAATCTTAATGAAGTAGAACTGTGGGTCCAGAAAAAGTTTTATAGAGGCAGTCTATTACGACCAAATTAACTTTTCGACTCTCAGCGTTCCTTAAGCCATAAAACCCTGAAAACGTTTTTTACTATTCACTCTGTGCCATTAAATCCCATTTTTCTGTTGAATAAAAGTCGATTAATTTTTATAAAATTCTCCGTGCAAATCACATCAAATCCGTGAAGTATAGTAGACCAAACAAAAAAAAAATAATAATCTGATTGATGTCCCATGTATTTAGTAAATCCCATGTTTCTGTAGAATAAAAGTGTTCCAATTAATTTTTATTTAATTTAATTAATTTAATTTATTTTTATTTTATTTTTAAATTATTCGTGCAAATCACACCAAATGAAGTATAGTATACGAAAAAAAAAAATAATAATAATTTGTGTAACATTCCAAGATTAATATGAACTTAGTCGTCTGATTGATGATGCGTGTATGTTGTTGCGTTTGTTAGAAAATCTAAACGAATTTTCACACCCGATACGGCGGAAACGCGATCAGCTTTCCTTCGGTGGCTTTCGATCAGCCGGAATACCTGCGGCGGCATTAATTAACGTCAATTTTGTCACGCGCGTATCGGAGTACACGCACGACCGTTATGAAGCATTACACGCAGTCGACGCGGTCTCCTCGACACCTCGCAGAACACCGTGGCAGCCTTTCATTGCTCCAGGATAGAGATGGGATCAAGCCGACATACACTTGACAACGACACCTTGGAAAATTGATGCTTCGAGCGAATCGATGTACTCGCGATGAGCATGCCCCTGACGAGGCACTTAGTCGTCGCAATTATTATTTAATAACGCCTGGAATGCCTGAAAAACGACCTCCACGATTCGTCTTCTTAACGTGCTGTTTACTTTTTATTCCCGTAAAATTACACAGTGAAAGACTAAATAATCCAGTTTTACGCCTTGCTAAATTGTTGAACCAAAAATATTCTGGACTACTGCACGTTGAGTGACGATCACTAATTATTATCCAAGAATCACCAAGAAACACCTCTTCTGCAGAATCTAAAATAATCTCTACTAAAATGTTACTCATTGCAGTAAATATTATTTAAATCACCTTATATATATACGGAGCTTCGTACGGAGATTTCTTAATAAACGTCGAAGCATAGAACTCTTAGAAAATTCACCAAGATTTAGGTATATTGTAGAATAAAGACTCGAGAATAATTTTGTTTGCGTTCTCAGTTACGATCGAAACAAGTAGTCTGCGTTCTTCAGAAGTTGGCTAGCGAAAGGAATGCGGGTCTGATTGGCTCCCCACTCTAGTTTAGAGTTCAGCGAGCCCAATGAAAGTGGGGATGGGCGGAGCAAACGAAGTACCGTCCCACTAGCCAGCTTCTCGCGAATGCACAGTACATACTATGCATTCTCGATGAAAAATGACAATTCAGAGCAAAGAATTCGGCAGAAATTTTCTACGAAAAGTGGACCACAGTTTCCCAACGTATAAATAAATCCAATGTAACGTTTGGCGTATGAGCTCGAGAATTGTTCGTCCTCGAGTCTCGAGCTCGCAAAGTAGACGTTCGAGGTCTTCCCCTGGTTGTCCGATTGTTCGAAATCCACAAATCAATTACCAGCTTGATCCCATCTCTAGCGAACAACACCGTCGTATACGTAGGTACGCGCGTACGTGTGTCGTATTATTTATAGAAGCCCGAGCCACGGAGTCTGATAGGCAATCAAGGCAGGGCGCGTGTGCAGCATTCCGCGGCTGAGTCACCAGTCGTACATAAACCAGTCCTCCGGTGCCGCGACGATACGTCGTAATAATGGCAACGCTTCCACCATTGTTTACGTCTATCGTCGGATCATCCGTGGCCCTCTCACCTGGCGGATGCATCGTCGATACATGAACGACGATCAGATACCCCCCTCGGTGGACAAATGCGAAGATTTATCGTGCGAACCAAAGCGAAACCGGTGTTACCATCGTTTCTGGTTCCAACCCTTTGAATGTTTCTTTCGGAGGGAGGATCGTCGCCGCCAAGACGAGGTCCTTCGCGCTTATCCGACGATACATTTCAACGATACAGGAAACATGTTTTTCTATTCACAAATTATTTCTACCAACCATTCCCAAAACAATTTCAACGTTTGCTCATGATGATAGCAACGGTTGTATAATTACTAGCATTTTCAGTCAGAAACCTGTTGTCATTTCGTGGATAAATAGCTCAATTTTGAGTTAGTTAAAATAAGTGTGACAATTTTTTGTTTATCAATTTGGAGTCCAGAAATTCTCTCTATTTGATACAGAAACACTTTCCAAACATGTTTTTCCACTGGTCGCGAATTATTTCCTGCTCTACCAATCATTCCCAAGACAATTTCAACGTTTGCTCATGATGATAGCAACCGTCGTATAATTACCACAATTTTCAGCGAAAAACCTGTTGCCATTTCGTGGATAAATATAGCTCGATTTTGAGTCAATTAAAATAAGTGTGACCGTACAATTTTTTGTTTGTCAATTTGGAGTTCAGAAATACTCTTCATTTGATACAGGAACACTTTTCAAACATGTTTCTCCACAAAACAATTTCAACGTTTGTTCATGACAATTACCAGAATTTTCAACGATAAATCTATTGCCATTTCGTGGATAAATATAGCTCGATCTTGAATGAATTGAAATAAGTGTGACAATTTTTTGTTTGTAAATTTGTAGCCCAGAAATTCTCTCCATTTGTTGAACGGGAGTTATCTTGGAAGAAGTTTAGAAACAACTGATTCGAACGAATATTCCTCGATGGAAAGAGACGATCGACGATCTCCAGAGACACTTCGATTCACTGACACGCGTCGTATCTCGATCGTAGTCGGGAGACACGGCCGGAGAATCGGGATTTAATCCGAACACGTCGATGAGAGCGATCAAGATTCGAAACGGCCTTTATATTCATTCAACGCCGGCGAACGGTCATCGATCTTCCTATTGATCGTTTCAATCGTTATCCCCCGTATCGAGAGTAGCCTATTGTTCGAAGCGTGCCTTGAATATTTTACGTACGAAACGATGATTCGTAAGAATTCCACCTGTGATGTTTTCCAACGACCTCCAAGTTCGAAAGCTTCGTGAAATGCAAAACAAATAATACGAATTTTGGAGACAATTCGTCATTAAACGATTACATCTTAATACTTTACAATCATTTCCAGAAATACAATCTAAGAACCTATAAAAGTATTCAACCTACGAAAAAGCTTATTAATACTTTCACTGCCACGTCACCCATATATGGGTGACAGGATTTACCATTATGATACTAGAAAAATTAATTCTCAAGTTAAGACGTTGAAAAAAATAAATTTGGATGGAATTTATGAATTTTAACAATGTTACAAAAATAAGTACTGAAACTTTTAGGTTATGTAGCTTACAATAGTCTAAAATCAAAATGTTACTTTTGCAGAATATTACACGGTTCTGATTTGGCAGTGAACGTGTTAACAATTACATAAATTTATGATCAACAATTTCGACGAAAATAAAAATAAATATATAGAAACAAAAGAACACAGAACAGTTCTCTTTCCGAATATTTTAAAATGCTGTATTTTTCGAGTGCGTTTTTCAACCTCGAAAGCTATTTGCCTGGTTGGTAAAACGCGTCGTCCTTCGGCAACGCGTACTCGTTTCTTACAATAGTTCTGAAACATGAATAATGCCAGGCTGCATAAAAGTTGTTGATTAACGTTCTCTTTAACTTTTTCAGCCGTGCGTGACACTTTGCAGAGCACCGAGTTTCCATTTCCACGCAAGCATTCTCAAAGGGGACAAAACGCAATTACGAGCAAATTTAATTGGTCTTTGGTGGACGCATGTAATTACATCCGAGGCCCCCTCCAGACGGACATTACGAAATCTAACGTGGCATATACGCGAACACCAGCGAATCCCACATGCCCGTTAAATAAAAATGTCGCTTCTCGCCGCGTGGCTCCGCAACTCAATATCAACGCGCCAGAAAAACTTGACGTTTACCGTGAATAAAACATTGTGCATTCCTGGTCTATGAAAAATGTCAGCTCAAATTTAGTCTTTATTATTTTATATTTTACAATTATTGATAAAATTTCTTTATCTTTCTTGACGTCGACAAAATCGATTTTCTTTGTATTTTGTTGCAAGATCTCCCGCGCCAAAAATCGAAAAAATATTTTCAGAATTCTCTATATTATGCTCGTTTTGTTCACCAACGAAACGGAAACTCATTGACTCGGTCGGAATGCAATAGCTTCCTTTGTGGATGACGAGCCTGCTAAAGTGGAACACGCAAATGGCTTTCGGTTTCGAGTGCGTAAGTATCATTGTGTCGGTTGAAAGAAGCCAACCACTCCCATCTAATAGGTAATCGAGTGAATAGCGATGCCGCTAAGCACACGTTTCTAGAATAATTTCAAGACGAACCGTCCGAGCGGAACACGTAAATGGTTTTCGGTTTCGAGTGGACAACTATTACTGTTTTAAAGTTTCGTGCAAAGAAGACTTTGTCGAATACGCGAATGGTTTTTAGTTTCGAGTGCACTATGATTATCTCTTCCAGAAGAAACTAACCGCTCCCATGTAATAGGTAATCGAATGAATCATTTCGCGAAGCACGCAAAACCTGAATTCCATGCGTCTAAAGTTCAGAAGCTGACCTACGGTCTTCGTAACAAAGGATCGTACCGTGAAAAATGTAATTTCTAAACTATAAATAGACGTAGACGCAATTTATAACGGGAAGGGTACGCGCGAGTTCAAACAACGGTACTAAAGGTAAAGTTGAGGTGACGTAATGAATAAAAACGGCGACAGTGTGCCACTGGAGCATAATAGAGACGTCGACGCGCCAAGTATTAATGAATTTTCATGTCTCGGACAACGAACCACCAACGGGAGATTCATGAATCAAATTCAGGTTTTCAAGTTTCAATGCACAGAGCGTATTATAGAAAAACTCAAATAACAACTCGACTTCCGGTAGTTCGAGCAAGTCATCGAAGAGTAAATGCGCGAGAAACTTTAATTCCATTTCGTTCATTTAATTTATTTGCTAGCCACCGGGCTTTCAAGACCTATGCTAATGCAGCGTGATTGTTGATCGCGAGAGGAATGAAAATTATGACGTTTCGTCCCAGATCCGCTGTAAGACTCGTCATTAAGGTCATTCTAACGGATCCTGCCCTAGACGCGCCTCCCAGCTGGAACTCCTACGAAGAGGATTCATGATTCAAACTCGCCAGTGAAAGAGAACCGTCATCCAATAGCTATTTGAATAATCTCCGCGACGAGGAAAACTGTGAATAAAGAAGAATTTTCCAATTTAATATATCTCACAATTTTTCAACCATGTTTGAAAGTACAAAAATAATTTTATTCTCACAGCATCCTTTGAAGATTTCAATATTCAGTGCATGATTATCATTTGCCTAGTTGATTGTGTTTGTGTAATGGGTAGTCGAATGAAACGTAACATCACACAGCACGTAGGCTTGATAATCGTGCGGGTGAAGTTCAAAAGCTTCTGACAAAGGGCACTAAACGAAGAAGCTGACTCCTAGACTGTGAATGGGCACGTCCGTTGTCATTATGAATTTACTGTCCCGCTATATAACGCGCTCTATGGCAGAAAGGATACACAAGAGCTCAAACAACAACGCTAAACACAAAGTTGACGTAATGAATAAGAGTGGCTCGTAGTCGACGTCACTCGAGCGAGTAACTGTAGAATTAATGTATAGAGAGTTATTTCCCTTTCATTCTCTCAAAATGTATCCTAAAATGGACAACCCTGGAGCACTGTGCTTTCAAATTTTCAATTTCCAAAGCGTAATTAACACTTTGAGGTGTCCCTCAATTTTGGACGACTTATTTACTCAAACTGAAACGATTTTCGCGCCTGTTTTGTTTATCACTGAACTTATGGAAAATGATCTCACGTATATTTATTGATACCTTTCATGTTGACGATTACCTTACAATATGATTTTTCTTTTAATTAGAATATGTATTCATGCCAGTGCATCAATCAAATTCAACATAAGTTGTTAAAAAATAATATTTACGCGTTCTGCAATTTTAAATATGGAATCAGACACCCGTCAAATTGACGGTTTCCGTAAATCTAGTGTTATTCGTGATTCTTCAATGTTTTTACAAGCTCGATAATTTGATCAAAGTGAATATTAAAAGCTTTCAGCTTTCAGCTTTCATTGTTTCGATTAGAAAACGATAACTCTTATCTAATTGGTAATCGGATCGATCATAATTGTACGAAGTACATGAACCATGAAACCCACGCGGTTAAAGTTTAAGCGACTTAAAGCCTTCGTGACAATAGCTTATTAGCAGAGTTGTAATTTTAAAACTATAAACGAGTAGATCCACGGACGACTATGATTTACTGTCACGATTTACTGTCAACGCACTGCGCGCGACGCTGAAGGCAAAGTTTTAGGGGCGCAATAACTAAAAGTGACTGGTTATAGTATTCAACAGAATTAACTTTTTTTCATTTTATTATAAAATTAAACTTACTTTCATCGTTGACAATAGCTAGTTTTAATTTTTCTCAACTTGGCAAAGAACTTTGGAAATAAAAAAATAAAAAAATTCGCAAGTTGGTAACGTCGTGAATTTCACCGAGAAAAATAAACAACGCGTTAAGAAAAGTCGTTCCAGAAAACAATCGATTTTTATAAAAATTAAAAACAACGAACGATAGTGTATGTGTATGGGTAGAGTAACTTAGTAAAGAACTTTTCACCGTGGAAATAAACAAATTCTCAAGTTGGAGACGTCGTGAATTTCATCGAGAAAAATGAACAACGCGTTAAGAAAAGCCATTCCTGAAAACGATCGATTTTTATAAAAACTCCCGAAAACGAACGAAAGTGGACGAGGAACTGGCAGTACAACTTAGCAAAGAACTTTCCACCGTAAAAATAAAAAAATTCTTAAGTTGGAGACGTCGTGAATTTCATCGAGAAAAATAAACAACGCGTTAAGAAAAGTCGTCCCTGAAAACGATCGATTTTTGCAAAAATTCTCAAAAAACGAACTCAAGTGGACGTGGAACGGGCAGAACAACTCAGCAAAGGATTTTCCGACGTGGAAATAAAAAAATTCTCAAGTTGGAGACATCGTGAATTTCATCGAGAAAAATAAACAACGAGTTAAGAAAAGTCGTTCCTGAAAACGATCGTTTTTGCAAAAATTCTCAAAAAACGAACGCTAGTGGATGAGGAACTGGCAGTACAACTTAGCAAAGAACTTTCCATCGTAAAAATAAAAAAATTCTTAAGTTGGAGACGTCGTGAATTTCATCGAGAAAAATAAACAACGCGTTAAAAAAAGTCGTTCCTGAAAACGATCGTTTTTGCAAAAATTCTCAAAAAACGAACGCTAGTGGATGAGGAACTGGCAGTACAACTTAACAAAGAACTTTCCACCGTAAAAATAAAAAAATTCTTAAGTTGGAGACGTCGTGAATTTCATCGAGAGAAATAAACAACACGTTAAGAAAAGTTGTTCCTAAAAACGATCGATTTTTATAAAAACTCCCGAAAAACGAACGAAAGTGGACGTGGAACGGGCAGAACAACTCAGCAAAGGATTTTCCACCATAAAAATAAAAAAATTCTTAAGTTGGAGACGTCGTGAATTTCATCGAGAAAAATAAACAACGCTTTAAGAAAAGTCGTTCCAGAACTCGATCGAGTATTTTTTGTAAAAATTGCCAAAAAACGAACGAAAGTGGATGGGTGTGGTAACCGAGCAGTCGACGCACGGGGTGTTAATTGCTTTTCATTTTCCCGGAACTCATTCGAAAACCGAGGGCGCCATCGATCAGAATCCTTTCAGCGTCGAATACGCGAGCCGGCCGGAGGTTCATAAATTTCGAGATTAAAGGGAACGGGTTTCCGTGCGGGACCGCGAGTAATTAAGAGCGATTTTAATTGGCTCTAAGTGGCCGAGCCTAACCGGTGAGCGTGCCTTCCGCGAATCTGCGTTTCGATTGCGTGATCCAACGGGGATGCTGCACCTGCCGCGGAGGCGACTCGCAATGCCGGGACCGAGAGTTATTTTCGGCGGTCGCAGAAACAACCTCTGCAGGAGCGTCACACTGTCTGTTCGCGGGGGCACACGTGCCGCCGGCTAATGGCTCATTCAAGACACGCAGCGTGAAAATTGAAATCAAAGAGCCCGTCTCCGGCCATTTCGGGAACCACGTCGGAATTCCTACGGTTCCCCGTGAACCAACATGCCTCGTTTCAGACACGACTATTCTTCAAATTACGAAGAAATCGACGCCAAAAAATGCTACAAGTTGGGCAGAAGTGTCCCCAAACTTCAAGTTTGACGGATCGATGGATAGACCAAAGGAAACTTTCTCCGATTGAATATTAACCTGGGGATCTATCGAAGCAGTCAAAATGACCTATTCGTAATTTCTAATAGAACTTGTAAAAAATTTATTGTACTAAACTTATGAAAATTTATTGTAATTTTATATAAAAAAACGAAGAAACACTTACTTCCATTGCATTATATATTTCTTCGCATATCAATCATTTGGTATAAATAAATATACTGTAATTGTCGGTAGTTCTAGTATTAATCCACTACCTACTTTTAGGGTAGTTATTACCCATTTAAAAAAGATAAAAAAAGTATCGGTTTTTAATTTTCTTGACTATGACACACCTGTCCAAAGAATGTAAAGAAATTGTACTTTATTTAACCTAGTATTTAAGGTAGTAATTTAAACAGATTTTGCTTTTAACTTCAACTATTAGGGTAGTTGGAATTGTATATACTACCCATTTAAAAAGAATTAAAAAAAATACCCTTCTTTAATCTTCTTGACTATGACACACCTGTTCAAAGAATCTAAAGAAATTGTGCTTTATTAATCGTAACAATTTACTGTAGCCATATAAACATAATCAACCTAGTATTTAAGAAAATAATTTAAATAGACGAGGATTTCAATTTCTTTAACTATGTTCCACCACCTTGAAAACTCTGTTAAAATTACGCATTAATAACCATAGCAAGACTTAATAATTATAAAAACATAAACTTGATCACTTGATAACTTAAATATGAAATTAGCATCTTTAAACTTACTTCACTAAATCCCTGACTTGTTTCATAGTTTTTTATTCGATACAGTAAAAGAAGCTTGAAGTATTTAGTAACTGTAATAATCCTGATTTAATTTATGTATTTGGGAAAGTATCGTGTCGTTTAAATAATTATCCCCTCCACTTAAAATAGTATCACTCGCCCTGCCTCGCAATACTATAAAAAGCGATAAGCTCTAGTCGAGAGAAATTGAATGGTTTTGTATTTGAGAGTAACAGGTTATGTTTGATTGATCGATCACGCGATCGATCGTATGGGCATAGATCGGTAGAATATGAGAACTTGTTATCTTGATTTCCTTTCGGTCTGTTTCTTCCATCGATAATAAAAATAGCTCGAAAATAAATTAATTAACAACCGACATACCAACTATATAATTTTCGACACCGACTGCGATACTGCAATATGCATACGTGAAAACAATTCTGGCCACATGTTATATTTTCAGTTATGAATTTTTTTCTCGAAAGCGTGCAGGAATTCGGGGATATGTCTATTAACCAAAAATGATTATAATTGACTCCCAGATCCGAAAATAATTTTTTCAGAATGATTTCAAAGTTCTCAATTTCGCCGAAAAATGTAGGCATCTACCCCATGTCGATTTTTCTTAAAAATTCATTTTTCATTTGCAATAAATTTAGTTGAAACTGTACGGAAAAGTTGTTTCATACTTTTTTATAGCTATCTATAAGCTCTATTTCCAGACTAAATTTCAATGAGATCCATTCACTATTGTAGAAGTTATGGCCGTTTGAAAATTGGACCATTTTTATTGGGTTTTTCTCATTTTAAAGGGTTAAGGAACAACTTTTAGAATATTTTTGCCATTTCTACATATTTTTCACCTAAATACGCGTTGTTTGGCTTTTGAAACATTAAAATCGTCCAATCCGTTCAGGAGTTATGACGTTTTAAATATACGCATGAATTTCAGGGGAATCACCATTCATGATCAGACATTGTATTTTCGGTAAAGAATTTTTTTCTCGAAAGTGAGTAGGATTTCAGGAATATGCCCATTCACCAAAAATGATTGTAATTAACCCCTGGAACCAACAATAATTTTGTCAGAATAATTTGAAATTTTTTAATTTCGCCAAAATAATCAGCATCTACTCGAATTTTTTTCTCGAAAATGCGTAGGATTTCAGGAATATTCCTGTCCACCAAAAATGACTATAATTAACCCCTGGAACCAAAAATAATTTTTCCAGAATGATTAGAAATTTTTTCTCCAAACTTTTTATAAACGCTACTGGCCAAATTGGACCGAATAAAAGGGGTCAAAAGTAATATGAAAATTTGGTAAAATCAGCTTAGGAATCGAAGTGTTATAAGGTTAGGACATCGTTGGACGTCGAGGAGGCGAGTCGGATTAAAAAAGGAAAGACATCCTGTCGTAGTTTTAAGAAATCGCCAGCTTAAAAACAGTCAGTCCACTCGCGGAGGTAAGTAGACAGCGTGAGCCGATGCGGGATTTTTCCAGACTCCGATCCATCAGAGATCTCGAGGAAACACGCGATCCTCTGAGGTCTGGCTCAACCACGATATACACGAGCGTGACGTGATACCGGATCCGCCTCCGGTTGGACGTCGAGTATCGCATCCGAGGCAATTCAGCTCCACCACTCGGTTATTACCCGGAGTAACTTCTCGTATGTCTCCACTCTCTCACCCCCGTTTCCTTCGTCTGGTTCGCCCCCTCGCTACGAACAAATCGACCCGGAGATAACCCCCTCCCCCCCTTCAAACAATCCTTTTCACGTCGCTTCGTACGCCGGAAATCCTCGTGTTTCTGTTAATCATGCACGCGTCTGCGACACTTCTCCACCGCCTTAAGCCACGATTCCGATCTGCCCGATGATAAAACGAGTCGTTCTCATTAACGAGTATTTTGGAAACAAAGTATCGCTCCGACGATCAAAATTAACTGATATTGAAATTGCAATTTTTAAACGAGATCTTAATATTATGTGAATCATTTTTAGGAGTAATTGTAAAAATTTTGCATATCGAATCCCAACGAATGGAAATAAAATTGCATTGATATTGGAATATTAATTCCGATTCATTTATTTTTAAAATTTTTACAGTTGTTACACTTTCTAAAAATTATTCACATAATTTTAAGATATCGTTTAAAAATTTCAAGGGATTCCTAAAACAGTTTGTTTTTTATTTGCACGCTTTCGTAGCGTGCGTCAAAGATACGGTTTGCAAATTATTAGATTTGTAAAATTGTCGAAGTTATGGGAACCGTCGAGCAAATCGCGTGTAAAGAAAAATCGAAGGTCTCGGACACACGCACACCGCTTGCTGGAAAAATCGACGCCAAGGTGGCTCGGTTTACTTTTTGGTATCCTTATTTGTGTTTAACGAAGGTCGCGATGCGATCGAACGTATCGCTGAATTTCAATAATAATCTTTGGACGATATGCACGATGTTCGACTCTAATGAATTCAACGCTTCTGAATCTTTAAACCTTTACGAAACTTGTTACGTCCATAAAGTAACACAATCACCCTATTTTTATTTTGAAAAATGTTTCCTTTCCTTCTGTGAATTTTTGCTATTTTAAATATCTTTTACATCTTTAACACTTCTAGTCCCAAGTATCTCGAGAAACGTCATTTTTTTTACTTCTGGATAAAAAGAAAATCTATTCTAAATATAATGAAATACAGTCTACTGTGAATGTAGATACAAATGGCGGGTTTGCTACCTTCTTTCAGAATATTTTAAGCAGCGCTGCTCTCGCTGGTTGCACAATTTATACAGCAAACACACAAACATCGTATATTCTCGTGTCAGTTAGGGGAAGAGTTATATCTACGGAGCAATTCAAGATCGATCACGGAACGTGCAGGTAATGAGAAATTTTTCCACGAGAACAGGTATCGAGAGCATGCTCGAAAGCCCTATGCGCGCAACGGAAATCGACTTTGCTATTCACCTCTGCGGCTGCACCAGCGCGAGGCCAAACCGGAAGGAAGGAAGTTGTACGGGTTTACCGCGTACATACGTAACAGCATAGAAATTCAAAAGCGTGAAAAGGACTGGGGAAATCTTCTGCAAATACTTGGCAAACCCTTGCATCCTCATACATTCGGTAACAGTTGCCTTCAAACCGTATAGAAAAGTATAATTTTTATAAAAATATTTCCAATCTCTTGAACGTACTCATAAGAAACTTATTATTACCCTTTTAAAGTACGATTTAATTACAAACAATTTTTCAAACGTGTACTATTTAATTTTGTTTAAATTTGTTCGTACAAGAAGTGGCCACGAGAGAGAATAGATTTGTTTTACGAATACCTCGTGAATGTAAAAATATGTTGATTTTAATATATAAGACTTGATGATGATTGAGTAGCCTCATGATTGTGAAACTTGACATTAAGGAACTTGTAACGAGTCAGACTCCTTATTGTAAGGGTTAATAGCTCAATCCTCGTGATAAATAATATTTAAGAAATTTTACAGATTTTACTTGTTAACTGTGTCAGATCAAAACACTTTGAAACACATTATAACGAGTTTTAGTCCGTTTGCTGTTTAGTCCACGAGGTGAGTGAAAATCGTTCTCGATGTGTAGTGCAACGTACAAACAGAATGGAGAGCGTTTTCTTGTTTAATCTCCACCACGTATGGGCGCAGGGGATCGTTCTATCGATTATGGAATCTTCAGTGAGTGCTGCGTAACAACCGACGATTGCTTTTTCGTCACCAGAATTGACTAATAGAATATTCATCAGAGAAAAATAGAAAATATATTCCAAAAACTGTAAAAATTACTGTAATTGATCAGCTCAACCAAAAATAATTTTTCCAAAAAGATTTGAAATTTCTTTTTTTCCTCGAAAAATTTCACACCTACTCGAATTTTTTTCTCGAAAATGCATAGGAATTGAAGGATATGTCTATTCACCATAAATGTTTGTAATTGACCCCTGCAACTAAAAATAATTTTTTCAGAAGGATTTGAAATTTTTTTTTTAAGGGTAACCAGACAGTTATTGTCAGACATTACATTTTCAGTAATGAATTTTTTTCTCGAAAATGTGTAGGATTTCGGGGTATATCTATTCACCAAAAATGCTTGTGATTGACCTCTGTAACTAAATAAAATTTTTTTAGTATGTTTTGAAATTTTTTAATTTCGTCTAAAAATTTCAGTACCTACTCGAATTTTTTTCTCGAAAATCCGTAAGATTTCAGGAATATGCCTATCAACCAAAAATGACTATAATTAACCCCTGGAATCAAAAATAATTTTTTCAGAATAATTTGAAATTTTCTAATTTCGCCAAAAAATTTCAGCACCTGCTTGAATTTTTTTCTCGAAAATCCGTAAGATTTCAGGAATATACCTATCCACCAAAAATGACTGTAATTAACCTCTGGAACCAACAATAATTTTGTCAGAATAATTGGAAATTTTTTAATTTCACCAAAAAAATCAGCACCTATTGGAATTTTGTTCTGGAAAATGCGTAGGATTTCAGGAATATGCCTATCCACCAAAAATGGCTGTAATTAACCTCTGGAACCAACAATAATTTTGTCAGAATAATTTGAAATTTTTTAATTTCGCCAAAAAAATCAGTACCTACTGGAATTTTTTTCTCGAAAATGGGTAGGATTTCGGGGGTGTCTATTCACCAAAAATGGTTGTAATTGACTCCCACAGCCGAAAATAATTTTTCCAGAGAGATTTGAATTTTTTTTTGCAGCTATCCCCTGTCGATTTTTCTTAAAAATTCGTTTCTGATTTGTAATAAATTTATTTGACGCTGTAGGAAAATGTTGTTTAGTACTTTTTTTGCAGGTATCCGTGAGCTCTACTTCTAGACTAAATTTCAACGAGATACACTTACTATTGTGGAGTAATGGTCGTTTTAAAAAAAAATAGCAATGAAGTAACATCACTCTTATTAAATGTAATTCAGGTGTTTGTAATCGACGCTTCAGTTCTATTTAGTCATTCTTACAACGATTGCTGGGTTATGGCCATCTCATTTATTTGTGTTCAGTTGTTTTATTCAGTAATCTGTGACCTGTGAACCATCCATGCAAAACGCACGTGCAATAAATTTGAAAATACATTTGTATTGTTTAAACCACTAATTGTGATCGGTTATTTCTTCCATAAATCCATAACAAAACGTTTCTACAAATTCTTCCTACGACAACAAGCCGCCACAAATTACAAACGTTGCCAAACTCGTGTCCATTCGATCAATGGGTCCACGGACTTGGCGGTAAATTTCGAAGAATTTCAATTTTCGAACGTTCCATCGAGATCCCATCTCGTGACCACAGGAATTATAGAGATCTTCGAGTGGTCGGGGCCCCGAAATTCGAGGGATCCACCGCGGAATGCGATAAAGCGGAATCTTTCGCGGGTGGAATATTATCTTACGAAACGTTTGAATTATACACAGCGGTTTGCGCGTTCAGACAGCTTCAAACGCGAGCTGCTGGCTCCGGGCGAGACTGAACCGAAATGATAATCGCAACGCG
The DNA here is from genome assembly GCF_013123115.1 of Colletes gigas. Lineage (NCBI taxonomy): Eukaryota > Metazoa > Arthropoda > Insecta > Hymenoptera > Colletidae > Colletes > Colletes gigas. Next base: position 10,449,117 of record NW_025106635.1, read on the forward strand.
GGGTAATCAAAGCGTATCTGTTGCAACCGGCGGTCGAGTTGCTCGCTAAATTAGCGCCGCTCGCGGACACAGCTTGATGAAGACAAGAGAGAAAGAGAGAATCGAGAGATGTTTGCAGAAACGCGGGGTTTACTCGAGAGTTTAATCGCGAGCACGATTTCCGTGCTACGGGAAAAGGTCAGTCGCGATGGCACTTTTTATTTCGATATCGGGAGTGCGCACAATTCCGTCGAGGCAATCAAGACGAATGAAAATGGAATCGCGAGCGGAGATTAGCAATTATGACAAAGGGTAACGAACAACTTTCTGGGTCCTCGAAATAACGCGATTAGCCTTTCGCGAGCGGAATAAAGCAGCCACGTTTTAGCGACTCCTTGTCCATTATAGGGGAGAGTTAATTGGTCAAAAAACTGGAGGAAATCTTGTTATTTTTAATTTAGTTCCACGTATAGTGGGGTTTTAAGGATAAATCTAATTGTTAATATCATTGAACGGCAGTGTTCGTTGTCTATGCTTTTCATGTCAGATTCGATTATATTGTCAGTGTGTATAAATTGTTTAGAACGATTTACAATTTCTCAGACCAAGATGGACACAGATGGGAAGTTTGTGATTATTAAATTTTACCTTTCAATTTATCCATTATATATCTATTATTTGTATTTGGGGTATAGAGGGTTAATACGTGGCAAACGATTACGGATTATAGCCTTCGATAGAGACATTTTTCTACCCTCTGGGTCCAGCACACCAATGGGGTGGAACCCAGAACGATCACCCTTATCTTTTCCAATCATAGAAGATCAGATACTCGAGAACATTTCTTTCCTACACGTATAGTTCATTATAAGGACCCTTTCTCTTCAAATCGAATCTATATTATTTTCAGGACCTCCCCTAAGAACGAAACTCAGATTTTATCAGAGACCAGAAACTTCGAAGAAATAGAATTTCTCACATAAATCTAAAATAGAAGGAAATTGTTCGTAAAACACTCTTGTCTTTTATTTAAAAATCAATAACAGCCCCTGCACAGGAACACTAGTCAGTCGTTCACGTTCCTTCTCATCATTCTTTAAAGATATTCAATTTTCCAAGTTCTTACGTAACGTTCGCGAGCAGGGATGAAAACTGAGTCGGAGAAAACTTGTTGCATGAATTATCGCGAACATTTTCGAGCGCTTATTCCGTTTTGTCCTGCGTCGAGAAATTCAACCGTATTCGGAGAAGTGGACGTTTATTATTCATCGGGAGTCTAGGAAATGGGAAAAGTAATACCGTGGGACTGATAGAGCAAAATGGTTACTTCGATCGAGAGAAACGTTGCACCGTCTTGGCGAGACTTTTAGCATAATAAACAGCGTGCAAATTTCTTGCAAACGTCCGCTATGGATATTGGCTCGAATACGAAATAAGTAATTTTCACTTCTCGTTGGCCTTTCGCCGAGTTTACCTAACGAGATTTCATTTTCTACTGACTCTTTGAGTGAATCTATCTTGAAACAGTTTCCATAACCCAAAGTTAGTCAGTGTTCAATCACCAAGAAATACAAATTTTAAACATGGTCGAAGGAATTTAGTTTCTTCCGTGAATCCTTGAATTTTTATTGCACGACACAATAGGAAAAGTATCGGTCCAAGGAAAAGATTGTCTTTTATCTTTGATCTAGAACCGATACCACCAGGACATAAATATCTTGGTGAAAGAATTTATTATTTTCAATTGCGACCAATTTCTTAAATCTTTCGATCTTTATGGCGGTCACGATCTCCTGATCGTCGGAATTACATCTGAAAGCATTAATCTTCAGATTTATAGTGGCGGGTGGCACCAGAAGGGGCCCGAATTCATAGTTTCCCCTTATTATAACATACGTCTCCTAATAAAGTTCCATCCCCCTCCATAGCGAGGTTATTGAACGCGTCGGAAGTTTCTCATTGTGATTTATCGTTCCTACCTTCCGCTGACAATCGCGAAATAATTTCACTCGATCGAAATTTCTCTAAACTATTGAAATTAATCGATAAATAACCACACCTTTTGTTTACCCCTTTCGTCTCGTTTTGGAGCAATTTTCTGAGAATTTGATCGATTTCCACGCGTTATTTGATATTACGTTCCCGTTAGCAGAGTGCATTTATTGTTTTATTCGAACGCAATCGGGATGTACTTAGAGCCGCCCATAGTTATGCGCACGAGAAATCCTATCTTCCTCTCTCGAGCCGAGACACTGAAATGCACTAAGATCTCGCGAGACCAGTCGGTCACGCCACCGTATAAAACGACTTCCGAGATTTATAGATCAAGAAATAATTGCCCTCAATATCGATGCGGCGGCGGTATCGGAATCGTCGTCCGTGTGTTTCGAATCGAACGAAGAAAACGTCCACCCAAGCGCATTCCTGCCCGCTAAAAACGCCAAACGATAATAAATAATGCAGAATGGATTCTCGGGAGAAGAACAAACTCAAATCCTTCTAGAAATTAACGGAATATTTATTTGCACCGTTTAATTACGATCCATACAATGTTTCTCCAAAATTAAGACTTTCGAAACTCTACGAAGAGTCTTTTAAAATTAAAATTAACCAATGTGTAATAATATGTGTTTCTTGGGCAATTTTATGTTGTAATTTAAGGCATTGGTTAATTTTAAAAGACTTTTATAATATCTTATTAGATATTATTATTTATTGTATAAAAGTTTGCAAGAGAAACTTGGAATACATTGTAATTATCGAACCTCTGAACAAATTAACAGAATATTTATTTGCTCCGTTTACATACAATATTTCTCTAAAATTAAGACTTTCAAAACTCTACAAAGAGTCCTTTATAATTAATTAATGCTTTCAATTGCAACACAAAACTGCAACGAGAAACATATACAGGGTGTTCGGCCACCCCTGGGAAAAATTTTAATGTAGGATTCTAGAGGTTAAAATAAGACGAAAATCAAGAATACCAATTTGTTGATGGAGGCTTCGTTAAAAAGTTATTAACAATTAAATTCAAAAATTTCAAATCGTTCTGGAAAAATTATTTTCGGTTGCAGGGGTCAATTACAATCATTTTTGGTGAATAGACATACCCCCGAAATCCTACCCACTTTCTAGAAAAAAATTGGAAAGGTATGAAATTTTTCGACGGAAAAAAAAAATTTCAAATCGTTTTGGAAAAATTATTTTCGGTTGCAGGGATCAATTACAATCATTTTTGATCATTACACATGCCCCAGAAATCCTACAGACTTTCGAGAAAAAAATTCCTTACCGAAAATCTAATTAAGTGCCTAAATTCGATGAAAAAAAAATTTCAAATCGTTTTGGAAAAATTATTTTCGGTTGCGGGGGTCAATTATAATCATTTTTGGTGAATAGACACACCCCCGAAATCTTGCGCATTTTCGAGAAAAAAATTCAGTACGGACGGAACTTTAAACGTTAATAACTTTTTAACGAAGCTTCCATCAACAAATTGGTATTCTTGATTTTCGTCTCATTTTGGCCTCTAGAATCTCCCATTAAAATTTTTCCCAGGGTTGACCCGAACACCCTGTATAGTAAGGTATTATTTTTGTCTATTTTTTAAAAGTTTGCAAAAGAAACTTGGAGCACGTTGTAATTCTTTTAAAAAGGAATATCAAAATGTGGCACGCTAAAAACTATCGTATGTTCTTCTCGCGGGCGCATAAAGTGCCAATCGTCAATTTTAACTAATAGTTCGACGCATCTCAACAGGCATCTCCGAATGCAATTTCATTTTCTGTACGCCACTCGTTCAGCGATCGACTGTCGGATAATCTTTCATCGCGAAAATTGAATTCAATGGCTGGAGGGATCGACGAACGAGCGAACTATTCTCCCAAGAATTCTAATCGTAAGGAAACGTTTCGATGAAAAATGCTGGTATTGTTTGCTCGTGGAATTTGCCCAAATTCGTTCGATTTCTTCCAATTCACCGAAAATATTTTTTTTGTTAATTGGAAAGCTTAACGTAGCATCGACAAGGTCAGTAGCGACATAGATTATCATTTGTCTATGATTAAATTGATGAATTTGATGAATTTGTAATCCAGAACCAAGATCCCCGATTCAAACAATAGAATTTAACGAAAGAACAAAGACAAACGTGCACAATGTGTGATTACTTTCAAGGCGTACACAGATCGAAAAATTAAATTCCACGCGTACGTGATCTGAAGCAGAAGTAACAAAATGTGTCAGAAGACAGAGATTGATAATTAAAGGAAACAAAGAGACGAAGAAGTAGATACGTAAATTAACAAAGGCGACTATGAACGGGGAAAACGTAAAACAGAGACACAAAGGGGCAAGGAAGTTGAAAACAGACGACAGAGAGATAAATAGATAAAGCAGAAGGCCGAGAGGCCCGTCTATGGAATTATTAACGCAACGGAGAACCCTTTTACGAAGACGATGAAACCAGAGCTCGAAAAATCACTCGAGATTCCATCTTCGTGGCCGGGCGTCGATCTCACTATTCTAGATCTGCTTTGTCTCTTGGATTTTCGTCCCCAGAAACGAGATTCCATCCGTATTCTTGAATATCAACCAGTATCGAGATGTGTATCGGAATTACTATACTGTTGCTATAACCAAAGCTGTCGACTCCATTTGTGGCGTGGCAGGCTTATTTGAATTCTGATTTCATCCGTAGACTAAAATAATAAGGCAAACGTCTCAATTTCTACTTCGATGTTTATCAAATAATATTGAATCCAGGGTACCTTTGAGGAACAAACATCTGATGCAACGTAGTTTAATCAGATTATTTTTAATCATTTAAAGAATGATAAGAAAAGAATTTTATTCAGTAACTCGAAACGAAGGTTATTCAAAATTAATCGTAATTTTTTCTATGATTCTTTTAAACAGTATTTTTTTTAAAGAATATCTTTCAAAAGTCTGAGATCACGACGCCTCCACTTTAAGATGATCGAATCTTTTCCTCGGTTGTCGCGGGAGTTAATTTCACGCTTGAAAAAGAAGGAACGATGACACTTTTCGTGCCTCTCCCGTGTTTATCCAAGCAGACGACAAAAGCCAAGATTTTACGTGAATGGAAACCAGAAAGCTGACGGAGGAACGAATAGGAACCGCGATCGTATCTAACAAATTTATTCAGATTTCTGGCCGCCACGACGAAAGAGTCTCGATTTCTGCGCTCTCGTTTCGTCTCACGTTTCATCCGCCCGATGAAAGGAAAAATCGAGTTTCGCCCTGATTGGATCTCATTTTACGCGTTCCTCTCCGATCGGAAACATCGATGAATTCCATCCTCGCTTAGTAGCCGTTTCTTAATATCGCTCGAATCTGATTTTATCGACGACGAACTCGATGTTCGAGTGCCACCCAATTCACGAGGAGGATATTCTTCTGTTCTTTGTTGTGCCTTATTAGATCGGTTCGATAAGTCGTCGATTGAATCTTGTTTTCTCATAATTATTCCTCGATGGGACATTTTTATGAAACACCTACCAATTGGGAATAGAAATACTCCCATTGAATACACTGTACGTTGCATCTTCCATTTTTTAAATTTGATAGGTATTCCATTGAATGTGGTCCTTTATTATGCCTCATTAGATCGATTCGATAAGTCGTCGATTGAAACTTGTTTTCTCATAATTATTCGTCAATGGGACATTTTTATGAAACACCTACCAATTGGCAATAGAAACACTCCCATCGAATATACTGTACTTAGCATCTTCCATTTTTTAAATCTGATAGGTATTCCATTGAATGTTGTCCTTTATTATGCCTCATTAGATCGGTTCGATAGTCGTCGATTGAAACTTGTTTTCTCATAATTATTCGTCGATGGGACATTTTTATGAAACACCTACCAATTGGCGATAGAAATACTCGCATCGAATATACTGTACTTTGCATCTTCCATTTTTTAAATTTGATAGGTATTCCATTGAGTACATAGTTTGAATTAAAAATGGAAAGATTGTTATTTGATATCACAAAACTAGAACGAAACTGAAACTGCTCTGTAGCCTTGGATAATTAAGGCATTGTTGCGTGGTACTTTTGAACTATTTGGAAAGCCAAGTATTAGAAGGTGGACTAAATTCTAGTTCTTACGACCTGTGTGTGCCTGCGTTGACGAGGTATCGAGCTAACGAACACAGATGGGTTCACGTGTTTTGTGCCCGGGCTCACAAGGTGAGATCAGACGTTAATCCTGCTAATCCCATTAGGAAACAAAGTCCGAAACCAGTTTACTAAAAGAGGGACAGTTCGAAATGTTGTAGACAGCGGATACGGTTCTGTGCAGTGGGTTAAATCACGGGAGACCCTATTTCTGGAACTCGCGGCGAGCCTCCTTTTGAATCCCCGATTCCCCAAATCTAATTCAAGCACCATTGTTATGTCTGAAGTATTCTTAATGGGATTTACAACTTGAGTTCTTTGCAATTGAGAATTTAAAAATCTGTGTACGTTCTTCTATAAGATAGAGACTTCTGTAAGACACTAAATTTTTAAGAATACTATCTTAGATAATCAAAAAATCATACCCAAGGGAATGACACTTAAGTTAATCTTGGAGTACAAGAATTTCCAACGTTTTTATGAGCTCGTACGTTCCCAAAGTTGGGAACAAAGTCACTGTTGGGCGCGATTTTCCGCGAAGATTTCGTAACGAGCTTCCTGGAAGAGATTCTAAGGCGAGTGCCTTGAACCCTCCACGGCGTACTTCCAGAAGAAAACCGGTAGTCGTAATTCCAGTATCTCCGAGTGTCACCGACTAGGCAGAGCGTTATCGTCTAGCCCATGGGATGAGCAACCTGCAGTCCTGCAGGTCGCGTGCAACCTTTCTCAGATCATCGATGCCATCTTTCCACATATTTTATCGATTATATTCTCTGTTTATAAATTACACGATCTCAAACGGGTGTATACTCCAAGCTGATTACTTAAAAATTAATAATATACGAAGTCTAGGTGGCCAACCCGTTCCCTTGACATTCATATAATCGAAAACTGTTAAGGAATTGGCGAGAGCTGTGCATGCTAAAGGGAACCAATTTCAAACAGTTAAGGAATTAAAATTGGGATACCATAAGCCGAAAGTATACAGGATGTTCGCCACACCTGGGAAAAATTTTAATGGGAGATACTAGATGCCAAAATAAGACGAAAATCAAGAATACTAATTTGTTGATGCAGGCTTTGTTAAAAAGTTATTAACGTTTAAAGTTCCACCTGTACTGAATTTTTTTCTCGAAAGTGGGTAGGATTTCGAGGGTATGCCTACTCACCAAAAATTATTGTAATTGACCTCTGCAACTGAAAATAATTTTTTCCAGAACGATTTGAAATTTTTTAATTTTGTCGAAAAATTTTACACCTTCTCCAATTTTTTACTAGAAAGTGGGTAGTATTTCGGGGGTATATCTGTTGACCAAAAATGAGTGTAATTAGCTTCCCTAACTAAAAATAATTTTTTTAGAACGATTTGAAATTTTTTGTTTTCACCGAAAAATTTAGGCACCTACTCCCTTTCGATTTTTAATCATTTTGTTTGACGCTGTACAAAAAAGTTGTATAATACTTTTTTGTAGGTATCCATAAGCTCTACTTCAGAAAAAAGTTTCATTGAAATATATTCACTATTATAGGAATTATGGTCGTTTGAACATTGGACCATTTTTATGGGGGTTTTCTCACTTTACGGGGTTAAGAAGCAACTTTTCAAATATTTTTGGAATTTCTACATATTCTCCATCAAAATACGTGTTGTTTGCCTTTTTAAACATTAAAATCGTCCAATCCGTTCAGGAGTTATGATGTTTCAAAGATTCGCATGAAATTTCAGGGTAACATTTTTTTTATCTTCAGAAAGGAATTTTTTTCTCGAAAATGGTTAGGAATTCAGAGGTATGTTTATTCACCAAACATGATTGTAATTGACCCCTGTAGCCAAAAATAATTTTTTTAGAATGGTTTGAAATTTTTTAATTTAATTTTTTAATAACTTTTTAACGAAGCCTCAGTCAAGAAATTGATATTCTTGATTTTCGTCTTATTTTGGCCTCTAGAATCTGCCGGGGTGGCCGAACACCCTGTATAAAAAAAGCTGTACAAATCCATCCGAAAACGTTTGCTCCAGATTGTACACAGTAAAGGAGGGCACACGAAGTATTAGAAATAACATTTTCGAAGTATATTCTACGTTATAGCAAGAGTGTGCTACCATTTTGTCGCGCCTATTTTACTTCGTAATATCATTAAATAAAAGCTTTCGTTCTCTTTGTCAATCGACGAAAATTATTTTTTATTCCCATTAAACACTCTAAACATATAAAGCATAGTAAAATAATCTTTCAAAATTAAGGAACTAGTATACTATCATTTTGTAGCTTACTGTATTCGACAATTCTGTACTTGCTATTTTAGACCATTCCTTTTCTTTCAGATTAACGGAACAATTAGAGTCTCATTTTCAGTCAGCTTTGCAAGAGAGGGCAACGACCTGGACCAGCGATTTTTAAACAAAAATTTTTACAAAAAATGCCTTCAAAGATAAATATATCCAACAATGTGTCCAAGTTATGACCTTCCCTTGTCAAACCCTGAAAGTCTTCAGAATAAATTCGAGGTATACAGAAACGGTGGCCATGGAGAAAGGCAAATCCCATCGCTCGTAAATCTCGAAACGAGAAATCGCGTCAGCCTCGGTATAAGCATTTCGTCCCCTAAGCAGATACACAGCTTCCCAAAGTCGTGTCGAATCAGTTCCAGCTCGCTGGACGAAAGGACCGATCTATTCAAACGATCTTGGAATCCAGAGAAAATTATAAACTTCTCTTGTACATGAATTTTCGACAGCTAGTGTCGGTTACAATTTTCGTAACTGTTAAATCGCCCCGAACAACACACGGAATTTACTAGTTTGAAATTGTATCAGATCCGGCGTCATGAGGTGCTCCTTAAATATTGGTGATCGCGTCGGATCGAACAAGGGAAATACGAGGCGCGAAGGGGCGTAAAGATCTATCCGCGTTTCTATCCGCGTCAGGATGATAAAGAACGCGGCTGTGTGCTTTTTACGCGCGTATAAAATCGCATATTGGACTCCCGCTGGCTGTTCGAAGCGGCCGTGATTCAGTGAACGTTCCACCGGGCGCCGATAATCCAGTTTGGCGTGCTCGTAAGATCCGCGTAACAAACATACTCTTTGAGCCGCGCAGATTAACGATTGTAAACAGTCGCGATTTTACGAGCACCAGCGCCGACGTCCAATGCACATTTCTGACTCCCAGTCCCGTCAGGTCGTTCCTCGTCGACTTTTCATCGTTTCTCGAAAAATCAACCCGTTTTATAAAGAAAAAAGAAATAGAAAATAGAATAAAATAGACTCTTCGTTCGGTCCCGTCACGAGCGAACTGAGAGAATTGTATTTAACCCCTTAACGTACGATCTAATGCAATTTTTCGAACGTATACTATTTAGTTTTGTTTAAATTTGTTCGTACAAGGAATGGCCACGAGAAAGAATTGATTTGTTTTACGAATATCTTGCGAATGTTAAAATGTATTGATTTTATGACGAATGTGATTGTAAAACTTGACATCAAGAACTTGTCACGAGTCAGACTCGTCATTAAGGAGTAAGTGGGATAAGGGGTTAAGATTCAAATTCTATTCGAACGTTAAATAGATTGAAAATTGAACTATTTACGCCTAGAATATAATTTTTATTCACAAGCTTCTCTCCTCGCGAGGAACTTATGGCACGCTTATGGCCGCACGATGGCGCTTTACGTTGGAGTACTGGTGGAACGTAGGGGAACCCCCAAGTAAAGCTGACCAGTCGCGGGGAATTCCCGTGCTTGTGTATTACTATCGAATTATAAAACATCTCTTCTTCACTTTGTAATTTTTTTAGACATGAATAAACTACATTTTATATTACTATCAAACCACAGAACTCCAATTACCATTGACAGAAACAGAAGACAATAGTATCTACACGTTTACTTAAAAAGAAATAAAGATATTTCTCGCGAATGAAAATGGCGAAAGGTTCTTACGGATGCAGTTTTCGTTCGCGGAAACGAGCGGAGCGAAGTTTAATTATTTTCAGCGCGTTTCTGGGGCGACGAAATTTTCCCTAACCAGACAGAGGGAAAGGGAGAATTTCTGATTATTTTCATGCACGAAAAGTCAACGCGAAACGATCGTCCGGTTATCGCGAGCAAACAAAGTGCAAACGGTCGCGCTGGCTTTATTGCGCGCGGCATTCGGTTTTCAAGCAGCTCCGTGCTTCCCTTTTAGCAATGCAGCAAAGCAGCAACGGAGATACAGAGCGGAAACGAAAGAGAGACAGAGAAAAGTGGCGAGCGGTTACGCCGGAGCGCAGCGTGGGTTAACCCCAATTGGAATCCACGCAAAACCAAAGACCTTTTCAGAACTTTTCTCGACCGCTCGTCGGGAGTGATATTCCGCCCTGAAATTCTGTTTGGAGCCCCGTACCACGAACGTACTCGCCTTCTATTTGCCCCGCGGAATCATTCGACGATTAACTCGTGCTTGTTGCGACAGAAAGGCCATCGAGCATTCGTCTAGACCCGTCGATGCTCGAAACTACGGTCGACGAGATTTGCATAGGGACACCATGATCTACTCACAAAAGATTAATAATTATATACAATAAATATATTATATAAAATATATAGATCTATTAATTTTGATATCTATATATATTTATTAAAATATATCTATAGCTTGATAATATATAATTATCTATGAATTCATCGAATAAATAAATTATCTATTAATAAATAAGTCATAATTTATATACAATAAATTTTATATCTATATATTAATAAATATTTACATTATATATAAATATTTTAGTTATATTATTTTTAACTATAAGTCGGAAACCTCATGAGCACCATAGTGCTGTTACTGACGAGAATTCTTTTCAAAGTAGGTATGAAATTTGTATAGGGACGTTTACCTAGTTTTATTTGAGTATTCAAACTAACATCATTTACAACTCACAGAAAGTATGTATTAAGAGTATCTATAACATCCTATTTGATAAATAATTTAAAATAATTTCACTTCCATTAGAATGCTGCGAAGAAACGTTCTCAATAAAGATCTACTGTTTATAAGAAAACAAAGGAGTTTTTTTGTTTGTTAAGGTGTAAATTCTATTTCTTATCATTTCCTCATGTATTTCACCGACTTTGAATTTCATTTACACAATACTTAATTTCTCTTATTAAAAAGTATTAATGTTTTGTATTACAATTTAAAGCAATATTTTGAAAGTACATAATGGAATTTTATGAAAAACAGTAAACCTCTTCTCTGCATCTCCTTTTTCTTTGGCAAAGCTATTATATCGTCGCTGTAAAACTTGTTTGATTTTTTGTGAAAATGTACTTCAACGCTTTTCATTAATGACATTTTTAAATTGTTTACCTAACATGCTAATAAGCCTGGATATTGTTGTATTTTATTTCTCACAAGGTTCGGTTCTATTATATGCTAACAAAATTATTCAATTTCAAACTTTTGAGCTTTGACCCTATATCTATTCGTTTCTATGAACTTTTGATGTTGATTTAAAATTTCAGAAATACCCTGAACCGACAAATTTACTTCGTTCTCTATTGAATTCCAAATTTTATTTTCGTCAATTTTAGAACATCGAACGACACGAACTCATGAAACGACCAAATAATTGAGATCTCTTTCTAAAATTTTTGGCGAAAGACAAGTATGAGAAAGGAATCCTAGAACAATCTTCTTTCAGTATAGTTAGGCGACACTCTGTATTATGGGGTGTTGAAATACCCTAAGTTAAGCATACAATCAACTGTGGAACGCAACGACGGCGATTATTGAATTTTAATTGCACTTTTTGCCACTTTTTCGTCATTTCAGGCCACTGTGCCGCGTCTGCGAAAAAAAAACGCGGCATTCGCAGAGAATGTTCATCAATATAACATGACTTCACCTCCTCGTCGGGTGCAAAAGTCCATGTGCACTTCGAGACGGTGCTGCGTATCTACATATGTATGAAGGTGTTCAGACAAGGTGTTCAGGAAATTAATACTTCACGTTACCATATTGACCCGTAAGATCGTGTGCTTCTTCGAGCACAAACGCCTCTACGCGCACGGATAAAAATAAAGAATGACGATTTAATGCATCTCGCTACGCAGCGAACATAATTACGACACAATAACGATGCAAACGTCACGATTCGATCAAAGATTGAGATCTTCGGGATAAATAGACCGGTGAGAAATCATCGGAAAACATAGATGAATACAAACGACGAATTAATCTGTGTTTCCGTAACCGCGAACGATTCACGATTTATTATTAAAAAGCTCGTACCGTTGCTTGTCAGCGATCTTGTTTATTAAAACTCTGTTCCTAGAATTGAATAAATTTCTACATGATCAACTATTTCGAGGACCTTGAAGTTTAAGGACGATTTTATTAAAAACTAAAAGCAATACCAAGCCTCTTTGCAAACGATCCTCGTGGAATAAAACTAGAATTGAACAAATGTCTACATGATCAACTATTTCGAGGACCTTGAAGTTTAAGGACGATTTTATTAAAAACTAAAAGCAATTCCAAGCCTCTTTGCAAACGATCCTCGTGGAATAAAACTAGAATTGAACAAATGTCTACATGATCAACTATTTCGAGGACCTTGAAGTTTAACACGTTGACTGCCAGACCAAACTCCTCAAATTGTCTATTAAAAAGATACTTTGTTTTTGGATAACTGGAACCTAGTATATTCACAATTTGTCGCAGAACTTATTTTTACAGCCTCTTTAAAATTGATGTGTCCTATCGAGATTTGTTTTCTTTAACATCTAATCTTGAGAAATAATTTGTTTAGCTCATCAGTGAATATTCATGTTACATATGGGTAACGTGGCAGTCAATGTGTTAAGGACGATTTTATTAAAAAATAAAAGCAATTTCAAGCCTCTCTTCAAACGATCCTCGTGGAATAAAACTAGAATCGAACAAATGTCTACATGATCAATTATTTCGAAGACCTTGAAGTTTGAGGACGATTTTATTAAGAACTAAACGCAATTTCAAGCCTCTTTTCAAACGATCCTCGTGGAATAAAACTACATTTCGAGCATGAAAACTGGTCCCGTCGAAACGAGGACAATTTGATAACATCGATAAAAGGCGTTTCGCAAGCCTCTAGCGAGAGATTTCATCTACAGGAACGTGAAATGGAATATTGGTCGCACCGAATTCTGTGTACGATGGTTTTCTGGTCGCAACCATAGAAAAGGATTATCCATATTCGTACGTGAATCTCCTATTTTCAAGCGAAACGCAACCGTCCACGAACGGCAAACAAACTAATCGCCCGTTCGGCTATCTTATCCGCATCGCGTTGCCCCGCGGCACGAATACTGTTCTTTGGCAACAATAAATTCATTACCGTGGCTGACAAGCCTCTCCCGGCTGTACGAGCGCCGCTGACAGACGTTTTATGGCGCTTATCTCCAGAGTATGCCACCGCGTACCCTACAATGCACCCGACTCCCCAAGTGTGCCACTGAATGCGCCGAATGCACCCGTCGAAACGGTTCACGGCTGTGCACTTGCGTCCACGGTACTCTCGAACGACCGAGATCGAAATATTAATTAATTTGTATAGTTTTTTTGGTGCCATTTTTCTATACAAAATATTAAATCTTGCCCCTATTATTAGTAACTATTCTTAAAACTATCTTGTAAGTAGCATTAAGTGCGACGAACATTATTTAATGTTAAGATTACGCTCTATGTTGAGCCATTAGTCTAAATTGTAGTCCTAGTTATAAGTTAGCCGTTTGTACGTTTAGGTTTATTGTACCCCCTTGTATATATATTTATAATTGTTTCCTTGGCACAATAAAAAAAGATCGAAATATTAGAGCCCGCAATAACGGGGGATTAAATAATAATTGGTCTATTTAAATAATTTTCAAGTGGTCCTTAGCTACAGAGATGAATATTTTTTTTTTAGTTCTTTCTCTACGTACCCCCATAGATTGTGACACTTGACAAAGAGATCATTTATGCCAAAAGCGTGTTTTTAAAAAAGTTTTTAATTTACGATTTCACATTAGAGTCGAATATACTTGTATCGTCTTAATCTAAATTTATTAACCGATACCTTTTGGTGAAATTATAATTCCTTTGGTGTAAATTAATAACATTACGTGCGATCTCCAATACTACCATTCAATTTAGTATTAAATAATTCGTGTTACGTAGCAAAATAACACACACGATACTTGTCAAAAAATAATCGAAAATCGAAAAATAAGGACCACCCTACTGTACATATGCAACGTCTACTGCTCGAAGTTGTAGTTTTAACTACAGTAATGATTATTAAAATGAGCGTGATCTAGCCAGCTATTTAAAGACCACAGCTCTATATGAACTGTAGAAAGATATTTTAAAAAATATAAAATAAATTATTTAGTACATATACAGAGTGTCCTGTAAAGAGTGTAAGAACCGGAAATGGGGGGTAGCTGACACGATTCTGAACAACAATTTCCTTTGCAAAAATGCCGGATGGGGCTCCGTTTTTGAATTATTAACGAAAAACACGATACGATGAATTCGTATCATCAGATGCATTACGTTTTAACTGAATTAAAATAAATAATTACAATAAAAACAAACAAAAAATGTAACTTCATTTTAAGAATCACTACTGTATATCTGAGCAGATACACCGATTACAGCACTGTAATTCTATTCACATGTATGTTTTCAATCATGTACAAATTAAATACACAAGAACATTAATCATCGTCGATAAAAGGACATTTGTCTGTTTGCTGGAACGATGGCGTTCCGCTTGTTAAATTTTCTGTTGCCGGTGCACCGTAATTAGTGCTCGACGTAAAAATGAGGCCTCTATTATTATTGTAAAACCTGAACCGTAAAATTTACAATTTGATACGAAATAACACGGGAAAGTGAAATGCACACAATATTTCGCGAATGAATGATTTGAATAAAATTGAGGACACAACGCGGGGAAGCTATAGAAGCTATCGCGTTCGCATAAATCCAGAAACTAGGTATCGATCCATCCACCGGATGTCACGTATATTTTACATCCAATTTGTATTTCGTTTCTCCTCTAGCCTATATACTTCCGACCGGAAATACTCTCATAATTCAACGTATTCACTGAATATTTCAATGCCCCGCGGCGCACAGAAAAATCTAGAATAACTTGCGGCACTCGAGCCTGAAGCTAAACTCGCCTTCGAGCAGCGCCATTGTGAAATAAAACTACGTTTCGAACGGCCACCGAGTGCCTCCTCGAATGCATCTCCGCGAATAGTAAATAAAACATGCACTTCTCCAATGGCCCTCTATTTTCTGCCTATAATATAATAGAAACTCCGTGCTAATTGGAAACTCTGCCGAACTGTTAAATGCGTTCCTCCGATTCCTCTAGTCTGCCGGTTAAACGATAAAACTTTGTCGAGCTTTCGTTCTGCTTGCAACAGATGTGCAAACTTTTCAAAAGAAATGCAATTAATGCATCTAGCAACGGCTACCTGACAGAAACAATATTCACGTGTGAATTTATCGAAAGACGTTGCCTCGAATGACGAAACCGTTTATTCTATTTTAGAAGCAACTGCAAATTGCTTGTAGCATCGTGGAACCATTTTTAAAAGTTTGTATTAATTTACAGAGTGTCTGAGTATCGATGGTAAAATTGAGAAAATTAAGGGCAAAATTGATTCGTTCGAGCTTTGGTATTATGTCTGTCCACTACCCACTGTTTCTACTTACAGTGAAGTTCAAGTCATACTAGAATAGTGCATATAAAGTCGATTTTCTGGAAAACAAATCCTCTAATGATGAAATTTTATTCTTTTTTTTTTATTTTTTTCCCCCATGTAGAATTTTCCCCCTCTTCTGTTGCACCATCCATACTGTAATATCCTGCACTTCATAACAGTTAACCATTTGTTTATCAACGCCTGTCATTGCTTCAAATCACGTTTAATAAATTTTATGAATGTTTACAAAATACACATGTATATAGAAATTTCTAAAAAGGCGTTCGTTACACATTTTTAGTATACTAATTACAATTTTCTAGGTACCGAAATATCTTTAATATACACGATTGAAAGAACACGTTATAATTTAGACAAAAAATACCTTCTTCAGGGACGAATTTTATTTGAAATAAACAAAAGCTCAAACTGAGTGCATATCGCAACAGTAAACATAATTAACACACGTTGTTGGAAGATTAATGCATTGGCGTATCGCGTAAATAAATTTGAGAAACACGCGTCCGATAAAAGGCGTGAAAAAATCGCGGAATCGTTGACCCACGGTCGACTCGCGGAATGGGCAAACCCTGGTTTAAAGTCCCATTTGCAAGAACGTAAAACGAGCTTGTAATCGGGCTGGTTATCTCTGGAGACTTCGCTGCTCGTGTTAGCTGGTACTATTTTATAGACTGCATCACCCGATATGCACAACACAGCGAGCAAATTTAGGAGGCCATGCTTTGTCCTTGGACCAGAGATTCTAGTCCGATCGAGTTACCTAAAGCCAATTTATTCCAGCCTCGTGAACCGTACGGCCAACCCGTGAAAGACGTAAACTAGGATCTATCTTCTCGGCCAGGAGTGCCTGCTCGAGAGATTCTTTCACGAGAAAACGCTCGTAAAATTCACGAAATTATATCTCCTCGTATCAGCGACTCCAACATTATCGGTATAAGCACATCATGACTATTTTAAAGCCTTTATTATTTGACTTTATTTCGTAACAAGTGTCTGGATTACGTCCTGGTTCGACCAGGATACAAGTGTCTCTTTCGCGACTTCGTGTTCAAGCAAGAATTTTTAGTCGATCGAATAGTTTACATATTCGTATTTGGTCTATTAATTTGTACGATATTTTAGTCGAGGCAAGAGGAACGTTATTCGATAAATTAAAAATTATAAAAAATATTCAAAACATTCTATATAATATTTTAATTTAATATACTGTTAGTATTAATATATATAATATATAATATATCTACTGTAATTAGTATATTTAATATACTAATATATAATATATGATTTAGAATTTCATTACTTAAATTTGATCTGGGTCAGTTACGTTATTCGATAAATTAAAAATTAATAAAAATATTCAAAACATTCTATATAATATTTTAATTTAATATACCGATCTTTTGCTCTTTGCAAATTCTATTCAATTTTCAGATTTAGAATTTCATGAGTCAAATTTGGTCGATCGAAATGCTAAATAATTGATTGCCAGGAAAAATTAACAAACTCTAGGGAATCATAAATTATTTAAACGGTCAAACGTATAAAAAATGTAAGTTTTCTGATGGAACCTAAACTCTTTTCGCGCCAGAACCGATCGCGTTTCTAAACAGAGTGTGGTCCGTGAATATTTAAGAATCGTTCCAAATACTGCACGTTGGTATCAATCGCACGGATGAAATCGATTGTTCAAACAAACCGGTCAAATAGGATCGAGCAAACGGTAACCTCGAGCCACGACTAACGCGCCATATTGATTTTTCTACGAGAGACTTCTATTATTATGCAGCAGGTAAACACTGATACCGTGTAAACTTTGTTATCGTATCTAATTAGCTTCCGTTCCCTTAAGTTACATAATAAGAAGGCACGTGGAGCAAACACACTCGACATCTTCAATGAGGAAAGCTGGATAACGCGTATCCAATACTAATTGAAATTTCGTAACTGTTTCTTCGTATTAAAACTATCGAAGAATCGAAAGAAAGAAAAGAGTGTGAATAATGCATATCAAACTTACGGAAAAACCCTTTGCGCTCTTTGAAATTTCATTTACGATGACATAAATTGAATTTGGAAAATATACAAATAAAATTTAAATTATAGGTATTCGTATACATGTTTGTGGAAAGATTTTTTTATTTTTAGAAATCACATCACAAAATTTAATTTGTTATTGCCAATCGGTCATGTTACTAAACACTCCCAAAGTGCAAAGAGTTAAAGTACGTAATATACTAAAAAATGAAATGATTCTTTCACCAAACAGTTAACAATTAATAAAATAAAAGACATGGTGAGTGGGTGATTATCGATATTAAAACGTTAAACTTCTCACCGCTTTGAAGACGCTCGATAGTTAAATTTCGTGGGCGTGGAGGCTGCTTACCTGCAACAAAAACCGACAATCTGTTAGGAAGGGATGTACATAATTGCAGTTTCGTTACAACTATCGGCGTTCCCTTGAGCTCCTTTGTAATTCAAACGAAACCATATTTCACGCCCCGACGCTGAATAAGTTGACTAAAATGCAAATACATAATACAATCGGCCCTTCCGCCGAGACAGACGAATAACTTACAACTCTTTCGTGTTTCCCCTTACGAGATTTACGACCGAAAATACGCGACTCGGTGCTCATTAGCGCCTTCGACGCGTAATACCGAAAAACCAATAATTTCTTACGCGGAATCGCCGCGGATACGGCTCGTGCATTTATCACTGGACGTCTCGAATGGCATATTGCACCTTCGATACACTGCATCCAACGACACCAGTCGCCTGGCAATAAAACACGTCGCCGTATTAACGACTACCAAGCAGATGGCTTACACACTCTCTCTCTCTCTCTTTATGACAATGAGATGAACATAACATGAATCGTGGAAGAAATCCGCCTGTCTTGAAAATTGTTTCTATCGTACTGCAACGTGTACATAGTATAGACAATTCAACGAGCTCCATAATAATCGTCAACTTTCAAAGGGAATAATCATTGTAACAGACGTGAAATGTTACAGAAAAATTACTTCATTCAGGTACCAATTTCTTATCGATTAAATCGTCAACTTTCAAAGGGTATAAACATTGTAACAGACGCAAAATGTTACAGAAAAGTTACTTAGTATAGAAAACTCAACGAGCTCCATAATAATCGTCAATTTTCGAAGAGTATAATCATTGTACCAGACGTAAAATGTTACAGAAAAATTACTTCATTACCAATTTCTCAAGAATCGTATTATATGCAAATATTTTTCTAGGGATCCTCTAAATAGAATTATTGAATGATAAATAAAATAGAGACCGATACGAAGAAAATGAGGTATGTAAAGAGCATAGAAACATGAAGAAACATAGTCACAGAAGCAGAATGTTACAGAAAAGTTACTTCATTACCAATTTCCCAAGAATCGTATTATATGCAAACATTTTTCTAGGGATTCTATAAATAGAATTATCGAACGATAAATAAAATAGAGAACGACACGAAAGGAATGAAATATGTAAAGAGCATAGAAATATGAAGAAACATAGTCGCAGACGTAAAATGTTACAGAAAAATTGCTTCGTTCAGGTACCAATTTCCTAGGAATCGTATTATATGCAAATATTTTTCTGGGGATCCTCTAAATAGAATTATCGAACGATAAATAAAATAGAGAACGACACGAGTGGAATGAAATATGTAAAGAGCATAGAAACATGGGGAGTCGTTTGGAATAAATAAAAAGCTAGAAAAAGGTGAATACGCAAGGATTACGTAGACGTAAGCGTTATAGCGATCAGGATTCGTGAGAGGATTCCAGCGGAGGATCAGGTACGTGCCACGCGTGTGGTCCATCTCTGACCCCTGTTTTCGAGGTCGGGGCTCGAAAAGGTTCGCGTATAAGTGTTCTGATGTACGATCGGTTGGTATCGTTACTCCTTCGTGGCTGCTTGACCTCTGTCCATTCCTACGGCCCCGAATCTTCTTTATCGCGGGCCAATTCCTGTAAATATTTACGCGTCCCGACAAGAAAGAATGGGAAATGCCCCGACGACCTCCGATTCGGGCGCAATTTATAACGGGGGGGCCCCGTGAAATTTATAAACAAGATCTTTTTTAAATCCTTGCGTTTTATTTACTGCTCGCGGCGAGAATGGACACGTACGAGCCATGGCTCTTCGTATTGATAACTATAAGTTTAACGAACGAGAGAAATTGGTGATTTCTGACGCTTGGATGGAAATAAAACAAATGTATGATTTAACATCAATGATATTTGGAAACAGAGTATGTTGGAATTTTCGCAATATTAATATTGAACACTGGACAAAACTTTGATTTTAAACTTCAGCAGTGTGTTCTACAAAATCAAGGTGCAATTTTACACCTTCGATATTTGGAAACAGAGTATGTTAGAATTTTTGTAATATTTATACTGGACAGTGACGAAACTTTGATTATAAACAATTCTAAACAATTCTAACTTTTGTAACCACGTCAAAATCCACAAATCCTATACATAGTTTCTTTTAACATTTAAGTTTGAGAATTTTTTTAATACCAAAGTGAACAGTCTCGTCGCCCATAAGTGTCGAACGAAAGTTTAGGGGCCAAAATATAATTTACTGTATCTTGCTGCTATCAACGACCGTTGTCTCCCACTTAACAAACGCGTATTAATTCCGGTGAGTTATCGTGCGGTTGAAAAATGTCGAGAAATTTTATTTTCCCCGAATAGAATAATAAACCTGTCCAGAAGGACCTTCATAAATTTCTACGGGAACTTCCTCTCCTATGCATCGTCTACGAACGTCTATTCCAGTATATCGTGGCGAGCAGACAGTCCTGTCGTCGTCGAATTTTTCCCTAGGCGTGACTCGGTGCCTTCAAACGCATTATTTCGTTCCCCTCGATCCTGGAGATAGCGTTGCGTCATCGTTACACGGCCAGGTGATATCTGATGGCTGGCGCTACCACCTAGAGCTTCGGCACGAATTTTTCCAACGGAGATACACGACACTTCAACCTTCCAACTTCGTTACAAGCGTTTCCGTGGGTCGCGTTCGATCGCGGGTTTAAATATACCATATTCCTTGCTGCCGCGCTCGATGTAGATCAATATCAAAGCATGCGGAACAACGTACTGATAAATCTCTCTATTTCACGGATCTTGACAATGGAAACGAGGGGGACCGGGCAATTTCAGAAAATTTCGAAACACTGACACGGCACGGTAATTTATCTACGATGCAAAATTATTTCTCCTTGGGTAAAATTTATTTGAATATCGTACGATTGTTAGGACTGGAGGTTGAGACTCTCGAGGAGGGAAATACCTTTACATCTTTAAAAATATCGAATGTTAGGTGCTGGCAGGAAAAGTTAGTTTGAATGTAGCAAAAATTGTGTCAAAAATAGAAGTTATTTTTAAAGAGGACGCCAAACAATTTTTTAATTTTTCATGTTATATTGGTATATCTATAGCATAATTATATCATTAATCGAAAAAATTAAGGAAATTACACAAAATGATAAATCGCATGAAAGTACGCCTACAAGACTGTATAATAAAGCCGTCATTTGTTTTCATTTTTGAAAATAAAAATTTTTTTTAATACCCTAAAACAATAATGAAATATTGTGAAAGTTTCAGAAATAATAGATTGTTTTATAACATTAAAAAAAATTCCTGAGAAACGCCTCATTTTCGAAGTCTAAAGGTATACCTTAAATGGAGAGTAATCTTTCTGTAACATTTTTTATAATACATTGTAGAAAGTGCAGTAGTAATTCTTAAAATGAACTTCAGGCATGATTCGTAAATTGAACGTTTCTATCCCTTTAACGACTGAGGATATCCCCCTTGGAGCCAGTGAAGCATGAAAGACGAGATTTGAAACACGATACTGGTGTCGAATTTCAGCCCTACTGTACGAAAGATGAACGTGCCAGCCCTGGAACGACGTTCATCTTACGAATCATTACTGTGCCTAGAATACTACCAGAAAGCTAGTGAGCTGAAAAGATAACAAGCTATTAAGATAGAATAGCTATTATAAATAGAAGTTAAATTGTATACCTAATTCCAGAATAATAGAGACATAGAATCAGAAAGCTAGACTATAGTTACTCCCAATTCCAACACAGTGCTTTACAATTGATACGTATCGAACGCTATGCAATTGGCCCCGAATATCATTTTCCAATTCCTAATTATCCACGAATCCAGCCGATATCTGCGTCGATATTACCTGATCGCAAGATGCTCCCAGAGCTAAACAGTCCCAGGCCAAAGATCGCCAGACATCCATGGAACTATTCCAAGCAAATCTGATTCGCGTTGCATGGACGACGTGACTTGAATCCCAAACGAGTAAACCTCCGTATAAACCGAAAGTTTCGAGGACGTTGGTTATAGCTTGCGCCTAACGAGAGGGTTAAATTGGTCGCCAAGCGAGAGCCGGGGTTGCTTTCAATGAGTCCACTCGCCGCGATATCGCTATTCAGCATCGAACTTCGTCCGGCCATGTAGATCCGATAGGAATCTGTGAACCGTTGGATTCTACCTAATCGCTCAATCCTATCGTCCGTGGCTGTGTCGCGGTGCAACCAAACCAGCAATATGAACCTCTCTAATGTCAGAGGCCGAACTACCGTTCCCGCGTGATTTCCAAGCAAAACCCGCGACAGGTAAGCATTTCGATGGAAACCTGTGCGTATTATGCGTCTGAGCGAAAGGTTCATGGCGTCTGGCAACTTCGATGTCGATAGACGGAATTAATAGCGAACGTAGTCGGTAGTGGAGCGCAATATAGAGACCAAGAGACGTATCGTGATTAATAAAAAATTCGATAGCTTCTATAAAATTTACGTAGCGAACAACGAGAGCTGACGTCTCGATGTTAGTTTAATCCGCGTAGCTCGAGGGTTCAAGCTCCGACGTTGAAAACTGGTTTAATAATGAACGAAAGAACTTCTTCAAAGGCTGCAGATGGAGTGTCAGAGACCATGCTTGAATTTTGCATGCATCTGACGCGAAACCGGCGCAAGCTGCGCGGAAATATACAGCGTGCAAGTATCAAGAAGCTTAAGACCTTAACGAGCACGTTTTCTTTTGCACTTTGGCTACCAGGGCCACGGAAATAAAAAGTCGGACACTGTAACGATTAATGCATGTATTACTTAAGGAGAGAACGCGTCCTAGTTTGGAGGCTTTAGAGCTAATTGCTCCCTTCTCGTGAAAAACGATTCCCCCATTTCCCGGCGGGATAATCGTGAAAAATGTGGAGGGGAATTACTTGCCAGTGGTCTGAATTAGTAGTTGCAAAGGTTGCCAAGTAGTGGGCAGGCGATTTAATTTGAGTTTAAATGAGCCTCGGCCTGCAGAACCATTGCCAACCGCTCCAGACACGGTAGAACCTTAATATTCTACCAGCCATTTTTACGAGCATCGTTTTGGAACGCTTTCTGCCGTTCCAATAAGTTTAATCCCGTACAGGTAAGGTACTTAAGTCTCGAAACAGAAGTCGGATTAAAACTGGAAAGATTCAGCGGTCTACTTACACTTTATCTGGACAATGTTATTGTTCGAAAACTTTAACTAGTTCAAGCTCGTATCTGTACAAATAGTATTTATTATCGGAATATTCCGAGTTTTGGTCCTCGTCGAGTTGCTATCGAGTCATAGATTCGATCATGTAGAGTAACTGAAGTACATTATATCCATGTCTTAACAATTCAGTTACTCAATAAAGAAATATATTGAACGAAATTTTGACGTCGTAAAGTAGTAGTTTTTTAGTGCGTTAAAATTGTGATATAAATGTGCAAGTAAGTACTTCTTCCTCGTAATCTTTAGTCTCATCCTTTTGAATGAAATATTGATAGTTAATTAGAACTCTTAAACGTATTATTAGTGAAAATTTGTAATATAAATTCGAGAGTGGGATTCAGGGCAATTGTAACACAATTGTAACGTATAGAAGAGGCCCAAAAAAAATGTCAATAACAAAACATATTTTGTGTAATTTTTAAATGCAACTTGAAACTTTTCGAATATCTGGATAATTACCAATGAAATTTAATAAATTCAAGAGCGGGATTCGAGGCAATTGTAACACAATTGTAACGTATAGAAGAGACTCAAAAGAAAATGTCAATAACAAAACATATTTTGTTTAATTTTTAAATGCAACTTGGAACTTTTCGAATAGTTGAATAAAATATTACCAATGAAATTTAATACGATACGACGGTTAGGAAAAAATACTACTAATAAAATAGTTTTGCATATCTCCGGTTGCTATGTTCATTTATTATCGATTCGAAGAACCGGCTTGCAATGCATATCGACGAATTTCGTTCCGTTTAACTAGTCTTATTAGCTAATATAGCTTGTATTCCCTTACATAATTGTTCTAATCGCGATCTAGTGCGCTACATATTCCTAATCGTTCGCACACATCTCGAGTCCAGTGTACACAGTGTTGCGTAAGAAACTCGGAACCCGTATCGCGTGAAAATCGAGTTAACGCAGAAACACGAACGTATCGAACCGTCACGGTTCTTGCATTATGGTTAACACTTAATTTCATTCCGCGATGATGATTCATTACTGTTTACAGGAAACGTTTTCTAAACTTCGTCACTCCGCACCTGCAATCCCCGCAGTGAAAGCTACGGGGAAGTAAAAAGATACGAATCGTTCGATTCCGTAATTTTGACGTAAACGATGTTAAGCAAATATATTTTTGTTATTTATTTACCACTATGGGAGAGAAATATATAAATTCGAATAATATGAGCGACGTATAGTGGTAGAATAAGCTTCTTGCGCCTTTTCTACGAAACGGGAGTCGTTCCAGGTCACGATATAATCATAACGAGTGTATTGTTTGGAACCTAATTAAAATAATTACATAACAGTTTTTTTTTTTGCGCTTGTGAAAGTTACTGCCACTTCGTTCTCACTACGTAAACGTCTGTTAATGTTATATACACTGGATGTGCTTCTGAGAAATCTGAAGATATTAGGGTGTAGAAAAGGAGAGTCTAAAATTTGTTTAGAAATTACTTTTCGAAACCATATTCGTGTCTCGTGATTTCAAGATACGGTTCCGTTTCGAAATCCTGTAGATTTTGAGACATCTATGGCGATACTATGGTGATTCGTACATTCTGCAATATAATATTTTAAATGAGGATTATATATTAATATATAAATTCGATAAACTCATAAATGGTATATAGATTATCAAACTCTCAGTATATATTAATAGATCTATGTAGATCTCAAGATAAATAGATATATATCTATTCTATAACATATTTATTATACATTAGATATATATTGATTTATAATCTATTTTGTTTTCTTTCATAACATCAATAATATGTCTCTATTCAATATAAATATTCATTAATCTATAAACTATAAATTTATTGTATACTAATTGAGGATTACATATTAATATGTAAATTACATATTCGATAAACCGATAAATGGTATATAGATTATCAAACTCTCAGTATATATTAATAGATCTATGTAGATCTCAAGGTAAGTAGATATATATATTCTGCAAAATATAAGGCTCAATGATATCACTATGCACTGTTGTCGAATTCGCTGTACGAAAAATGAATGCCCCAACACCGGGAGCCACGTTCATTTTACGAATCATCGCCGTATCTACCACGTTGCAACTTTATTAAGAAAGAGAACTGTAAAAACCTTTGACAACGCAAATGCAAAGGAAAACGAAGATCGCAAACAAGACCTTAAACCGTAAACCTTCGTACGAAGCAAAATCGTATACGATCTCATCGTAGGTGAAATCCTAAATTGCACGGGTCTCGACGAGGGTGTGAAGCAAGCCACTTTCAACACCTCGTTTGCAAAAGACCTTTGATGTTACCACAATGTTACGATCGCCCGGAGCCCCCGGCCAGAGAATCGACCTATAGATCCTGTCACTGTCGGGTTAATTCCTTTCCGCGCGTCGTTCTTTTCTCGACCGTTCGCCGCGAACTGCGTGGTCCTTTGGTCGCCTTTATTTATACACCCGGTCGCGCGTGAAAAACGGAAACGTCCAGCGTCGCGACGTTCAATTCCCGCGGAAAATCCGCGGTCACCGCGGACACTTAATTGCTTTTTCCTTCGCCCCGTCGGCGAATCTTCCCTTTGCCGCGCGGTCGAAGGCCCTCTCCAGCCTCTCGGGATCCTCTGTTTCTTCTCTCTCGTTAGCCTCTCATCCGCGCTTTATATTATCGGCCTAATCGTTCTCCTCTCTGTCCCGCCCCTCCCTTTCGTTCCACGACCGCCGGCTGAACTCACAGGAAGATCTCGGTTTCCTCTCTTTTGCTCCGTTCGTCGTTCTTCTTCCACGTTCTTCTCCCCGGCTGGCTCCGCGCCGCTTCCGTGTACATAATGCAGCCTGGATGCACGGGCTAATGTAAATTAAGCCGTGCATGCATATTAACTACGTGTTGTTCGCCCCGCGTAACGGATGCGCCGTGATATAATCTCACTGTAACACATTCGCGGGACGACGCGTTGAATTATTCGCGGCTACGTCCGCGGAACGGTACTTCGATGCGACGCGGTCGCGTTCGAGCTGCAGCGTTTTAACCGCGGCTAACGAGCCGAGGCGTCTCGACGCTCGCGAGAAGGATCGTTGGTCGCGTGACTGGGCCCCAAGCTTTTGAACACCACCGTGGAAAATTGCCACGATTGTCCCTTGCGTCGGATACTTCGAATTTTCAAGGCATGCAACTATATTTGCAGTTCCTTCTAATTTTAATTCAGGGCACGGCACATTTGGAACAGTCTACTTGTTGTTTGCATTTTGAAACATTAAAATCCTCCAATCCGTCCACGAGTTATGATATTTTAACCATACACATGAAACTTCAGGAGAATTTCATGATCAGATATTGTATTTTCGCTAAAGAATTTTTTTTCTCGAAAGTGAGTAGGATTTCGGGGGTATGTCTATTCACCAAAAATGATTGTAATTGACCCCTGGTACGAAGAATAATTTTTTTAGAACGATTTGAAATTTTTTAATTTTGATGAAAAACTTGACCACCTACTCGAATTTTTTTCTCGAAAACGCGTAGGATTTCGGGGGTATGTGTATTTATCAGAAATGATTATAATTGGCCCCTGCAACTAAAAATAATTTTTTCAGAACGATTTAAAACTTTTCTTTTTCAGGGTAACCAGACAGTTGTTGTCAGACATTATATTTTCAGTAATGAATTTTTTTCTCGAAACTGCGTAGAATTTCGAGGGTATGTCTATTCACCAAAGATGCTTGTAATTGACTCCCACAAACGAAAATAATTTTTCCAGAACGATTTGAAATTTTTTTCCCCGTCGAAAAATTTCACACCTTCTCGAATTTTTTTCTAGAAAGTGGGTAGGATTTAGGGGGTATGTCTATTCACCAAATATGCTTGTAATTGACCCCCGCGACCAAAAATAATTTTTCCAGAACGATTTGAAATTTTTGAATTTAATTGTTAATAACTTTTTAACGAAGTCTAACTCGATAACTTCGATTGTTACTTTAATTAAATCATTCTAACATAAACATAATAATAATTTAATTGTTAAAAGCGTATAATCCCGGTCTAAGTTCCATGAAATCATTTAAGTACGCAATATTGGCGTTCGAGCTACAAATTTTGTCCAAGGAAGCGAAAGATCGTAAAATAAAATATGCTTTCGCGAATCTTGAGCAACACCCCGGTACCAGACTCCGATTCCACGTATTTACTTTCTAGCAATGAATAATGCGACCGCCGATCGTTATGATAATGACCTTACAACGCACAAAATGCAATCAGTAGCGCTAGCTCATCGCACAACGAATCAGATTACCGGCTGTAATCGTATAATATTCTTTCCCAGCCGCTAATGAACCCGTACGCGCCACTCATTAGACACTGACGTTCAGGAAACAGTCTCGTATAATGAATGGTACACGTTTTTGCTCGCGGTGCTCGGTTGTCGGACAAATCATCGCGAATGAACGGCTACCTGGATGGTATCGTGATATCTGCGATCTTGGCGGCAATAATTTACAAACCAGATTAAGACACGTGCTATTACGATGCTGCGCGCTTTATCCGTTCACACATCGATTTTTCCTACGTTGTAATTTTACAATCGCTCACCGAGACCAACGCTGTATAGCAATATAATTGAAACAGGTGTTGCTGGATGCCTTCCGAAGTCTATCGACCGAACTGTTCATATTTTAATAACGCTCTCCAACGATCGACTGACAAGGAGAGATCACCGTACCACTTTCATTTTAACGATCTCTCGACGACAGAATCTATATTTCTAACGATACGCGTGAAATATTAAGCGTTTGACATTTTTAATGATACAATTGACTGAAATTGCTCGGTGTAACGAAAGAACAATTATTAGTTATTCTGAAGATTTCAACGCCTCCTCGCCCCAATGATTCCACGCACGTGCGTCGATTGAAAAATTGCGCTCGAGCACGGCACACCGGTTCCAGAGACAGTTAAATCGTCCTTGCAGTTTACGAGTCACTAGTCGGTTAAGCACTCGACTCCTCTGTAATGAACGTCAATTACCGTTAACCTTCGAACCAAGCTTTAATTCCGTGTTATTGCAAGAACTGTTATCGAGATACGCTATTACAATCCGTCTAAATACGCTTGGATTCCAGGGATACGTTTCCAAGTAACGTTTCTCAACTAAAAAGTTCCGACGGTAGAAAAGGAAATCAATCTGTTTTCAGCCGTCACGAAGCAATTCAACTTCTTCGATCCGTTACATCTGCAATAATTACTCGTCTTCATTGTTCTCCGCACGGCGAATCGATTCGAGACAAGCAATCACGCTCGCCTGTATTTGCAAGAAAATCTCATTTCCGTCCGCGTGTTCCAACGAAGTCGGACGATAAAAGCAACTTTCGACGCGTTAATCATAGGGATTGGGAAAGAAAACAAAGAGATGTTAGACTGACCGTAAAAAAACCTTCCAGTTTGCCGCGTTGTGTTCGCTTCCTAGCTCTCGACGAGCTCGTTCATAGCGGATGAATGCAACGCGATTAGAAGGTTCGACCGAACCGAGCGGATGAAAGCTCGCGAGCCACCCAGGGGTGCTTCCTGCGCTTACTGATAACTTGCTAATTAGCAGCGAACTTCGCGAGTTGCTTGTACTAGGGGATTACCGGCGACGAACATCGATGACGTTTATCGGAAAACGATCGATCCGTGTGCGTTCACTGCACCTTTTTCCCTAAAATGCATTCAGAACGCGAAACGAAAGCTTTCCTTGCGTCTCGTTTTCGAAATAATCCGGTTAGAAAATTTGTAGTGTTATACGAGTCATGTGTACTTGTGCACGATGACGCGTCTGTTCATTACTGGCTGTTTCTACTTACATGGATGTTCGACTCGAATACTATTCGCGACCTCGTCTACAGTTACTCCCACTCGTATTCCTACACTGGTAATTGTGTATTTGCTATAAATAACAGGAAACTTGTTCCTTATGAATTGTCACCCATGTATTTTTAGCAAACGTTGTTTATTGCACTGTGTTATTTTAATTTGTGAAGTAGTTTTATGATACTTCTATTTACTTACTTTTGTTTCTTATGAAATGATTCCCATTTATTTTTAATAAATGTTGTTTATTACACTGTGTTACTTTAACTTGTGAAGTAGTTTTATGATACTTTTACTTACTTACGTTTGTTTCATATGTATTCTTTCCCATTTATTTTTACCAAATGTTGCTTATTGCACTGTGCTATTTCAATTTGTGAAGTAATATTATGATACTTCCATTTACTTAGTTTTGTTTCTTATGAATTCTTTCCCATTTATTTTTACCAAATGTTGTTTATTACACTGTGTTATTTCAATTTGTGAAATAATTTTATGATACTTCTACTTACTTACGTTTGTTTCATATGTATTCTTTCCCATTTATTTTTACCAAATGTTGCTTATTGCACCGTGCTATTTCAATTTGTGAAGTAATATTATGATACTTCCATTTACTTAGTTTTGTTTCTTATGAATTCTTTCCCATTTATTATTACCAAATCTTGTTTATTACACTGTGCTATTTTAATTTGTGAAGTGGTTTTATGATACTTATATTTTCTTAGTTTTGTTTCATATGAATTCTTTCCCATTTATTTTTACCAAATGTTGTTTATTACACTGTGTTATTTCAATTTGTGAAATAATTTTATGATACTTCCATTTACTTACTTTTGTTTCTTATGAATTCTTTCCCATTTATTTTTACCAAACGTTGTTTATTACACTGTGTTACTTTAATTTGTGAAGTAATTTTATGATACTTCTACTTACTTACGTTTGTTTCATATGTATTCTTTCCCATTTATTTTTACCAAATGTTGTTTATTACACTGTGTTATACTTCTCCATTTACGAAGTGGTTTTCTTTTAAACATTAACAGGCAAGTATACCCAATTACAAAACCGATAGAGAGGTGTAATACAAACAGTATAAAATAACAATAATGCCAACAATACGCGGGTGTTCCCAAGCGGTCACCCATCCTGGTACTAACCGCGCCCAACGTTGCTTAACTTCGGTGATCTGAGACGAGAACCGGTGCTTTCAACGTGGCAGGATCGTTGACAAATGTTGTTTTCAATTTATTCAAACAGGGAACCCTTAAATATCTCAACGCGTGACACAAATGGACCCATACCAGTTTCAAAAACAACTCAATTGACAAGAAACAAGTTTTTCCCATTTGTAGAGAATCACCATTATAGTGTAAAGAATACGAGTGGGAGTAACTGGGTTTTCAAACCCGATTTTCTTGAAAGCTTAAAGTATTACTATTGACCCAAGTCTCCCCTATGTGCATGGTTTCAGAATATAGTTTGAAACAAATTACTTATTTCCCCACACATGCAAGTTCTATCACAACTCACGTTCCAAATTTATAGAATTAATGAAATGGAAACCTAGTAGAGGGTTGTCTCAACCCCTAAATATAACAATTTCTTATATTTCTGTACATCAAGTGCACTCTATAGTCTTTTAAAATTTAAAATTTTCCATAAATGCATAAACATCCTCAGTCTACTAATAACTTAAACATCTTCGATACATTTATTACACGATACATAAACTATGGAAATTAAGGAATGCAAGAATATTAAGGGCACCGGATCTGGTAGCTTCTTTTAAAGGAGGTGAAAGTCGGACAGTTTGGAACCGTTTCCGTGTCCATAAAAATGCAACAAATACGCGTACGTCGAGAATTTTTAATGCGTGACAGGCTCGCGTGTGATATCCTGTTCCTGCGTCGGTGGATCGTAGCGGGGAAAAATTTGCCCCGACGTATATTTAGACGCGCGACAAAGATTTATTAGAAACCGGACTGTCTGATAACCTCTCGACCTCTGACATATCAAGTACCGTCGCTGCTCGAAGGATCGGTAATAGATGCATGAACTCCTCACCTATCACGAAAGTTACGCCGGCTACCGCGTTTCCTCGAACAGGCGACGCGAACATTTCGGCGCATTTGAAAATGCCACTAACCGACAAATATAGCGTATTCGGACTGGGTCGGACGAGAAACTAGGCGTCTGACATTTCGAATGCAGAAAATACCGAATGTTATTATCGTACAACACGCAAATCTGTCCCGACACGCGAGCGTTATAACTTCGCTAATGGAAGCTATTAAGATACAAAATTGGAAACCTGCAACGGCGGTATCGGCAGATTTTTTCGAGAGGACCCAGATCAATTAAGAGATAAACAAATTGACGAATAAATTTGCCCACGATTATTTATTAGAATAGAATTTCAAACGAGACATCGAACCCTCCACTTAGCGGCGTTAAGTATGCTCGAGTGTTAAGATGAAAATAGCGACTTTCGTGATGAGGTCGTCGACATTAAACGCACACAGACCGACGTGCACTCGAAAACGTCTCTCGAGGTGCTAAAGGTCGAACAAGTGGGCTTGGTAATGAAAGTCGATGGTGCGTGACCTGACGAGTGTCGGTCAGAAACGGCCAACGCAAAAATTTCAATCGATTCACGGACACCTACTCCATGCCGATACTTAAGATTTCATATCGTTAAACTAGTTGCAACTTATGAGAAATATCTGATTCTTCAGAATGTCGTGAAATCGATTTGGACCCTATTAATCAACAATTGAACCAGTTCGAATTTGTTCACCAAACGACGAATCGTGAGTGCTATTGGTCAATTTTAGCCCACCATAAATCATATACAGGGTGTTCCTGAGAAAAATTTTAATGGGACACAAAATTGTAAGGTTGTCTATACGTCAGTAAGTATAGTTTTTCAAGCTGAGTGAGAAGCTTTACATGTTAATAACTTTTTAACGAATCAACAAGTTGGTATTCTTGATTTTCGTCTCATTTTGGCCTTTAAAATATCCCAGTAAAATTTTATATGCCGGATAATTGGACTATATCTACATATGAAGTGACAAAAATGAGGAATATAATCACAGATCTCTAGCCACACATTATATTTGCGGTTAGGAATTTTTTTCTCGAAAGTGCGTAGAATTTCGGGGGTATGTCTATTCACCAAAAATGCTTGTAATTTACCCCTGTAACTAAATATAATTTTTTTAGTATGATTTGAAATTTTTTACTTTCGTCTAAAAATTTCACACTTTCCCGAATTTTTTTCTCGGAAATGCGTAGGAATTCTGGGGTATGTCTATTTACCAAAAATGATTGTAACTAACCGCTGCAACTAAAAATAATTTTTTCAGAAAGATTTGAAATTTTTTAATTTTGTCGAAAAATTCCACACCTACACGAATTTTTTTCTCGAAAGTGGCTAGGATTTCGTGGATATGTCTATTCACCAAAAATAATTATAATTGGCTCCCACAACCAAAAATAATTTTTTCAGAACGATTTGAAATTTTTTTTTTCAGGGTAACCAGACAGTTCTGGTCAGACATTATATATTCAGTAATGAATTTTTTTCTCGAAACTGCGTAGGATTTCGGGATTATGTCTATTCACCAAAAATGTTTATAATTGACCCCTGCGACAAAAAATAATTTTTCCAGAATGCAGATTACCGTTCTGCCGCCAGAACTTTAAACATTAATAACTTTTCAACAAACCTCAATCAACAAATTCATATTCTTGATTTTCGTCTTATTTTGGCCTCTAGAACCATCTATTCAAATTTTGGGTGCCCAGATACCCCGTATAATAATACCACATGACTCGAACAAGAGGGTAACAAACTTTTATTGGAAAACCCTATATTTTCTGTGACTTCCAATTTCCAAGGAAACGATTTCGCCAACTTTTATTCCCACTGTTTTCCAATTTACGATGTCCCGTGGAAGCAGCAACAGTGTCCCGACTCGTATTCAGCCGCGACCGTCCTCCCCGAGAGCGGTGTCTGCAATTACGAGATTGCGAGCCGCATTTTACGAGCTTTCCCTAGGGAAGTTCCGCGATGACGAGCAAGTTACGAGATAGACTCCCGTCGTTCCGAAGCCGCGTAGAAGCCAAGTAGCCTTCGAGTTTAACCGTGGAAATTCACATCGCGGCGAAGAACGCGATGAAACCTCGAACGGCTGACGGTGCACGCAAATGAAGAGGATTTCGACGCGCCAGACGAGTCGTAAAGCGCCCACGTGTAAGATCGGAACGAACGTGGTAACCTTGGCTGCAATGCTAATTGCGAGAATTCTTTCCAGCCGTTTTATGGAGATCTTCCTGTGCCCAACGACACTGCCGCGGTAATCGTGTAACAAGATCAAATAGTTTCCAATTCGTAGGGACGAAATTTATTCCACCGATAGGGAAGGATGATTCGAAGTTCTCGCGTAACGGTACAGGTGTGTACAAATCCTATTTCAGGCGCGAGAGGAATTTATGATTCGAACGCCTGATGATACCGTGAAATCGTAAACTCTAAGAGAGACTTACTTTTGTATTTCTTCCCTTTGAATGGAAACGATTCGTTTTATGTCGGGGGGAACAAGCGGCAACCGAGCCTCGAAGATTTATAGCTAGAGAAGATGAATATAACAACGGTAGGCGAGAAATATGAAATGACACCGAGGTTTTATTGTGCTTGGATTACGGTTTATTCAATCGTCGATACACATACCATCCCACTGGAGTGAGTTTTCCGTGTTGCATACCGTATCGGTAGCCCGGAGTCGACGAACCTAAGATCAACGACCTCGAGATCATAGAATACAATACCGAAGCGTGTAAACGTTGGTTTGAAATTTCTAAATAGAAGAACCACGGAGTGATTTGGTTGTCGCCGAGCCAACCATCGAGGCTTTTCAGCGCGATCGTGCTGGGGAAACAGCCTCGGAGAAATACGCCCGTCGCGGCGGCGTCGAAATTGTTACCGTCAAAACAGCGATGGGTTTATTCCTTCCTCTCTACTAAGAAATAGAAAGACACGACTTTTCCAGAAGGTAAAAAGATCCAAGAGGCTGAACTTCGACGATACGTATAAAATAATCTTCGTTGCGTAATAATAATACGAAATCCTAGAAGCAAATAAACTGATCGTGAGAGTAATTAAACTTTTAGTTATATCAGTTCGTCGATGTCAGACCAAAGTCAGGATACAAAGTTTAAGTACCGAGGAATGTAAACGTTTCAACAGTCTCGAGGCACCCCAGGAGTTTAAAGTTCTCGTGGGAACCTGGAAGTTCTGAAAGCGCTAAGAGAGTACCCCTGAAACTTCTTTGGGGGGATAGAGTCATAGCAAATTTCTAAACAAACATGGAAGACAGTATAAATAATAGTAGTTGATATACTCGTCGGATGAAGGATGAAAAGCTGTTTAAAATGAGCATTTGTACAGGTCGATAGCGTAATTAGTTCCGAAGATATAGCGATTTTAAGTTGGATCGATAGGATTTTTAAACAGTTTGTTCAAATTCAATACCAAAGTTTAACAAAAATTTCAGCTTTATATTGATTTCTAATATCGTTAAATTATAAATAAAACAGTATAGAACGCATAAAATTTTTGTACCAGTCAGGTACTAGGGGAACTCCCCCTATCCCATGATTTTGGGAATCCCTCGTGCTTGATCCCACGAATTTTTGGTGTCAGGGCAAGTCCTCTGTATATGGTTTCCCCCATCACTGTATCAAATCCTCCTACAGTCTTCGACGTCGAGTCTCACGGTCCCGAGAACCTGGGGAACGAATCCCTTGACCTCAGACGTCCGTGCATAGCTCTACGACCCCGAGAATTCACCGTACGATCCCAAAGAACCTCGAACCCAAAAGACTCTTCCTATCTAGGATCGCTATTCTAAAATCCTCGGTGTCGAGTGTCGCGACACGTAGAGGATCCATAGTGTCCATTCGTCCCCTGATACTAAAGTCATAATCAGCAACCTGGCGACCTGGACAACTACCTGCTCAGCCTTTTGCCCTACAACCACGCGTGAGACTTGTGGTCAGGTATTCCAACCAAATGTAAACACCACGTGCCACCGTAGAATGACTCGAAGGCTGGGCAGTTTCGTTTGAATTTTAGGCTCACGCTGTTGGACGTTAAATCGTAGGGCAAGGGGTTAAAGCTAGTACCTCTCCTTGCAAGGCCAAAGCAATCTCTTCGCCTGAGAATTACCTTGTCCACGGCCGAAAGAGGAGTCTGGAAGAGGAGAAGATCGAAAGGCAAGGTGCGGTGACCTATCACCGAGCAGTCGGTTACACGCCAAGTCCCGACTATCGGCAGTAAGAGCGGCAAGAGTGACTCATCCGCTCGTAACACGCCGCGCACCACCGTTCTCCTCTCGTTCCTTCAACCTCACGCTCATTCCGCTCGGTTCCACTTGGCTCCACGGCGATGCAACGCGTCGCGATATCGCTTTTCCCGGCTCCTAGAAGCGTCTGGTCTAGGCGAACCGTCTGCTCTGGCTGCGTTTCGCGCTTGAAAAAAGCTGCTCGGCCAGCCGGCGCGTCTGCCCCTGGACGACCCGTCGACGTTGCGACATCTATTACGCGGGTAGCCTCTCTGAAGGTGTTGCCAGCGTATTGTTCACCGTCCCGGGACAACGAGCGTAATAGTGGTCTTGTAGCGCCGTTTTGCGGCGAATTTTACACGCTTGGTTCTCTTTGTACGCGATGCTTGTCTCGCTAGGACGTTCGTGGAAAATGTATCTCGTTATGCGTAATTGCCTTCTTTTAATCTCTCCCGTCGGGAATTTCATCGAAAAATCGAGCTACGTTGCTCAATTTAGACCATTTTCAAATTGAGACTGCTGGATGTTGCAGAAATCATCTCCATGATGCTCAATTTAAACCATTTTTAAATTGAGACTGTTGGATGTTACAAAAATCATCTCCAGTGACAACATAATGTCTAAAGTTTCTCACTGGAGAAAAAAATGGCGAAAAGTTATTCCTACCGACGAGAAACGTTTCAATTTGGATGGCCCAGATGGGATTATTATTCCAAGATATTATTTCCACGATTTCAGGAAGGAAGAGCAGATTTTAAGTCGCAATCAAATGGGTGGGGGTTGGAGGTTCGACGATAGAATCGCGTAATACAAATTAATATTTAATTGTTAAATTAATTATTCCGGTTGCGCTTTCGACGTTACCTAGAAATTGATACAGGCTGAATGCATCGGTGGAGATGCTACGAAATAGAATCTCGAAGGAATATAGCCCCGATTGTTGCATCGAAATAATAAGAGGACGAGGAATAGATACGAGATTGACTACCTTTCGTTCCGGGATGAAACAGAAATCGTGATGGACCGATTACTAACACTCGTTGCGCTAGTTGTACCTCGGTTTACCAGCGATATTTTGAGTGACGTTTAAAATTACTTCGTGCCAACCGACCAGAGGTTTCCTGCTAACGCGAACCAGGCTGTGGCGTGCGCGAAGATCGTACCGCGGTTAATTTTCTCGAATTTTACGATAAACTTTTAAAAGCCACGGGGACCGGGTTCAGAGTTCAGAACCGAGAACTCGAATTTTCATAAAAATTCTACACGCGTCACCCAGTTACATTAGAAGTTTTATTTCCTCAAGTCTTATCTTTTAAGAGCACGCAGCACAAGTTGTTGACCAATTAAGAACCATCAGAATAAAAGTTTCGTACCTAATTTTTTTTTACCGAATATGCCATTTAACAGTAACTTTACTATTCTTTAATTTTTAAAATAAACTTTTCATCGTGTTTTAAACATAACACACGCAGTATTACGAGTAAATCAACGAAAATAATGTTACTTTCAGCTATCCTCTCATTTTCCCCGCCATTCTGTCTCATTAGCCGGGGCTGCCGACTAAAAGGCGACTAAATAAGAACCTAGAGAGCCGAGAGAGTCGCTCCGGCCGCGTGACCTCTTCCGTTTCACGTTTTATCGATGTCCAACGCGATCGAAGATCGCTTCCCCTGCTTTTCGTCCGATTTTAACCGCTGTTGCGGCAATCTGTTACAGAAATAATGCAGCTTAACCCCGCGGTTCGCTCGGTTATCATATTTCACGGTGCTCGTACGAATTATCTCGTGCGTCGAGCTAAACGAGTCTGTCGACGCTTCCAACCCCCCACCGATCCGACACTGTCAATTAGAAAAAAAATTGTTTCAAAGCTGTTCCCGTGCACGGCAGTTCGTCCCTGTTTTTTCAACGAATTAAACGACGGCACCGAGCGGCTTGTATCCGACGATAATTACGTGTGACGTCGTTTTTCCAGCCCCGACGTAGAGTTCGAGAGAGCCTGGTCGACACGCACCGTCCGCTTCGTTGAACTTGTTGCGCTTCGTGCTTCAAAAAGGTTGCTCGATCAACCGGTATGTCTGGTCGAGAAACGTACCGGTGCTTCACTCGCGGACGAAACGAGCAAACCGAGATATTCGACTAGCCTCGTCGTCTCGACGTCGAATTGATCGCGAATCGACAGGGATTACCCGACGATGGATCCTCCGACGAAACGCAAATTTGATTTTTCGAGTGCCTTTGACTTTTTCGGGACTCGATTGCGTCTACGGGGAACCTAACAGTCGTGGACTAGAATCGTGTGTGGGAATATTAGCGTTACGTGGGGTGAATCCTGATGTAACGTGCACCTTTGGGATCGAGGAATCACTGAGAAGAGTTTGTGAAATGCTAGTGAAATGTGGTTGCTAATAATTGGTCCAAATTATGAGCTTTGAAGAGGGTTGTCTCAACCCCTAAATATAATAATTCCCATCTTGCTTGAATTCTTAAATTTTTTAGTATTAAGTGCATTCTGTAGTCAAATTTCCCATAAATGCATAAACATCCTCAGTCGAATTATGAGTATAGAATTTCTTGTTAGATCGTTCAATTGACAATTAGAAACTAGCATACCCACTAATAGAATTTATTTTGAAATTCGAGAATCCTATCTAGATTTACTTTCTTTAACATCTAATCTCGAGAATTAATTTTATTGGCTCCTCAAAGAAAAATCTATCCTGGTTTTGAACCCTCAATAAATCATTTTTATTTGATTTGCTGAATACAAATATTAAAGAAAGTCTCAAAAACACTATGAAGCGATATTACTAAGCGTTATGCATCGTATGATTATAACCTCTACATCACAGAATCTCGAAGTAAAAGTAAAGAAAATAACGCCATAAAACAATGTTTCTCGTACATATTATTAGTGCAGCGTATGATTACGAACCTCTACGTCACACAGTATCAGAAAGAGGTTGTCATCCAGGGAGAAAAACGAAGAAAATAACAGTTGCCACGGCTCAGCGAAACATGCAGGTATTATTAGTACAACTTACGGTTATACAGCTTTTTTGTGATATATTGTCAAAGTGACAAGCGACCCAGCGTGTTTATAAACTGGAACGAACTCTTTTCCCCGTTGTGCACCGATACCACTGCGAATGGCACGGCCAGTAAATTAAAAATTAAAGCTTAGCATAAGAAACGATTTGATTGATCGTTTATGTCGCTCGAAAGACGAGTAATTTGAATAATGCATCTCGATGCTTAATGGACTGTTTAATAACCATTTCAATGCTGACAACAGTCGGTAAATTGCTTTGAGACCTGTCCAAGAAACAGCATGCAAATTCGCGGTTTCGTTTATGGCATTGCAGATAATGTGCACAACAAGCGGATGGAAATACAGATGGACGGATACCTGAGTGCAACTGGATTAATTAATTCACCTTAGAATGATCTCACGTGTCTGCTGTATGACGACTCGTATGAATTATTAAAACGTTTCTGTTCGATGCGTCTAATCTGGTTGCAGTGTGTTCATCGACAAGCATCGTAATAATTACAATACTATGTTTAGAATTCCATTAGACGTGAAATGTAAAATGCAAATAAAAATCCACCAGAGTATGCTACTCTCACTGTCAATACACAAAACAATTTCTCACGAGATAAATTATTTACGACTAAGGGGTTGCTTTAGGTGATTCTACGTGCAGAAATAATACGAAAATGTGGAATAAAATCAAATAATGCAGCAATCAATTTGTCAAGAGAAATCATTCAATTGTTTGAGGAATAAGACGGTTATTCGAAAGTAAAACCAAATTTTTGTTTCCCCATTTTGTCTCAGCTCTAAGTAATCTATCACCATATTTACCAAGTTTGTATTAAACGAGAAAGATCTATTTAAATGGTGGTTTAAAGACCCATAACAAATATTCTACTTTACTGAACGTTAATAAAATCAAACAATGCACCAAGTAATTTGTCAACAGAAATCCATGATAAAGAAGAGATTAAGATCAAGTTTGTACTGTTCCAAACAAACATGATCATACAAGATTCAATTGTTTGAGGAATAAGACGGTTATTCGAAAGTAAAACCAAATTTTAGTTTCCCCATTTCGTCTCAGCTCTACGTAATCTTTCACCATATTTATCAAGTTTGTATTAAACAAGAAAGATTTATTTAAATGGTGATTTAAAGAGCCATAACAAATATTCTACTTTGCCAAACGTAATCTCTGCGGAGGAAATATCGAGATAATAACGAACGACTCGTATAAAGCACGAGATTCGCGCGAGGGGCGGTTAACGATTGAAGAAGTCGCGCTATCAGTTATCTTTAAGCTCGATGTTTCTCATCGTCGAGCCTTTCTTACGTCCAACAGCCCCGACAGTTTCGGTTTTGCGGCTCGTTTTAGGACCGAAGTCCAGACTCGACGTCTGCTGACCGGTCCGGTGAATTTGCGGCGTTTCGTGGTTCGAAAAGGCTGCTCGTCCAGGCGGTAAGTCTAGACCGAAACGACAGGTCACTCGTGAATGGAGCCGATGGACCAGCGTCGCGCCGATATTTTGCCGCGTCTACAATAGAGCAATTTTTCGGCCCTGTCGTCCGCACGCTTCTAGAAACTATTTCTCGATGATTTTACGGTCGAAAGTTCCTTTTAAAGGCGTTCGACTGGAAAGTAACATTGTTTAAGGAGGTTCCTACCAGCAGAATTACGCGATCTAGGTACGATTTTACAAGCAGAACATTCAAAAATTATATATCACGATGAAATAATTTTCTTTTCCCTTTTATATTTATTCAAAATATTAAAGAATGTACAGGGTGTTCGGCAATCCTTGGGAAAACTTTAATGAGAGATTCTAGAGGCCAAAATAAGACGAAAATCAAGAATACCAATTTGTTGATTGAGGCTTTGTTAGGAAGTTATTAACGTTTAAAGTACCGTTAGTATTGAATTTTTTTCTCAAAAATGAACAGGATTTCGGGGGTATGTCTATTCACCAAAAATGATTGTAATTTACCCCTGTTACAAGAAATATTTTTTTTCGAATCATTTGAAATTTTTTAATTTTGTCGAAAAATTTGCCCTCCACTGAAATTTTTATCTGGAATGTGGGTAGGATTTCGGGGGTATGTCTATTGACCAAAAATGAGTGCAATTAGCTCACCTAGCTAAAAATAATTTTTTTAGAACGATTTAAAATTTTTTGTTTTCGCCCAAAAATTTAGGCACTTATTGAATTTTTTTCTCGAATCTGGTTAGGATTTCGAGGGTATGTCCATTCACCAAACATAATTGTAATTAACCCCCGCAACTAAAAATAATTTTTTCAGAATGATTTGAAATTTTTTAATAACTTTTTAACGAAGACTCAGTCAAGAAATTGATATTCTTGATTGTCGTCTTACTTTGGCCTTTAGAATTTTCTATTAAAATTTTTCCCAGGTGTGGTCGAACACTCTGTATATTTGTAAATTCTTCATTTACAAAAAAATAATTCTCTTTTCCTTTCTATAATCATTTAAAGTATTAAAGAAAATATAAATGGACTCCCGAGGTCCATTTTTACCCAAACCTCCAAATGACCAGTTTTTCACTGAATTTTTGTATTACTATATTTTTATTATCCTTTATTGTCAGGAGTCCATGTTTTGCTACTACTGTTCAATGAAGATTAAAATGAATAGTTTCCATGGGTCAACGTGGACCCAGAGGCCTCCGTGTTTTTTGCATACAGAAAAAGAATATGTTTGCTAACGAGATAATGGATTTCAGAAAAGTTAGCTAGTTTTAAATGTCATTTTTTAACACGGCATTTAAATCTTCTAATCTAGTCGAAGAAAAATTGACCAGAGGGATCAGAAGAACCGACGTATTATAAAAAATAAAATATAACGCGTCTTGAGCGAACGTGGCGAAGATGGGCGAAAGTAGTGGGCGATTTTCGTACAGGAACTTACATCCTGCCCTTTGGACACGCATAATTTAACGCGGGTCAGCCACGCGAACAGGACAATCTGTTCATCCGCTTCTTCTTGGTCAAGGAGAACACGGACTTCCTTTGCCCGAACGACGCGCCGCATAATTAGAGAATGTGGCGTCGCGAAATGGAAATACCGGCGAGGGCGGTCGCCTTGTAATCAGCTAATTACCGTCGGAATTGTGCGTCGACTGCGAATCGGTTATCCTTTTGTTTGCACTTCGCTTGCTGGTTGCAGCCAAGCAGAACTTGGCGAGAACCCTTCGTGTGTTACGTCGCGACGACGGTGCTTTGAAAACAGATACGCAGGTGGAAACACTCGTTTGCGGCCAAGCTGAATCTTTGTCATTTACTTACCTGCGTAATTAGAAAGCTCGACGCGCCGGAATCTCACCAACCCGTCGCTTAGTCCGTTATTAACCCCTTAACGTACGATTTAATGTAATTTTTCAAACGTATACTATTCAATTTTGTTTAAAGCTGTACAATGGCCACGAAGGAGAATTTGTTTTACGAATACCGCGTGAATGTAAAAATGTGTCGATTTTAATTTAGAAGACTTGATGACGAGTTGCTTCATGATTGTGAAACTTGACATCAAGAACTTGTTACGAATCAGGCTCGTTATTGTATGGCAAAGGGTTAACGCTTGAAGAATTTTAAATAAAATTACTATTACGAATACCTCGACGTTTGGAAATTTTTTAAAATACTAAAATTTCTTTTTTTAAAGCCTCATAACACCTACACAAAGTCTTCAAACTATTCGAATTCACTTCGAACTCGGAGTGTTTCTAAACGAATCCTAACGCTTGAAAAATTTTAAATAAAATTACTATTGCGAATACCTCGACGTTTGGAAATTTTAATTAGGAACATTCCAATTTAAAATACTAAAACTTCATTTCTTTAAAGCCTTGTAGCACCTAAACAAAGTTTCCATCCAGGACAAAAATAACCATCGTAGAAAGATCACGGGCCAAAGTTCACGAATTTTTTATTAACCTCGAAACGTTGAAATGATTTAAGAAAATTCTCCATCTCAAAATTTGCACCGAAAAATTAATTTCATTATCAATATTACAGAACAGAGGAACGAGGACGTATTATTAGCACTTTCTCGAACATTTCGAAGCGTCGAAGAACAGAGAAACGCGGAGGTGGTGGAAATTTTGATCGACAGCGATATTTTCCTGCGTTAATATCTACGCGTGAGTGAAGTGAAATTGCTTTCGAGCAATTACGTCGAGGCAAATACAGTGCTTCTGTACGGAAGGTCGAACCGATCGTTGTTAAAACGCACATGCCACGAGCACGCGGCGAACTCGGTGACTGCATTTTGAACGGCATCCGGAACGAAGGGAATACAACGTGATTGCATTCCGCGATGGTTAATCCACGTATGTATATCATTACGCCTCGATCGCGGCTGCGGTTCGACAAACTCGCTGCGCCGATATACCGATTTCGAGCGTAAATTTTCTGGAAGCGAACGTTTCAGAAAATCATTTCGCGGCCTCTGCGAAACGCGGAATTTCTCACGCTCGAGCGGACTGATTCAGCGGTACGTCGAGTGGAAATCCCGTGGGACCTCGCCAGATGTCCCGGGAGATCCTGGGCAATTCATACGAGCATGAATGTCTGAAACCACGGGCGTACAACAGACCCTGCACCGAACTATACGCGTAAAACATCCCTTAACCCCTTGACGCTCAGATATTTTTCAGATTTACGGTCCCAAATGCTCAAACTTTCCCTAAATTCGTGTATTATAAATGTAATATGTTCTTTTTTTGCATCTCTAATGGTGTACTTTTGCCAAGAGACAGATTATCTCTCTGTATTCTATACAGGGTGGTCCACCTAAATATCTCCTCTAATTGTGAGGGTACAAAAAATATTTTGTATGCTATTTGAATGGTTTGAAAAAATCCTTCTTTTGCAACAAAATTTTTTTCGGAGTTTACAAGGTTATCGATGTTTTTTTGCGTATAATTGTATAATATTTTTTATTGCATTGTGTAGCTGATATAAAAATACGTTCAGGTATGTACCTTACATGACCTTGAAATGACCTTTGAGATCGAAAATTAAATGGAAACGAAAAACTTTTGTCTATCGATGCAATAAAAAATATTATACAATTAATTTAACAGTACATTCTTAAATATATATATTTTCAAAAAATAGAATAAAAAA
Organism: Colletes gigas; assembly: GCF_013123115.1. Lineage (NCBI taxonomy): Eukaryota > Metazoa > Arthropoda > Insecta > Hymenoptera > Colletidae > Colletes > Colletes gigas. Next base: position 10,492,948 of record NW_025106635.1, read on the forward strand.
AGATTGATTATTTTGAGGTCTCTCCTGAGACTGCCCCCTTAATAACATGCTTGTCCAAAGGAAGATACTTCAAATTTTCCTCAAACTATAAGAATGCTTACCATAAATTTTTTAAATTTAACAGTACATTCTTAAATATATGTACTTTCAAAAAAAGATTGATTTTTTTGAGGTCTCACATGAAATTGCCCCCTTAATAGCCTACATGTCCAAAAGGAGATACTTCAAATTTTCCTCGAACTATAAGAATGTTTATCATAAATTTTTGTGTAAAGATATGACCTCTTTTCCCTCGAATAGGAGCCATTTTCAACCGTAAATAAACGATAGGATGCAGAAAATATTTACAAAACGATATCGAAACTATTCAATAAAACATCGAACGAACATCAATATTCGATAAGCTACCTCGAGCACTTTCAATTAATAAATCAGTGCAAATTGTCATTGTATTCATGAGAAGCTTGCCCGTAACCGGGTTCCAAGCGTCCTCGATCGTTGTTCCGAGATCGTTCGCATTGTTGTATCGTCCGCGATTATTGCACGCGTCACGTACAAACCGAAACCATAAATTTTCCAGGAGGATCGAGGTCCGTTGAAAGAGTGTCTCGCGTGTTCTTTTCTTGCAGCCCGATGGCAACCGTGGCCCATGGGGAAACGGAATCCCGATAGCGGGCGACGTTTAATCGACGGATATTGCGCGTGAAACGAAACCGTGGCTCCGGCGATCCTCGCTCGAATTCGCGCGTGGAATTTGATTAGGGTCGAAACAAGAAGCCGAGAAAACGCGAGGCTCTCCGCGCTCGATCCTTAGATCAAACCAGTTTGCTGGCTCGGCGTGTCGGTGGGTAGCGGTAGCGCGATTCTTATCGACAAAATGGTCTGAATATTTGATCGATCCGACTCTCGTTCCGCTTGTAATCGATCCTTTCCTCGTTTGTAAAATCTGCCGGGCTCTGAAATATCGCCACACCTGCCGTTGCTACAGCCCCGCTGATTCGATCGCCATTTTACAACCGCCGCGGCCGCTATGGCTCTGTATCGATCTCCTGCAAGATGCTCGATAGATCTTGCTGGAAATGCTCCTTGTAGATTCCAATTTCAAGTTAGAAAATATTTATACTTCATCTGTGTACTAAAATCCATCGGTGTGAATTGCACGAATTTTCGAAGGTAGCAGTTTCATGTATGATCGATAGATCTCACTTTAAACGCCCCTTATCGATTCGAATTTCAAGTTAGAAAATATTTATGTTTCATCTATATATGAAAATTCATCGATATGAATTGTACGAATTTTCAGAGCTAGCAGTTTCATATACGATAGATCTCACTGTAAGAAAATATTTATATTTCATCCATTACTATAAATTATACAAACTCTCAAGGCAGTAATTTGAATTCGAGGTTACACAATTTTTATATTCGATCCATCACAATGGAGTTAATAATTTCTTTAATATATTTGGAGCCCAAGTGCTTCGATAAAAAAGTAAAATAAAATACACCTTTGTCAACAAACGCAACAGGTAAAAAGCACATTTGAAAACCAATTATCGGACCATTTATAGAAAAATCGATGTCATATAAACATAGCTCTCAATTTTTCTATTTTATCGATCTCGGTGGAGTTAATAGTTTCTTTAATATATTTAGATCCAAGTGCTTCCATAAAAAAATAAAACGAAATATCGTCACCTAACGCAACAGGTAAAAAGCACATTTGAAAACCAATCGTCGAACCATTTGTAGAAAAATCAATATAAACAAAGATCTCCTCTCTGTGTCTCTCTATGGTTTGTTTCCAAGCACGATAAAAGATTAACGAGCATCTCCAATCGCGTGACGCGTACCGCATTTAATTGTTACGGGTACAACTAGATCTCGTCCGGATTCCAGCGTCGCGTTTACCAGCGTCTATTCCCGAGCGGAACGATGTTTTCGCGGCGTGTTTCGAATTAACGACAACTCTTTCGCAAAATGTGTCCATAACGCGGCAAAGGGAATTATATATAGAAATCGTATAGCCGTCGTCGTCGTAGACGAGGAGACGAGGACTCTTTGAGAGAAAGGAAGTTGTTTTGTTGGCTCGCCACCGAACCCGGCATTATCTTATTGCAGATGCTTGTTGTCGCGTGCGAACGTACGCGAATTTTCAACGGTCTATAGCGCGTAAAGGAACTGGAGGTTTCGAGAACATATGGAATTACCGGGAGTACGATGGACGAATTGAACGGGTCCGTGGAACAGCTGCTACCACACGCACAGCACGTGGAACTCGACGCGTACAATTATAGGTTGCTCTACCTATACAAATAGCTGGCAATTTCGCGGAAAGCGAAATGCACGATCGAACGAACCGCCGAGGACGCTCGGGCATTAAAATCGACCGCTGAAGAGCCTCCGATTCGAAGGTGCAAAGCGCTCTCTTCAACGTGGACTCGTTCAAATTAAAAAAATTCATCCATTGACCCTTTGCACTTTGAATTCTATTTCAATTTTGTTATCAGCAGCACCCAACGCTTTTACGTGTTTTATTTGAAGTCTATGTTGACTAAAGAATAGGGTGTTTTATTGGAAATTTGCGTTATTTAAAAAATAAGGCAATTTAAACAAATTCAATTAAATATCTGTTCTTGTATTTTGTAATTTTCAAGTGTATGATATCTCTTTGATACTTGGTCAAATGTCGAGTGGGAGTGCAAAGGGTTGAACAGTGGACCTTAATTTTAGTAAATTAAAGTACATTTATATCCACACGAAGCACACGTCGATAGTGTTTTGTCATTATTTTTTATTATTCGTTGATATATTCGTTCTTTTTGGGGGGGTTCATTTTTAGAAAAAATGAGTTAATGATAGTTTTACTAAATATACTCTCACTTCTCTATGAACTGTGTATGCTGTCTTGGAAAGCTTACAAAAATGTCTGAATTATATTATTGTAGAATTTGAACCTTCTATTAAGGAGTTTCAACAAAGATTTCAATATCATTTTCCGGTATATGAAGTTACGATTTTAGATTTAATAATTACACATATAACACACAATATAAACCAAATAGAAATAAACAAATAAAAACGATACTGTTGAAGTACCACTTTGCACACTGAAATATACTATTCAGCCACCCCTGGGAGAAATTTTAATGGAAGATTCTAGAGGCCAAAATAAGACGAAAATCAAGAATACTAATTTGTTAATGGAGGCTTCTTTAAAAAATTATTAACGTTTAAAGTTCCGCCCGTAATGTATTTTTTTTCTCGAAAATGCGCAGGATTCCGGGGGTATGTCTCTTGACCAAATATGATTGTAAGTGGCCCTCGCAACCGAAAATAATTTTTCCAGAACGATTTGAAATTTTTTAATTTCGTCGAAAAATTTCGCATCTTCTCGAATTTTTTTTCTCGAAAATGCGCAGGATTTCTGGGGTATGTCTCTTGACCAAAAATAATTGTAATTCACCCCCACAACCGAAAATAATTTTTCCAGCACGATTTGAAATTTTTTTTTCGCCGAAAAATTTCAGTACCTCTTCGAATTTTTTTCGCTAAAGTGGGTAGGATTTCAGGGGTATGTGTATTCACCGAAAATGATTGTAATTGAGCCCCACAACCAAAAATAATTTTTTCAGAATGATTTGAAATTTTTTAATAACTTTTTAACTCAATCAACAAATTGATATTCTTGATTTTCGTCTTATTTCGACCTGTGAAATCTCCCATTAAAATTTTTGCTAGAGGTGGCCGATCACCCTGTGTATAGAGAACATGAATTGTATACAAAATTTAATCCATTTAAGTTAAATAATTCATTGTCTTTTTATTGAATTTAAAAGGAAAATTTATAATATAATTAATGCAATAACAATAATGTCAGTCATGCATAATTTTATACCCATAAATGGATTAAATTGTATTTGATTTTTCAATCAAAAATTCAAATTTTTAATTTATTATTAAATTCTATCATAAAGTAATACAGTACTGAATTTTATGGCATACAGTGTTATGCTAATTCTCATTTAATAACAAAATAATGGTCCAGCAATATGATAGTACCGCCATAAGTTGAAAACAATTTCTATCAGTAATCAAAAGTTCATTAACCACGATGAATGGAGGCAGAAAAATTACACGAAACCGACGTTATCGTATCGAATTGCTTCGTAAAGCTCGATAATAGCACCACAAGACAAAGGAAATAATAGCTACTAAATAAAACTTTGATGGAGAAGCGTTCACAACCGTGTGAATACTGAAACTCGAACCGAGAACTCGCCTAATTAATGTTTCCTTCTTCGCCGTAAGAACAAACAAAATTAAGATCACAGGATGTGTGAAAGTTGGAACGTGTTTTGCATTGAAAAGACTACAGAGTGCATTTCAGAGAAACAAAAGATTACGATACTGCAATAAACTGCAGGAAATACACGTTAACGCCACGTGTAATAAATAAAAAACAGAAATTCTACCGAATCTCTATATTCGCGATTTATTTTAACGTTGATTTTTGAAATAACAACAAATATTCTGCATACAAACTGGGGACAAAACAATATTGAAATTGTCAATTGTCGGAACTGTGTTTCTACATTGGTTATTTAAGAACATTCGTCATAAAACGCATATGCAATCCCAGAATCAATTTCACGGTGAAAACAAATGTTACGAGGAAATGTAACGTCGATAATTGGAACGAATAGTAATGAAATAGCTGCGAAATTCGCTTCACGGTTGCAAACGTATAGCGAGCAAAGGCGTTATAGTTTCTGATAAAAACATGGAAAAATTGCGTAATAATGTTTCTTTAATATTCAGCATTCCCTTGCGCAAAGTTCCCGCGTAATACCATCGTTACTGTACTGCACGGAGGAACATATTTTCCTCTAATAGAGATTCTCTTTCCCGGGCATGTTTGCATTGGATTACGAATAATGGGGTGAGAGAGACATCAAAAGAAAGCTCCGTCGGGACGAAGAACCTTGGCTTTCCGGGGTAGCCGGAGCCAAGCAATCCTTCTTTTAGGAAAACTCCGACGAAGAAGAAATTGCTGCGCGGCGGAAATCCTGCAGGTATTTTTTCGAATCCAGGATTTAATGGATCCTGGCGAATATAAAACCCCCACGGAACAAGAGACGAAGTAGTGTGCATTCATTAAAATGCATAAAGAAATAAAGAAGAAAAATATTCTGTCGGTTACCATTTATAAAAAAATCGTTAATAATTACAGAGATTTGTTTGGATCGTTGTTTATTCAGAGTTACATCGTCGATATAAAAGTGGGTTTTATATACAGTAATCCTAAACGCAAATGATCAAATATTTCTACTGTTCCTCGAGCCAGGACCTCATCCTCGAAAAATATTTTTTGCACGTTTGAAAACTGTGGAAACGATTCAAAATTTTTATTTTGCACCAAGAGATTATCATCTATGTGTTTCGATCGATGCAATATTTTTCAACTGGTAAAAATTTCAATGACCGTGTAATATCAGTATTGCACGAATTTTTTCATTTAAAATCTTCGACATCGTTTGAAGGTGGAATCGTAAAGTTGATAGATAGGAAATCGTGAATATTAAATTCTGAGTGGAACGACCTCCCCGACAATTTTACCAACGACACCAAAGAAAGCACTGAATTCTTATTAGGATCGTTTGCAAGCATTTATTATCGAGATATTGTAACATGAGCGCATTAAGGACAATCAACGGTGATTTTCAACGAACGTGCATCGTAAAACGATCTAGCAAGCGTCAACAGTTCCCCACGCCGCGGGCAAACTGTTTACAAAGCTTAAAGCTTTCTTAGACGAACTAATTTGCGCTCCATTCATTGCTCCCGGTGTATTACGCACGAGCGAAATAATATAATTTACGGCCCCGGCAGCTTTCCAACGACAGAGTTCGCCATTACGCAAGAACAAGGGGTTGCTAATTGCCTTGCACCTGCACCCGTACGCGGTTGGAAGAAGCGTTCTTGTAAGACGCCTCGCTCCAGCGAACCTTCGCGAGGAGCAGGGACGGTTTAACGACTCTGCCCTTAAACAGTTTAACGAGGCGGATGTTCCCTGGCCGGGAAGCGACCCTTGGATACCGGCTACATAAACGAACCGTACGTTTTCAGCGTAAAGTCCGCTGAAATATGCGGCAGCACGCAGACCGAAGCGTGCGTAAACGTCGGTTTGCTACGGATGAATTTGTACCGCGCCAGGATCAAAATACAGCTAGCCTCAGAATGGCAATTTGAACCAAAATACTCAGGGTTGCTCGCTAAGGGCACCTCAAAGGGGAAACGCACTGTACTACATTGAAAGAATCGAGATTTTTTTAATTTTGGGGTTTTGAGAAATTTTTAAAGACGTCAGATATTTATTTAAAAAGGCTTACAATACATTCTTGAATATTACTTTTACTTTCAGTCGTCACAGTGGGTTCTCTGAAGTACCCAGAGTGTTTTGTAAGCTTCAAAATGGCAATTTAAACCAAAATACTCAGGGTTGCTCGCTAAGGGCATCTCAAAGGGGAAAAGCACTGTAATGAATCGAAAGAATCGAGATTTTTTTAACTTTGGGGTCTTGTGAAATTTTTGGAGACGTCAGAGATTTATTTAAAAAGGCTTATTCGAGAAAAAATTCTTCAATGTTACTTTTACTTTCAGTTGTCACAGTGGGTTCTCTGAAGTAGTGTTTTGTAAGCTTCAGAATGGCAATTTAAACCAAAATACACAGGGTTGCCCGCTAAGTGCACCTCAAAGGGAAAATGCACTCTAATGAATCGAAAGAATCGACATTTTTTTAACATTGGGGTCTTGAACAATGTTTAGAGACGTCAGAGATTTATTTAAAAAAGCTTACAAATTCCGAAAAAATATTCTTCGATGTTATTTTAACTTTCAGTCGTCACAGTGGGTTCTCTTAAGTACCCAGAGTGTTTTGTAAGTTTCAGAATGGCAATTTAAACCAAAATACTCAGGGTTGTTCGCTAAGGGTATCTCAAAGGGGGAATGCACCGTAATACATCAATAGAATCGAGATTTTTTTAACTTTGGGGTTTTGAGACATTTTTAGAGACGTCAGAGATTTATTTAAGAAGGCTTACAAATTTCGAAAAAATATTCTTCAATGTTACTTTTACTTTCAGTCGTCACAGTAGGTTCTCTGAAGTGCCCAGAGTATTTTGTAAGCTTCAAAATGGTAATTTAAACCAAAACACTCAGGGTTGTTTGTTAAGGGTATCTCAAAGGAGGAATGCAACGTAATGAATCATAAGAATCGAGATTTTTTTAACTTTGGGGCCTTGAGAAATTTTTAGAGACGTCAGAGATTTATTTAAAAAGGCTAACAAATTTGGAAAATATATTCTTCAATATTCCTTTTACTTTCAGTCGTCACTTTCAGATGTAAGAAAATGATTTTGCTTCCATAGTTTCCCTAAATTCTTTTCTGAACTCCTGCAATGCAGCACCACATACATGTTTTCGAAGATGTTCACAATTAATATCTACCTAAACATTGCGTTTCTTTTTCTTTTTCTTCCGATGGTCAAAATAACTAAGAAAAACATCAGCAGATAAAACAGCTGAAAGCGACGAAATTTTTAAAATACCTGCATGAATTTTTAATTTTAAGGTGGATTGAAAAATGGCTAATTTTTTAACTCCATAAAACAGACCTGGATAAAGTGAGTAATCGATAGTTTCCCTAAATTCTATTCTGACCTCCTACAATGCACCACCACATACTTGCTTTCAAAGATATTCACAATTAATATTTACCTAAACATTGGGTTATTTTTTCTTTTTCTTCTGATCGTCAAAAAATAATTAAGAAAAACATCAGCAGACAAAATAGCTGAAAATGACGACATTTTTAAAAAATCTGCATGAATTTTTAATTTTAAGGTGGATTGAAAAATGGCTAATTTTTTAACTCCATAAAACAGACCTGGATAAAGTGAGTAATCGATAGTTTCCCTAAATTCTATTCTGACCTCCTACAATGCACCACCACATACTTGCTTTCAAAGATATTCACAATTAATATTTACCTAAAAATTGTGTTTCGTTTTCTTTTTCTACTGATCGTCTAAATAACTAAGAAAAACATCAGCAGACAAAACAGCTGAAAGCGACGACATTTTTAAAATACCTGCATGAACTTTTAATTTTAAGCTGGATTGAAAAATGGCTAATTTCTTAAGATAATTCCTTGTATAAAACTGCCACTTCGAACTGTTTGTAACGTCATAAAACAGACCTGGATTAAGGAAGTAACCGAACTGCAACTGCGAAAAGTAACATCCTGAAAGGTGAGATATCGAATTTATCGGAGTTCCGTTCGATGGATGAGAAAGATCGCCATTCTCACTGTTAGTCACCAATCCGTGAGAAGGATCGTTAAAAATGAATCCGTTCTTACAGAATGGGACACGGTCATTACCTCGCGGAGAAAACGGCGGTGCAACGTCTGCGAGCAGCAAAAAAAAAGCTTAAGAAGCTGCGCTCCCATGCAATCGTTCGGTACGTTTCACGGATGAGAAGATTTTCACCGTTCAACAAACACCGCCGTCGTTTCCCAGCTTCTGCGGTGCTTTGAACCGGTACCCGTGCTACGCGAAAAACACCATTGGCTTTTGTGAACCACGAGGTCAAGATTAACACCACCGGCGACCAGCGATAAATTCAAAGGAATGCATTAGAGTTACGAAAACAGTCATTGGATTCGATGGAGATTGGACAACCGCGCGTGGGAGGAAAATATATTGAAACGCATCGAGCAACACTTTCGACAAGATGATCTTCAGAAATGGAGCTAGGTGGGTATTATTGAAGGAACTGTGTCTTTTGAAAACAACGTTTAGCCTCTTATCTCGTAGGTAAATATCCGATCCTAGTTGTTGTTGCACAATGAAGGCATTCTCGACTATGAAAATAGTAAAACGTAAATATAGAAGCAGACCTGCAGACTTACAGATCATCTCGAGAACTGCACGTGGGTGGAAATTAGAAATATTCACTAAATTGTTAGTCGAAAACAACCCTTTCTATCAAATAAAAATTCTTTCCTATCTTGTTATTCCATCACACTTTTGTTATTTGATCATCGAGTATCGTTAATTATTGAAAACATCACTAGTTTGATGGAGCAAGTGAACCCTTTCAAAAGCTCTGTCCCAAACGAAATTAGAAATATTCACTACATTGTTAGTCGAAAACAACCCATTCTATCAAATAAAAATTCTTTCTTATCTTGTTATTCCATCACACTTTTGTTATTTGATCATCGTGTATCGTTAAATATTGAAAAAATCACTCGTTTGATGGAACAAGTGAACCCTTTTAAAAACTCTGTCAAAAACGAAATTAGAAATATTCACTACATTGTTAGTCGAAAACAACCCATTCTATCAAATAAAAATTCTTTCTTATCTTGTTATTCCATCACACTTTTGTTATTTGATCATCGTGTATCGTTAAATATTGAAAAAATCGCTCGTTTGATGAAGCAAGTGGGCCCTTTCAAAAGCTCTGGTGTCCCAAACGATCGATGAGCTCGTAAAATATCAAAACAGGAATAACAAATAAAAACCTTCTATTTGATTTCGAGAAAAATTGCACTCTGTGTTGCAGTGAAATTCTGGTTTCCACGAGACAAAATAAATGAATTCGAGAGAGCCCTCAAGACAAATATTGCGTAATCGAAGTAGCCTCGTTTTTCGTAACCTGAATAAATATGACATCATTCGCGTGATTAACGACGTGGATATTAACCTGTCGACGATTCGCTAAATTATACGTACAACGTTACGAGACACGCGACAAATTCTCAATTAGCGCATTCTTTCGCGTACACGGGCACAAATTATTCTGCAATTATCAGCGATTACAGGACACCGTGTTGCACCGTGGAACGCCGACGACGAGTCGTGGATAATTTAACTACCACGAACGTTTAACCGCCTTAAATATAATTTAACGAGGCTCGCCTCTTTAAGGTTGTACGCTATTTGCATAGGCACATGCGCGAGTGCACGCGTATAGACTGCAACCGATGCAACCGTACACGATTCGCCCGGTCGACCAATGTCATACCCGTGTTGCATTCGCGTGCTTTTCCACTTTGCTCATTTATTCGCCTCTAGCCATAAAAAAACAGGCTTCAAGCATTGTTAAACATTCGTTTTTTCTTGGCATTTGCATTTTTAATGTGCTCGTAAAAATTCGAAAAGGTGGAATAAAAATATATATACATTCTGACACGTAATGGGAGTCCCTCTTCAAAACAAAATCGATTTTTATCACAATCTCCAATCTCTTGATCTACGAAACGTAAGATGTAGAATCATTTTCTATCGACAGAACGTAAACTCTACGATTAAATCGTAGATTAACGTTGCAACGAAGAATTTTAAATAAAAAATTTGAAAGTTTCACGAAAGTTTAATTAATACATTTTCTGATCGAGACGACCTGGTCAGAAAAAGGCAAGTCGTGCAACGAGGAGCACATTCAAAGAGTCAGGAGAAATTATGATCAAACAGAAACTTTAAAAGCAAGGTTGTTTGCGTACGAAAGAGTCGTCGCTGACGTAAATAAATCATAAAGTTTCTTTCGCAAAAAGCGGTAGACGTTCTCGGTAGCTTACCTGTAACGCTGTAGCAGGTGCTTGAAAAATAACTAAAACATAACGAGCCGGGACATGATAAACTCCGCTCCTTTTCGGAGTGCCGGAGAATTATTGCTCTTACCAAAATCAAGAGTGGCGACAAGTTATGGCGCAAGCAACTATAAATCACTCGTTTATCGCTCCGATCGGTAGCGATTCCTCGTCTATCGATATATTTCACTCTAATCGAAATTACCTCGAAACATGACTTCGTGATGCGGTCGAGTCTTTTTAAATCTGCTCTTCGAATTTAAATTTATGCTTGTACAGTTAGAAAAATGTTCTGGACTTAATTTCTATGTCTTGTAATTGTTTTCTGCGAAGTGAGGTACGAGTAAGAGATGATTATCGTTAAATAATTCAAATTTGAAATTTCGATTAAAAATAAGTACCGTGTAGAGGATTGGTGTTTGAAAATAGGACCGTAAAACGCCCGAGAAAGTCGTAATGGTGTAAGCAACAAAAGATATAAAGGTACAAGAAAACAAACAACCGTATCCTGCTCTCTGAAGCTACCGCGCCTCGTTGGTACGAGTCGGTATTAAAAAACCCGAGAAACTATGCAGTTAAACATTATTCTCGTACCCCGCGGGGTTGTCGACACTCCGTAATAATTTTCTTTCGGGGAACTGCGAACGCCCAGGTGCTCGCACACTCAAAGTTCCTTGTAACGAAAACAAATTAGGATTAATAGTCGAGCAACGACTTTCCTGATGGCACACGTCGTTCAAACCCTCCGACTTTCGTGTCTGTGAAATTTGTTCGTAAAGTAAAAATATTTAATATTTTAATCGTAATTGTATCCTAATATTTTATCGTAATTTAATCGTAATATTTTAATCGTAATTTGTCTACTATGCAAAGAGAGCCATCGTAGTAACAACTAAACTTTCAAGTTTGCAAATTTCACCCGTAAAGAAAAGCTGTTGTTATTGTTATTATTGTTATTGTTATTGTTGTTATTGTTGTTGCTGTTGTTATTCATTTATTAACGGAAATAAACCCTTTAGTACAAAAGATGTAATATGTAAGGAACCACAAATGTGGATTTTGCCTAATCAAACATTATCACTTTAAATTTTAACAAAATAATTTACAATACGTTGCAAGGATAATTTTAGACCCTCTAATGATTGTTCAATTAAATCAGTTTTAGCGTGTACAAAATTTGCATGACTAATCATTCTATTTACTTTCAGTATAAAATAGTAAGTGATTTCTTAAATTTCTTGATGGTACATAGTATGAAGGGAACAATTGAGTAATCGTTGAACACGAAATATGACCTTTGATTAGCTTACTTACAAATATAATATCTGTGATTTTTCTTCTATTATGCAATGTTTTAAGACTAGTGTTAATAAGTCATCATAATTATGTGATCCCACTATGCCTAGCAAGAAGACGAAGTTTGTGCTGAACTCTCTCAATGTTGTCGATATATGTTTTGTAACATGGAGACCAAATTATCCTGCCATATTCTAAGATAGTTATTCTTAGTAACTCAACCTTGAGAAGACAAGAGAAGTTTGTTATAAAGAACCAGTATACAGTTTGTTACGGAGACACGAAACCTAGGCGTTCGAATAACTCATCTTCGACGACGTCAAACTGTATTTTAGCGATCACATTTCGAAATAAATATTTTTTCAAGTATCTGCAAGTATAGAAGTCTGTTTATCGAATTCCGTTACTTTCTCTCGCGATCCGAATCACGCCGGTTATGAAATACTCGAACACTTAATTTTATGTATCCAGTAGACTTGAGAAGTCTCAATTTCAATTTCCAATCCTGTTACTCTCTACTGGTTCGTATAATCATAATATAAGTCATACACTAATCACATATTAAGCAAGTCAATTTACATATACACCCAACCGTTACTATAAATACAGCGATAGAGGCAGAAGGGGAATTTTAACACACATGTGGGTAACATAGTTCACGGAGGAGTCAAAATTTTCATCTTCGAGATCAGATGTTAGAGAAAATAAATCTAGATAAGACTCTTGAATTTTAGATATGCTAGTTTCCAATTGTCCTAAGACAAAGTTTCGTTTTCGTCAACAATTTTTGGGTTTGGCATGGCAATCGTGTTAAAAGACTCTGTTCCCTACCGACTCGATAATATCGTTGGCAAAGGGTGTTGTCCTTCTTTTGTATTCTCTAAAGATCAGTTGACAATTTGTAGATATGCTAGTTTCCAACTGTCCGAAGACAAAGTTTCGTTTTCGTGAACAATTTTTGGGTTTGGCATGGCAATCGTGTTAAAAGACTCTGTTCCCTATCGACTCGATAATATCGTTGGTAAAAATGATGTCCTTCTTTTGTATTCTCTAAAGATGACATAAATTCATTTTTAAAGCAGAAATCCCAACGAGTCCCTAAGAAACTGACGAGTGTTTCCAAACAAGAGGATCTTCCAGGAAGTCGTCGCGGACAGGTGTTGGCAGGTTTCGACGGCCCTTGAAGCGAAAACAAATCACGATTAACAATACCCCGTAGAGAGGAGAGGCCCGGAGTTTTCATCCTCTTTTGAAAAGCTCATCTGCGCGGTATCTATTCCGGGTTTACTAGGAAAAGCCCCTGTCTCCGGCAGCCGGGAATGCGAGGATGTATAAATACTTGAGGAGTCGGTCCTCTCTTCTTTCCTTCCTCCTTCTCGTTTCTTCCACATTCGTTTCGCCTCGTCTCCTTCTCCCCCGCGTCTTCCTCGACGCTGGCACTCGCCGCTAATTGCCAATACGAAAAATCCAACACCAAAGGAACGCGAGCTGGGAGACTCCTCGCTTCGTCCGCCCAGTCGGTGACTGCCCGGTTTTCTGACACAGTTTAACGCGTGACTCAGACGTCAGACGGATACTTTCAAATTGCAGGTTACGTTTCTTTTTTTCTCTCTCTTTTTAAACGTCCACCGAATACTATCGCCGCACAAACCGCTGCAAACTCGACGATGCGGTTAGCGATTTGTTTCTTTTTTTTTCGCGCGCAAAATCTACAGCGACGTTCTCTTAAGCCTGGAGGTACAACTCAAAGATGTCTCGAAAAGACTTTTTTTATATAAGAAAATATACTATATTGGAGGATTATATTGGTGGAGGTACAACTCAATGATGTCTCGAAAAGACTCTTTTTATATAAGAAAATATATTGTATTGGAGGATTATATTGGTGGAGGTACAACTCAAAAATGTCTCGAAAAGACTTTTTTTTATATAAGAAAATATATCATATTATATTATATAAGAAAATATGGACAATTTAGCCTCGTTTAAGGTCGAAGCCTCACGTATTAAACTTCCAAAGGTCGCCGTTCTTTTATCGACCTTGGATCCTTAAAGGTCTCGAGTTCAGAACCTTTTCTGACCTTGAGAATTCAGAAGTTTACGCACCTTGAATTCCGTGCACCGGGACTTCTTTATTTAGAACTTTCGAGCGTCAGAACTTCATTCATCTCGAACTTCTTGGCTTCGAGCTCTCCAAGTCGCAGATTTTAAACTGGCGATTTAACTCGTTTGGCATGTCTGTCCACTATCGACTGTTTCTACTTATACCAAAGTTCGAATCCTTCATTGGATGTGTGTACAATGAATTTTCAAAGTCGACACAAATTAAATTGTGTGGAACACAAATATACAGAAAGCTTTGGAAAGTCCAAGAAATGCTTTTTCTTAACCTGTTAACATACTTTCCCATTTTATTACAGAGAGATGCATATACTGAAAATACAAGAAAATTTTCATTTATATAATGGACGTAGTTAACAGTTACTGCTCTCTTGAAAAATGTAAGATACTTTCTAGTCTTGTAACGATTCATTTTTCAAACGAGTCCACAGTTTCGTGCTTTGCCAGCAGGGCTCCGTCTGTTTCGGAGCTTCAACTTTAAGTGCGCGCGAAAGACCGAAAACTGTACCGTTAGCGACGAAGGCGCATAAGAAATTTATAAAGGAAGAACCTTGGGGACAAGAGAATGCACCGACCTTGGTTACGCGCAAGATCAGCGTAAAGAAACTTGGTTGCGCCGCGAAGGACGAGCCTCGTCAGAGGCCACACACCACGCACGCCATTGGCTTAAAACGCCTTTAATTAACACGGATTATCAATTAATCCCTCGATAATCTCGCTGTCGGACCTTTCATTGAACCGACCGCGTCGAATCTCGCGCGATTTATACGTCGTTCTATCGCGGGCTGAGATATAATTAAACTTGATCACATTTATGCATATCTCCGTGAAGCAATTCCGTGGAAATACAACCGGTAGTAATAACCGCGAAAATAGTCGTATTAGATTCCGTTTCTCGCTTCCAGTAATTCAGTTGAACGATAACGAATAATACTGTTGGATAAGCAGCCTTAAATTATCGATTTCGGCTCCCGTTTTTAACAATTTTCTTCTATCCGTTTCCAACGAATTCTGTTCGATATTACGAGCTTAAAATTCCTGTCAACCGTGAATCATAGCACAGACCGTCATTCTTCCTAAATGCAATTTCACTTTGCAAAGCACACCTTTCGCGTGTTTTACGACCTTCCCGCCGCTTCAATAATATATCACAATTATTATGAAAGGTGCACAATGATCTGTATTTACTGTCAGATTATGTTGCACGGCTGAATTAGCCGCAATGCATCACGTCGCTTAACGATTTCACCGCCGAGATCTATTCCCTTCTTCGAGCCAGCCAGTAACTTTGTGTTCTGAATTATTAAGCAACTTCTAAGCAACGGGGATGACAGTTCTGTACCACGCAGCTTGGAGAATTGCCACATCTCCGTTGGCATGCCAGCCAGACTCTCTCCGCTGGTACCGAAACGCCAACGTCGAGCTTCTTGCACGAGTGTATCGCGATTCTGCTGACCGTATCTCCTCCTTCAAGTTTCTTCCCACCACCTCCGAGACTATAGGCGCCTCGAAAAGATCTAATGAAATATGGAGAACCACTTCCTCAAACGATTCCCAAACGGTCTGCATCCGTCATTCGTATAATTTCTATCGTTGACCTCCCAAAGATACCGTTTTAAATACCGAAATAGCAAACCGGTATTCGTAATCCAAATCTACCAACCGCGTAACGCGACGCGAGATTGACAGATGCCAATAATAGTTTCAAACTTTTCTTTATTTCGAGCAGAATGTAGGTCGTCGACGAACTGTTAATTAACGGATAAATACGGTTTGGCATTGAGATTCCAAATTTTGTATAAGATTAAGATAGAGGGAACTCCACTTTTACATCTGTCAGCCGCTATCTGGCGTTCGCGGAAGCACGGTCGGGTTATCGTGCATAAATTTGAGATTGGCTGCCGGAAAACGGCGAATGTAGGGCGACACGTTGCTCCAACAGCGTCTGTTATTTTCGAGAATCCAATCGAGCGTTAATTAAAGGCCAACGACACTTTACCGAACGCAGAAAAAGCACCATCGAGGTTGCGCTTTGAAAAGTAACGCGGTTCAGTGCGCGGATCGTTACAATATTTCGCTAACCGACATATCCCGTTCGAATTGAATTTTTTCCCCTCGCCCGATCAAACAATAAAAAAAGTTGAACAATAAGTTACACGCCACTAATTGGGTTAAGGTGACCCGGAGGGCAATTTCGCTGGTTCGATCAAGATTTCGCTTTTTCTGCACTCATCGAAACCTAGATGGCCTTTAACACTTTGACTGCTTCCCCACTATAAAACTAAAACAATTGAAACGAAATTGAAACGTTAAATAAATTTGAATAGGACGAAGTTTAACTTATGCCACGAAAATATTTCAATATTAATTTGTTCCAGTAGTCGAATCTCGAGACAGAGAGAAGCGTTCAATAACGAGCGTCTTCGTGAAGGGAACGTCTGGCAACGAGGAGTTTAACGGGCGTTCTCCAAACGCACGGACCCAAGAAGATACATCAAATTCAGACTATTTTCGCGCCGGAGATTTCCCTGTCCGTAGCATTTCACGCTGCCAATCCGCCTCTGGTACGCGCGAAACAAGAACACGCCAAAGTCGCGCTGGCGTCAGAACGGAGACTGCGTTTCTGCGAGCGAACGCACCTGCTTCGACTTTAAGTGTCCGAGTAAACGCACGGTCCCATTTGCATGAACATATGCGCTCGAGGAAGATCTTGATGGGAACACGATAGTTATCTAGACCGAAATGGGGATGGCGGACACGCTTCAGGACGCGATAAAACGCGCGCACGCGATGCATCCTGCCTCACTGGTGGTCCCCTTGTTGTCGAACCAACCTCCACCCATGTTTCAGCGCGTATCGTACACGAAAAAATATAGATCCGGGACTGGAGCTCGCTAATCTACCCTTACGGGGCACGAACACGACCGCCATTTTTCGATTTTACCGATTATTCGGTCCGCGTCTTCGTCGAGAATTCAATTTTCGCGCGTCTGCTTCCTTTGTTCACGTTTTAAGCCTTTTCACTCCTATGTCGAAGTCGATATTTTTTCAAGTCCAAACCAAAGAGATATCATACACTCAAAAATTACACAATACTACGATAGTGTAAATAAAACATGTATTTCATTGAATTCGTTTAAATTTGTTAGTTAATGTAAATTTCAAATAAAACACATGAAAGCGTTGGGAGCTGCTCGGAACAAAATTGAAATAGAATTCGAAGTGCAAAGGGTTAAGAAGATTATGAACTGTCATGGCCGTCCAATTTCTCGAAATCTTCTTTCATATTTTGAGTCTTTGTTTTACTAGATTAATTAGTACAATAGTCCCTCGCTAATGTACCCTACTTTTCCCTTCGATAGTGTTCGCGGAGTCATCCCCACCCATTCCTGGAACTGCAATGATAAGCTGACTGTTGCAAATCTGGTGATTAAATGTGCATAGAACACTTCGAGAACATGAACAATGAAGTTCAAGAATGATGAAGAAGAAATACACAAGGACTTGATATTGAAGCAATTAAAAATTCGACAGGGAAAAATAGATTGACAATTACTAGTGAACATGTTAGAAGTCGTATGGCTGAATGTTGCAAATCTGGTGATTAAATGTTCATAGAACTGATACTTCCTCGAGAACATGAAAAATGAAGTTCAAAGAACAGAAAGAAGAAATACACAAGAATCTGATGCCAGAGCAATTAAAAATGCGATAGGGAAAAATAGATTGACAATTGCTGGTGAACATGTTGGAAGGCGTAACGTTATTAACGAATTAGCTCTTACTGTTTTTTAATCAACCATATGGAAATCATGCAATGTGTAAAAAGCTGCATGCTTCGATTTCTGAATGATTTTAGAATCTATAGACTAAACAAACGTTGAACATTTCTCTCTATTTCTTTCTTACTTTCAGAGATAAGAATCGACAATTTCGTAGTACTACGAGCAAGCGAACACTAACATGGGAGAACACTGTATAATAATTCTGAATCTATTTCTATAATCGACTTAAATTCTATACATATAATTTTGTTATTATAATAGTCTGGTATATCGATACGAATGTGTATTTCCTCGAATGGATATTTCCTAGACGGTCACCTTGGCTAACCACCATTTTGCAGAGGGCGCTCGATGAAACTTGAAAAAATGGCCGACCTGCAGCTGCGCCCGATCTGCACGCTCGGTGCGTACAAGGTACACCGATTTCGCGGATACAGGGCGATCCTAATAACTGTAATTATTCCGCTGGTATGTAAACGAAGCGCGACTCGATCGACGGTATCCAGGTTCGGGTAAAACCGGTGAACGAACGATCATTAAAACGCTTATCGTTCCCATTTAATCTCGTGTGCTTTACATTGATGAATGCACGCAAATGATAGGCTTGAATCTGCCCGCATCTCTATCGGAATAGAGACATCAGTAAATAATCACGGCGATCGATCTTGGGGCAAATTTTCAGTCTAGGAACATTTACCTAATTACCGTCCGTAATTATGCTTTCGCGTGTTTAGATCCAGCCGCTATTGAATCAAATTGTGGGATAAATCGCGGCGAACAGTTTCACGGGACCGCGAAAAAACTATCCTTCCGGCGATCGATCTCTGATAAAACCTTGCGTGTCTTATTAATATATTTTCGAAACGTAAAACAAAGAAATTAAAAATTGGCAGAAATAGTTAAAAACAATCGTAGCCTCATTTAAACGTACAGAAGGATATATATCAAATTTCTTTTTGGTCTTACAATAGCTTCCTTAACCCCTTCCCATACAATAACGAGCCTGACTCGTTACAAGTTCTTGATATCAAGTTTCACAATCATTAGGCTACTCGTCATCGAGTCTTGCTTATTAAAATCAACACATTTTTACATTCACGAGGTACTCCTAAAACAAATTTAAATAAAATTAAATGCTAGACGATTAAAAATTAATTTGAAATTAAATTGTATATCAAGGGGTTAACATCGTGGTATAATAATAATTATTTCAATAGATAAGGTTAAAATTTCTGTTTATTTAAAGACGGAAGAGCCGCCACGGACTTTCGAGATGCAACGTGGAGGTATTGTTTGCGTACTGAAAATCGAAGGAACGAGGCTATCGAAAGTATTTTCCATGCTCGCTGTACGAACACTTTTTACGCGTAGCTCGTTTCGCGGACGGTCGCGATGAGGTTGTTAAATTCCCAAGCACGTGTCTAGGTATTCGAACCTATAAAGCGCCCGTAATCGTCTGAATTCTCGCACGCGCCGTAGTCGTTCCTCTCCGCTGAATCACGCCCGCGGGGATAAGGTATTCTCGCGCGTCGTGGTCTCAGGCTTTCGCATAAACGGCCGTGTAACGAAACGAGAGGTAACCGCGCAGGTACATTTACATAAAACACGAAAGCCGTGCGTGTCTTCCACGTCATAGATGCGCGTCCCGGCTGGCTGCACGTGCACGCGTTGCACTTCCCGGTGGTGGACACGCCACGTGGGCGACGCGGAGAACCCATCGGAAGAGACAAAAGGCCTCGACGTGCCGTGGTCCCTTTGAATCACCGAAGGGCCATTGTAACAAGTTCGGAGGAGGAACGACGTGAAAGCCTCGAGAGCTTTCGGCGCACCAGCGTGTGAGAGCTTCGCTCGCGACGCGTCCTTAATCCATCCCATCCGGTATTAATTTCTCGCGATACGGATCGATATCCGCGTGACGCTACGATCTTTCGAATCATTAAACCGGGAACAACGTCTCCAACGTGAGGCCAATTAGGCTTTTCGACTCTGTTTACTGTCTCTGTCAATGTTTCTAGTGTGCGTCCGTAGATGGGTAGCGAGAGGAGACAAAAATGATACATATTAGATAATGAAAACAATTTACGCAAAGAAACTAGTTATTTTTTGTGAAAAATGTGAAGTAGTATTGTTTGGGGCTACCAAAGGATGATCAAGACTTGCAAGATGTAAACTATACGTGGATACAAAATTATTTATATGTATTTCGAGGAGACATTTATGGCCACATATTATATTATCAGTAACGAATTTTTTTTTCGAAAGTGCGTATGATTTTGGAAGTGTGTCTAATCATCAAATATGATTGAAATTGACCCCAACAACCGAAAATAATTTTTTCAGAATGATATGAAACTTTTTAATTATCAGGGCAACAGACAGTTATGATCAGACATTATATTTTCAGTAATGAATTTTTTTCTCAAAAACGCGTAGAATTCCGGGGGTATGTCTATTGGCCAAAAATGATTGTAATTGCCCCCTGCAGCTAAAAAAATTTTTTTTAGAACGATTTAAAATGTTTGGATTTTGTCGAAAAATTTATCCACTTATTGAATTTTTTTCTCGAAACTGGTTAGGATTTCGAGGGTATGTGTATTCACCAAAAATGATTGTAATTAACCCCTTCAACCGAAAATAATTTTTCCAGAACGATTTGAAGTTTTTTTTGTCGAAAAATTTCAGCAGCTACCCCCTGTCGATTTTTCTTAAAAATTCGTTTTTCATTTTTTAATTTCTTGGTTGTCGCTCTATGGAAATGTAGTGTAATCTTTTTTGCAGGTACCCATGAGCTCTACTTCATAAATAGAATTCAATAAAATACACTCGTTTGAAAAGAGGACTATTTGTATGGATCAATATTGCATCTGCATTCTTGAATGCTAGACGTAGTAAGCTTCGAAGAACTATAGACTATGCTTCAGTATATACTGATCTGGCGGAACAAGGGAAATGATAAAAGGTTCGTGGATAAGTGTGTTCGAAAAATCGAATAGGAAAAATGGTACATTTACATAGTAAGTGTTGGCACGTTACATTGCTTTTCGGTGCAATAAACACGTAAGTGCGCAAATTTGTTCCGACAAGTATATTAGCCTATAGATCAAAGGGTATTTCGCAATGGTAAGAGCGTTACCATTAAGATAAGTATGCCAAAGGCGTACTGCTACACTTGCGCGCACAATAAATGTCGATGGAAACTATTACAAAATACATATTCCACGGTGAGAACGAGTTTTAATACCGCCGGGAGAGATTTATCACCCGATTTTATACTCACTTAATGGAACGTAACAAAAGATATGAGAAATTCAGATTTCCCCCGCCGATAATGACGTGACTCATTAATTTTAATTTCAGAAAAACGGAACGTGCGACGGCCCCGCGTAATCGTTCCTACGATCGCGGCGCGTTTCAACTAATAGCACAGTGTCTGGTGGAATGAATAAGGTTCTCAAAACAGAGATCATAATAGTTGTTATTACAACAAAGCGGTCGTTGCACAAATATCTAAGGCACGACCATCCCGCCTGTCGTAAATCATACGAGCATTGACATTTTCTTCTGTGTTTACGTAACGTCTCGTTAATTATCTTCGCCGCGATACTATCGACTCTCTGACCCAATTAATCTTCACCGTGGCGCAGGCAACAGAGAAAGGAGGCGACTTCGTCGTGTGAACTTTTAGAAGCGGTTATTGATTATTCATTAATCTTGCAAGAAAAACGACCGGATCGTTCGCACGACCTTATCTCGACGGTAATTATCAATTATTGGTCCTATCTCATTAATTGTTGCAACCCCTGATGTCTGTATACTTAAACATCACTTACGGAGATTAATTGGCAAGAAAAAGACTAACAGAAATTAACTAACATCCACGAGCAGACGGGTTCCTGAAATAGGAATCAAAGCTAGATCTAAAATACTTCGCCTTCGACCTTTTCACGTTATATCGTGCTAATATATAGCACAGAGAAAATAGTTCGAGGTCCCAGGATGTAAAAAACAAAAAGTCAAGTATTTTAAATAAACATTTCGAGAACCTAAGATTTTCAAAGCTTATTTTACGTCCAAAGAACATCAAAGTGACTCGAAACTCTACGTTCGTATGTTTGTAAAATTGTAAATACCACAACGCGAGGACGCAGGTTAATAATCCCCCGAGTGCCATAATTAGAAAAGCAATCAGCTTATCAGAAACGTGATAACAAAGGCTCCGTGACACGGGTCGCTCAAAGAGCGTGAAAGTATCCCATTAACGCGAATAAAAAGCGAAATAACACGGTACAGACAGAAAAGAATAATTCACGACCGTGACCGTGACACGACTAAAAGCAAGGTCGTGCAACAAAGGGACCTGGCAGCGCCGCATGATCCACCATCGTCACGACGCTTTCTTCGTGACTGGCGCGTTTCGCATCTAATCGCGGCATTGTGAAATCAATTAGAAAAACGTTGACCGTGCTCAATCGACTTTGCCTGATTTATTCCAGCCGCGCGTTAATCAATATGCTGGAAGCGCCGAATCGTTTGCATAAATGCAGTCTCGAACGCCGCGCGGAAAAAGTAGGACGTACTCTCGAATCGAATTGGTAATTCGCGTGACAAAATATAGTTCGATTATTATAATGCGATCCCGCGTTGATTACAGGCTTATCGTGCGGTTGAAATTGTGACATTAACAGTATTACGAAAGAAAGAAAATTGTTGGCTCCGATCCTCGTTCTCTATCAAGTTCAAGTTGGGTCAATAAATTTATAGAGACTATTTCAGTATGGATGTTTGTACATGAAAAAGCAAATCGAAAATGAAGAATAACATTTTTTCATTTGAGGCTTTGTTATCGAGACAATTGAATTTGAAAGTTTATTGATCGAACGAGAGTGGATTTGGCGTGTCTGTTCACGACCCACTGTTTCTACTTATATTGAAGTTGTCTATCGTGCGTATGTAAAATCGATTTTCTGGAAAACGAAGCTTCAAATGAAAAAATTTTGTTCCTTTTCATTGTAGCTACATAAAAAAATAAATCGAAAATAAAGAATAACATATTTTCATTTGAGGCTTTGTTATCGAGACAATTGAATTTGAAAGTTTATTGATCGAACGAGAGTGGATTTGGCGTGTCTGTTCACGACCCACTGGTTCTACTTATATTGAAGTTATCTATCGCTCGTATGTAAAATCGATTTTTTGGAAAACGGAGCCTCAAATGAAAAAATTTTGTTCTTTTTCATTGTAGCTACATGAAAAAATAAATCGAAAATAAAGAATAACATATTTTCATTTGAGGCTTTGTTATCGAGATAATTGAATTTGAAACTTCATCGATCGAACAACAGTGGATTTGGCGTGTCTGTTCACGACCCACTCTTTCTACTTCCATTGAAGTTGTCTATTGTGCATATGTAAAATCGATTTTCTGGAAAACGAAGCCTCGAATGAAAAAATTTTATTTCTTTTCATTGTAGCAGCATGAAAAAGCAAATCAAAAATAAAGAATAATATTTTTTCATTTGAGGCTTTGTTATCGAGATAATTGAATTTGAAAGAGTGGATCTGCTGTGTCTGTCCACAATCCACTGATTTTACTTACATTGAAGTTGTCTATCGCGCATATGTAAAATCGATTTTCTGGAAAAGGAAGCCTCGAATGAAAAAATTTTGTTCTTCATTTTCGATTTATTTTTTTACGTAGGATTTTATTTTATTTTTATTTTAAGCTCGACTCGGACGATTCGATAAAATACGCGATGTAATTAAAAATTGCTCAATGGCCTTTTCGTCGACATTAATCAGCGCAAGGTTAATCGGGGCAAAGACAAGCACAATCAAAGTTGCACGGTTATCGCATCGTGTCACCGGTAATTAAAGCGAAACGTAAACCAGAGCAGACCGAAATACATTAGTAGAACCTTAATTCGAACCTCCGTTACAATGCTCTATTATCGAAACACACTCTGCTCGAAATTTCCATAAAGCCTGCAGATCCTTTCACGAGATCTACTATAATTATTTTCTACTATCAACAAGAGAGTGAACAATATTTAGAAATCAATAAACTCTTTTTTAAATTATCTTGCATCCTGAACGTTTCTAAATTAAATTTCTTTTCGTCCAGGATAAAATTTTGCAATCTTTTTGCCCATCGAAAATGATTATTAACCCTTTGCACTCCGAATTAAATTTCAATTTTGTTACCAGCACCACCTAACGCTTTTAAGTATTTCATTTGAAGCTCACGTTAACTAAAAAATAAAACAATTTAAACAAATAGAGGAACAAACAAATCCAATTAAATATCTGTTTCATTTACATTACTGCTGTATTTTGTAATTTTCAAGTGTATGATATCTCTTTGGTTTGGACTTGAAAAAATGTCGAGTCATACACGACATGGGAGTGCAAAGGGTTAGCAGTTCGAATGTTCTATTTCAACGCAACAAATCGTACAAAGTATTTGCAAAAGATACAAGCGTACGAGTGCTTCTTTCATGAGCGTTCCCGTCGGTCGCGCGCGACTAACGAAAGAATAATGGAGGTTCTATAGTAATTTCGAACCTGTTTCGCGACAAGAAGGAAGCTGGGACACGTGACCGCGACCGGGATTTCGTTTCACCGACTTTCCGCGTCCGGTCGTGTACCCTCTCGTCGAACGTATCAGTAATTCAGAGCTTGTCGCTGTCGGCCGCTGCGGAGGACTTCTGGCACGACGCGAAAAACCGGTGCATTGACTTGGCTATGACGTAAAAGAACGCGGTCCGTTTCTTCTCCGGACGTCTGCGGGCCGCCTTTCAATGGGAGTCGCTTCGATTCACGTTTATTCGACTTCCTCCCGTATCCCGACGCGGGCATTGGCATCGCACCCCGGCCGTACGAGCTCGGGAAAAGGTGCAAAGCAAGGCTTTGTCTCGCGAAAATGTCTGAAGACCGAGGAACTCCGGAACAAAGAGTCGCGTACCCTTTCAGACGGATAGAAAAGTTTTTAAAGAGGTTCCTGCGAGACGCGTTTCGAATTTCGTCCGACCAACAACGTACACGTCCAGTTTCTCTAAATCACAGTCCTTGCAGAAACGATCTTTCTTATCTTCGAGTAGTCTCACAATCTTTCGAGAATCCTCAAGAAAGGAACTAAAACATTTCATATTTTTGATTGCATTGATTGCACTGAAATAAAGCATTTCATATTTCTGATTACATTGATTGCATTAAGATATTTTATTTTCAAAAGCGTATCTACGGTCTATGACGAAATGTTTATATCCAGTTCGTTGATTAAAACAGTATTTTGGCCAGCTCTGGTTCTGACCCTGGTCGTAACGACCCATTGTGTCGAATCTTACGTAACAGTGCCCCTTTAAACCGCCAGAAAGCAACACCCCCGCTTCAACCCTGCGTACGTACGGCACTGCGCATGCACCTCCCGACCACCGCACTGGCGAAGGTCAAAGAATGCAACTGGGATGGTTAATATAAGCTTCGATTGAAATGCAGCTCGCGAAGGAGACGAGGACGTCGACCAGTCTGCGCAGTGCGTTCCATGTTCGAAACTCATCTCGCTTCTTCCTCTTCGACGCTCCCTTCGCTCCCCCGACCCCTCCGCGGCTGCTACAGAATACTTAATATGACGAAACCATGCTTCATCTTATTTCATCCCGTCTCACCTCCGTGTTATCCATGGATAATGCAGATGTTCGCGTTTAATCCCATTCCGTTTTAATTTCACTCGGTATCCATCAACCTGGCCTGCTTTCCCGCGTGTTTCCTTCTGTTAACATTGAGCGTGGCATATTGTATGTGTCGCGAGAATTTATGATTCTCTCTTCCTTCGATCTGTTCGCATTTTACTGTTCTCGTTTTGCACGCCCTTATTTTACCTTGAAACGGTTATTCGACGACGCAAACGCACAATGGAAGCTTCGACGAATTTTACTTTCGATTCGAACGTTCACGTTTAGTTTCCTATGTACTCTGCTCGTTCAACTGCCAAGAAATATCTCTCCGTTACGCTATCGCGCGTCGAAAAGAAAGCGTGTACTGTGGTTGAATTTTTAAAACTTTTCGAGTGCCGACAGCGATGTGCTTTTCGCGATGATGAATCTTAGAAATATTAAATTTCAGCACCATAACAACGTGACTCTGTTATTTTGAGGGCTACTTATACATAGCTTGCTTTTTTAACGTGATACAATGTTTCGTAAAATGAACCTCAGATTCGTAAATTGAACATCTCTATCCCTTCCAAATAAGAAAATCCTCCTTAGAGCTCAATGAAACTTGAGACATTTAAAAAACGATACGAACTGTCTGTAAATATCTGCTGATGTTGAATTACTTCTCGCGATGATGAATTCTTAGAAATATTAAGTTTCAGCACTATAACAACGTGACTCTGTTATTTTGAGGGCTACTTATACATAGCTTGCTTTTTTAACGCGATACAGTAATGATTCGTAAAATGAACCTCAGATTCGTAAGTTGAACATATCTATCCCTTCCAACCTCAGATTCGTAAGTTGAACATCTCTATCCCTTCCAAATAAGAAAATCCTCCTTAGAGCTCAATGAAACTTGAAACATTTAAAAAACGATACGAACTGTCTGTAAATATCTGCTGATGTTGAATTACTTCTCGCGATGATGAATTCTTAGAAATATTAAGTTTCAGCACTATAACAACGTGACTCTGTTATTTTGAGGGCTACTTATACATAGCTTGCTTTTTTAACGCGATACAGTAATGATTCGTAAAATGAACCTCAGATTCGTAAGTTGAACATATCTATCCCTTCCAACCTCAGATTCGTAAGTTGAACATCTCTATCCCTTCCAAATAAGAAAATCCTCCTTAGAGCTCAATGAAACTTGAAACATTTAAAAAACGATACGAACTGTCTGTAAATATCTGCTGATGTTGAATTACTTCTCGCGATGATGAACTCTTAGAAATATTAAATTTCAGCATTATAACAATGTGACTGTTATTTTGAGTGCTACTTATACATAGCTTGCTTTTTTTAACGTGATACAGTAATGATTCGTAAAATGAACCTCAGATTCGTAAGTTGAACATATCTATCCCTTCCAACCTCAGATTCGTAAGTTGAACATCTCTATCCCTTCCAAATAAGAAAATCCTCCTTAGAGCTCAATGAAACTTGAAACATTTAAAAAACGATACGAACTGTCTGTAAATATCTGCTGATGTTGAATTACTTCTCGCGATGATGAACTCTTAGAAATATTAAATTTCAGCATTATAACAATGTGACTGTTATTTTGAGTGCTACTTATACATAGCTTGCTTTTTTTAACGTGATACAGTAATGATTCGTAAAATGAACCTCAGATTCGTAAGTTGAACATATCTATCCCTTCCAACCTCAGATTCGTAAGTTGAACATCTCTATCCCTTCCAAATAAGAAAATCCTCCTTAGAGCTCAATGAAACTTGAAACATTTAAAAAACGATACGAACTGTCTGTAAATATCTGATGATGTTGAATTACTTCTCGCGATGATGAACTCTTAGAAATATTAAATTTCAGCATTATAACAATGTGACTGTTATTTTGAGTGCTACTTATACATAGCTTGCTTTTTTTAACGTGATACAGTAATGATTCGTAAAATGAACCTCAGATTCGTAAGTTGAACATATCTATCCCTTCCAACCTCAGATTCGTAAGTTGAACATCTCTATCCCTTCCAAATAAGAAAATCCTCCTTAGAGCTCAATGAAACTTGAAACATTTAAAAAACGATACGAACTGTCTGTAAATATCTGCTGATGTTGAATTACTTCTCGCGATGATGAACTCTTAGAAATATTAAATTTCAGCATTATAACAATGTGACTGTTATTTTGAGTGCTACTTATACATAGCTTGCTTTTTTTAACGTGATACAGTAATGATTCGTAAAATGAACCTCAGATTCGTAAGTTGAACATATCTATCCCTTCCAACCTCAGATTCGTAAGTTGAACATCTCTATCCCTTCCAAATAAGAAAATCCTCCTTAGAGCTCAATGAAACTTGAAACATTTAAAAAACGATACGAACTGTCTGTAAATATCTGATGATGTTGAATTACTTCTCGCGATGATGAACTCTTAGAAATATTAAATTTCAGCATTATAACAATGTGACTGTTATTTTGAGTGCTACTTATACATAGCTTGCTTTTTTTAACGTGATACAGTAATGATTCGTAAAATGAACCTCAGATTCGTAAGTTGAACATATCTATCCCTTCCAACCTCAGATTTGTAAGTTGAACAACTCTATCCCTTCCAAATAAGAAAATCCTCCTTGGGGCTCAATGACACTTGAGACATTTGAAAACCGATACGAACTGTCTGTAAATATCTGCTGGTGTCGAATTTCACTTCCACTGTACGAAATATGAACCTACCAAGCCCGGAGCGATGCTCATTTCGAGAATCCATTACTGTATACGCGTGTGAAAATTCGACGATTGCAACGAGTTTTGAAAAAGTATAAAGGCGAAATGAATGTTAATACTTGTGGGCCCAGCACCGTTAGCAGGCGTGTAGCGTTTGAATGGTACTCGAGATTCACGAGTGGAAGTTTGACAGTCGATGATAATCGACGGCGTGGCAGGCCACCATCCGTGTCATTGACGTCATCGAGGAGGATCTCTGACTACGCGTATTTTGGCTGGACCACACGCAGCCTGTCGATCGCGAGCATAATTTGAAAAAATGTACTAAGAAGCGTTGGGAACTTCCCACGTACCTGCGATGCAAATTGTTCTCGAGCCTAGAAATGTGAAAAACAACAAAGAAATTCAACGATTCCCACTGAATCTCGTTAAAGTTTACACGGTGTGTGCTCTTTCTGACATCACTAGACAACTTTTCAGGCTTGATTACGACTATCGTGTTTACGCTTACATCAATATTTAAGGTCGTGGCTCGATATGAAAGAGCCATTGATGGAAGTCCGCGGACCTATCTTTCGATCGAAAACAGTTCTGTTCAAATACTCTGCACGAGCAGAATATCCAAGAAAAATATGAAGATATTCTTAAACCTTCGGTGAAATAGAAGAGATATAAAAATAAACGGAAAACCGAATCCAGTCTCGATGGCGACAGTGAAAAGACGACTTGGTTGTAAAAAAATCCCTTTATTAAAATCGTAAAATAACGTTAAAACTCGAATTAGGTTGTAAAACCTTATGAACCTCGTGAGTTCACCCTCTTGCTCTATCTACATTTTACGTTTGTTTTAATCTAACGAACGAAGTCGTTAAAGAAACAAATAAAAGAATATCCGTACGAACTTTCACGATAGAGATCATTCGAGGAACCAGTCCCAGAAGTTTTTCTATTATTCACGAAGATGTAACTCGCCCATTACGAAAGATGAATAGATTGAAAAGAGTTCCAATTATAATGTTTTATGAGAAACGTTTATTTATTAAACAATCGTTTAATAGCGTTTAGAGTCTAATAATGATGCGCGTCGATATCTCAGCTCGTCGTGTTTCATTCATTACGATTCAACCGCGTGTTACCTTCTCCCGAGCCGTCTTGTATGGATTGCCTTATTTCATTCCCTTAGGCCGAGCCTCTCGACGTCACCTTTGACACCACGTGTGCGCGGACGGTAGTTGGATTTAACATCTGCCGCCGCGTTACAACCAGGAAACCGCGGGACATTATTGTCCAGATGCCGACGACCATCAACAAGGCGCGCGTGATGACTATCAATCCGTAAGAGTACAAAACATCGTTGACTAGGGGGAGACATTCGTCTCCGATGAAGACGTACAAATCAGGAAGGGCCTTGACGTTTATTCCCTCTTTGTTCGAATCGGGTTCACGGGTCAACCGCGTGGGATATTTTAAGCGAAATTATCCAACCAACGATCGACGTCTTAACGTCGCACCGACCAGAATGCCAAACGCCTACACAATAACCAGACGAGGATTTTATCTCGAACAAACGACTAACATAATTAATATACACGATTTTCTATCGAATGTCTCGTTTTTACTATTAGGATGTTTAATTTAAGGATGCAAAATTATAATTAAAATAATATAAGAAATTACAGCACGTATTTTCGTTACTTGGAAGACCATTTGCAGACCATCAGGGACTCGTTATTTTACTTAATTAAATCGATATTTGAGGTTTTAGGTCATTTTCTTGAAACTTCCTTAATGTTGATTCTACGTGATTATAATTTTTTGGGGCAAGTAAAAATTTACGAATTTCTTGATTTTGTAAATATTTTTTAAAGATTAAATTTACAGTAAAGAAATAGAAGAAGCTTTAAGACCATCAGGAACTGCCTCATTTTTCCATAATAACAATTTTACTTAATTAAATCGATACTTGTTGTTTTATGTAATTCTCTTGTAACCTCCTTAGTCTTGATTCGTGTACGTTTAGTTATTTTTGAAGCAAGTAAAAATTTACGAATTTCTTGATTTTGTAAATATTTTTTAAAGATTAAATTTATTGTGAAGAAATAGAACAGGCATTAAAAGCGAGTAATAGATGCTCCACTGGTGAAAAAGTCGAAACGAGAATCGACCGGTATCGATGACTAAATTAACAGAGATAATTAGAGAGCATAGTACGAAATACATCCAATAAATCAACGGTAAACACTACGCAGGACATACGTCTCTAGTTGGATTACTATAATGCAGGATACCAGATAGCACGCCACGGTATGTATGCCAATTTCCAGATACATCCGCAACGTAGGTCAACAACCCCTCGCATACAATACGTATTTCGCACCGGTACATCGTGCACGGGATATATTTCAAAGGCCCCGGTGTAATATAATATTCTTGCGTCGAACAATGTGAATTCTGAAACACTAAACGTGCATCACCTACGACTTTCATAATAATACCGCATTTCGATCGATAGCGACCAACAATATGATATTCGCGTTTGTGGAACCGAAAATCCTTCGTTCTGCTTATCCCGCGGATGGAAAACCGCGCATGAAACTTCTTCTTTGCGGATACTCTGGGATAACTTCGTAAGACATATACCTATATACAAAGAAAACCTTCCACGAAAGAGATTCAAAGGATTTTGATAAAAGTGCAATACTACTGGCGGGCGAAAATAGGATCGAAGTTTTGTAAAGTGAAGAATTGAAACCAAATGAAAATGTACAGAGTATACAGAAATGTAAAATTCTGCGTTTTCATCGTAAGAAAACCCCCGTTATACAGGGTGCTGGTTCGGCCACCCCTAAAAAAAATTATAATGGGAGATTCTAGAGATTAAAATAGAACGAAAATCAAGAATTCCAATTTGCTGATGAAGGCTTCGTTAAAAAGTTATTAACATTTAAAGTCCCGCCTGTACTGAATTTTTTTATCGAAAGTGGGTAGGATTTCGGGGATATGTCTAATCACCAAAAATGATCGTAATCAACCCCTGCAGCTAGAAATAATTTTTTTAGAACGATTTCAAATTTTTCAATCTCGCCGGAAAAAGTCCACCTTTCTGAATTTTTTTCTCGAAAGTGCGTAGAATTTCAGGAATATGTCTATTCATCAAAAATGATCGTAATCGACCGCTGCAACTAAAAATAATTTTTTTAGAACGATTTCAAATTTTTCAATTTCGCTGGAAAAGTCCACCTACCCGAATTTTTTTCTCGAAAGTGCGTAGGAATTCGGGGATATGTCTATTCACCAAAAATGCTTGTAATTGACCCTTGCAACTAAATAAAATTCTTTTAGTATGATGTGACATTTTTTAATTTCGTCCAAAAATTCCAGTACCTTCTCGAATTTTTTTCTCAAAAGTGGGTAAGATTTCAGGGGTATGTCTATTGGCCAAAAGTGATTGTATTTGACCCCTGCAACCGAGAATAATTTTTTGAGAATGATTTGAAACACATGAAATTTCAGGGGAATCATTCATTCATGATCAGACGTTATATTTTCCGTAACGAATTTTTTTCTCGAAACTGGGTAGAATTTCGGAGGAATGTGTACTCACCAAAAATGATTGTAATTAACCTCCGCAACCATGAGTAATTTTTTCAGAATGATATGAAATTTTTTAATTTAATTTTTCATTTAGGTTTAGTTTTTCACTTTACAAAACTTCGACCTTCTCTTATATCAATTCTTTTACACACATTATGCAACTGTATTATATCAAATGGTGTACAACCCCGTAAATAAATAAACAAATAAATAAAATGTCCTATTGGAGAAATAGCAATATAGAATTATATTTAAAATCATCCCCTATGCATTGTACCTGAAGCTATTTGAAAAGAGTCGAAACCTAATCTAGAATAAATAAATAGACACGAATGAAACACGGATAAGGAATGATTTATCTATGCAATTTCAACGTAAGAGATCGGTGTCCTCGAGCCCAGTCTAATTACCGCGATCGCAATTGATACGAGAACGAATAATCGAACAGGAATAATTAACTTTTTCCCCGCATCCGACTCGCGGGTTTTGTGCAACCCCAGGGTCCCAATTAATATTCCCGAACCTCTGTAACGACGAAGTGATACTTCAGATTTGCATTGGTGCGTCCCGACGGGCACGGTTCGCGCCGATGTTTGCGAAACACAAAGGGAGAAAAGCTGCATTACATAACCGGGCACCAAGGAAATTAAATTGAAATTCTGATGTATTCGTAGCGCGCGTATCAGCGGAAATTGTGCCAGCGCGGTTTAAGCGGAATACCGGATCGCCTCCCGGGCAGGATTTTCATTGAAAACCGAAGCTCCGTTCTCCGCCGTATTACTCTCGACGAGCGATCGCTCGTTTCTCATTTATTAATTAGCACCGCGTTCGTTCGTACGTAATTTCTGATTCCAATTTCGTTATTGTTTTACTTTGTCCCCCGGATCGAAAACCGTCCGAACGCTCTCCTATTATACATTAGTTTCGCATAAACCTCCATGCATGTTTCATCGAACACATATCGCTTCCAACTTATTCGTATCAATCTGTATTATCATCGAATAATAATTAGCAATTGTTCCGAAATGAATGGACAATTTACGGACTTGTTTCGTCTATCGTTAGAAATGAGAGGACAAATAAATGAAGTTCGAGAAATAAATGATTCTCGAAAAGGTGGAATCGATAAATTTTAAACGCGTTCACCAACCGTGTGTCTTTCCACGATGACAAACGTAACCCCCATATAATATTCGAGAGCAGTTTAATAGGAACGGCGATTCGGCCCGCATAAACTTCGCCGTTCCACCGAAAGTTCGACGGTCCGACAAACGCGAGTCGAACGAGAAGAAAAAGGTAAGAAACGATTATTCGAGTAGCAGTCATAAATCGAGAACGATCGTCGCGACGGATATACCATCGGTAAGTTTTTTTCGAGCCGCTCGGCGAATGACGCAGATCAATGAATCGAATGTATCTGGAGCTGAATCAAAATCCTCGCCGGAACGAGCCAAGGAACGGGACGATCACCGGCACCGATTCGTAAGAGAAAGATAAAGAAAAAAGGTGGAGGGAGGGGAAGGGAAGGGAGGGGAGGGAAATAAACCCTCCGCGACATCGAAGAGCAAGAGCGTTTCTTTGCCTCCTCCTGGATTACCAGTTTATCGAAGCCTTAATCAATCGGCCATAAATTGGCAAGCTGTCCAGCCCGGTAAGAAAGAGAACCGACCACCGAGAGGCGCTCTGTCGTTGATCCATCGTTTCCGATTTCTTCGCGATAGAGCCTCGTTCCTGCCCCGGCGGATATTCATTTTTCGCCTACGAAACGCTCCGTCGAGGCTCATTTTTCCCCGAAAACACGAGCAACGACGACGACGACGACGACGACGAGCCCTCACTGCAGCAGCGTGGCTTTTGTTTCCTCTGTCTCCTCCGCCCGTCGTCGCGACGCCATTCAACGTCGCATCATTACTCGTACCTCGAGGAAATGCAGCTGCAACCCCCCTCCCTTCCCGCAGAAAACGCAATTAAGCGGCGGCACTGTCGCGCCGTTTTTCAGTTAAGAAACACGTCTACCGAACGCGTTCTCGTTAATTGCACACGCCATCGGACGATATCGACGAAAGTTCCCGACGACCGATCGAATAGGAAAACTTTGCTCGCGAACGATCGCTCCGGCGATATCGTCCGACGAGAATCTTTGCTCGTGAAAGCCAATCGAGAAACGAGAGGACGTTCCTTCGACCGGAGCTCGCAGTACCATTGACTCCCGCGATTTTCTATTATACCTGGGAATTGAGTTATTGGAATGGAAAGTTCCGCGAACATCGTGGAATTCTTGTTCGAGAATCTGGATGGGTAGATCGAAGACATGCTCGAAAAGTTCAGCGAGTAGGGTACATCGACTGGATCTCGCTCGATATCATTTTTATCGACGCGAAGGCTTTTCTCCGACGCTTGGAGAAGATTGGAGTAAATTGTTTTTATTTTCATAGAAGTTCTCGAGGAATTGGAATCCGGCTATTTACTTGCAGGGAGCAATTGCTGTTACTGTATCCCTTCCAAAAATAAGAAATTAAAGTTAACCCTTGCAATGGCGAGTCTGACACGTCACAAGTTCTTGATGTCAAGTTTCACAATCATCAGGCTACTTGTCATGAAGTCTTATATAGGGTGTTCGGCCACCTCTGAGAAAAATTTAAATGAGGGATTCTAGAGGCCAGAATAAGACGAAAATCAATAATACCAATTTGTTGACGGAGGCTTTGTTAAAAAGTTATTAACAATTAAATTAAAAAATTTCAAATCGTTCTGGAAAAATTATTTTCGATTGCAGGGGTGAATTACAATCATTTTTGGTGAATAGACATACCCCCGAAATCCTACGCACTTTCTAGAAAAAAATTCGAAAAGGTGTGAAATTTTTCGACGGAAAAAAAAATTTTAAATCGTTCTGAAAAAATTGTATTCGGTTACGGGGGTTAATTACAATTACTTTTGGTGAATAGACATACCCCCGAAATCCTGTGCATTTTCGAGAAAAAAATTAAGTACGGGCAGAACTTGAAACATTAATAACTTTTTAACGAAGCCTCCATCAACAAATTGGTATTCTTGATTTTCGTCTTATTTTGGCCTGTGGAATCCCCCATTAAAATTTTTAGCAGGGGTGGTCGAACACTCTGTATATTAAAATCACCAGATTTTTACATTTACGAGGTATTCATAAAACAAATCTATTCTTTCTCGTGACCATTACATGTACGAACAAATTTAAACCAAATTAAATACTATACGTTTGAAAAATTACATTAAATCGTAAACAAGATATTTATCGACGCTAAGAATGCTTGGAAACACTGATCCACTGAATAGAATTAATAATATCGTAGGAGCACCACCTGAAGAAGAGGCCTCCACCTTATTGTGACAAGTGCCAACACTCTCTAATCCTCTAACACATCTTGTACAAAATACAAATCCTCATGAATCCAGACAAAACTTCCAAACTCACTAAAAGAAGCTTTTAATAATACCGAGAATGAATATCCTCGAATTTACTTAATCACAGACAAATAATAATCTATGTCGCTAATGACCTGGTTGTCGATGCGACGTTAGGCTTTCACTTAAAAGAAAAATCGTTACATCGTGTTATTTTAAGATTGGACTAAAATTTCAGACATTTTGAACAATTTAAATTTCAGTTGTTCCAAGTATATCTGATCGTTAACGTTTAATAAGTAGACTTCGTCGAGAGATCCAGTGGCATTATGGAGATTAAGGCCAGGATGGGAATTAAACACTGACCACGTACACCCGAACAAGAAGAACCATAATTTACGAATGTACCAAACCCGTTTCCACTCCGGGCCGTTCGAGGTATCGACGATACACCATCCACGCGTTGAATCCCAATGCAAGCCGACAGAACAGCCGTTCTTATTATCATAATTGAGGGATACGCCCCCTAAACTACATCTTCTTCCGTTATCCGAAAGTACCGACTGACCCTAAAACGTCTCGTCCGTCGAGGATTCTCTTTTCGGTCATACATTATGCAGGGATCCCGACACTCCCGTACGACGCCAGAAACGGACGGAACGATCCCATCCATCACCTAAGTCGCCGTTGTTGGTGTTTAGCAGCGACAGAACCGATAAATGTTCGCGATATGTCCGTCTCGTGGCTCGTGCAACGCGCGACGATCCGTTGTTTTGAAACCCCCGAAAGGCGACGCGGCTCTTCAATCTCACGGAAAGGGTGCAATCGACCAAATTGCAGATTCCGATCGGGACGCCCTAGCAATTTACTCTTCAATTTCGTTGCGTCCGACTGCGGTGCAGTTGTTCTTGATTAAACGCGAAACCCGTCTCGAAATTTATTTACAAAACGTTCGACGTGCCCCTTGAATTTTTACAATTTTTTCGATCGAGTGACCTCTGGCCTCAAATTCAGTGTATACTTCTTATCAGCGAAAAGTCTGGAAAAATATTGTAACGGGGAATTTGTAGAATATCGATATTTAGAATAAATTATTTACAAGCGGATACTATTTTTTAATTTTTGTTTTAAATATAAAAAAGACGTCCGTGGGTCGAGATTTATCGTTCGAACGCACGCCAGACCAATTTTAAAATTGATTTTATCGGGCTCGTACGAAAAGCTTTTTATTTTACATTTTCGATTTATTTTTTGCGCGGAGGAACGCCCGCCTCTTAGTCGCGGCAATCGTTACGAGATACCCCGTATTAACTCGATCGAATGTTACCGTCATTAATTCCACGTCAACGTGAAAACAAATTATACGATACAAAATTCTGATTACGCAACGTTTCCACGTAGGATCAATTACTCTTGCAATACCCATCGGTCCGAACCACTGCAAGATTCCGCTGAACTCAGATTTCTCGTTTGCAATTATATTGAGTTGTGAAACGTCGGGTGCAAGCACGATGGAAACATTTACCATCGCGAGAGTCCGAATCTAAACGATTATTTCGCTTTGCTACGCTTCTAAATCCGAGGCTGGACGAGATTCCCGCGCTCGATCGACGTATCCTGCCGATTCGCTTTTAAATCCTCGCGTATCCCGTGCGATCCTCCACAACGGCACCGTTTGAACAACTGTAACTCGGTCAACTTTTCACTTGAACTGACTTCTGAACGATCGAAAAAACGTACGTACACAATCGATACAGAGAATTCAAATGAATCCTCCTTTCTTTGGAAAAATAGATTAAATTCAAGTAATCTTATTTTACGTTTATTAGTTCGTTGTTTCAGCCACGTAATTTAAAAATATATTCATTGTACCAAATTAAAGAAAGAAAATTATAAACACAGATATACATTAGGTACAAAGGATGTTCGGCCACTCTTGGGAAATATTTTAATGAGAGATTCTAGAGACCAAAATAAGACGAAAATCAAGAATACCAATTTGTTGATTGAGGTTTCGTTAAGAAGTTATTAGCAAAATTATTAATAAAATTTGTCCATCTACGCGAATTTTTTTCTCGAAAGTGCGAAGGAATTCGAGGTTATATCTTATTCATCAAAAATGATTGTAATTGACCCCTGCAACTAAAAATAATTTTTTTAGAACAATTTAAAATTTTTTAATTTCATCGAAAGATTTGTCCAAATATTGAATTTTTATCTCGAAACTGGATAGGATATCGAGGGTATGTCTATTCACCAAAAATGATTGTAATTGACCCCTACAACTAAAAATAATTTTTTTAGAACGATTTGAACATTTTTAATTTTGTCAACAAATTCCATACCTACTCGAATTTTTTTCTCGAAAGTGGTAAAGATTTCGAGGGTATATCTATTGACCAAAAGCAATTGTAATTGACCCCTGCGATCGAAAATAATTTTTCCAGAATGATTTGAAACTTTTCAATTTCGCCAAAAAACTTTTCAATCAGTATGGAACTTTAATCGTTAATAACTTTTTAACGAAGCCCCAATCAACAAATTGGTATTCTTGATTTTCGTCCTATTTTGACCCCAAGAATTTCCTATTAAAACTTTTCCCGGGGGTGGCCGAACACCCCGTATAATATAATCAAAATAAATAAAATATATACACGTATTTTCATATTTTATAAGAATATTGTTTGAAAAGAGCCGAAATCATCCATAAAGCATCGAACCAATAAACGTAGCGAGTTACGAATGCTTGTGCTCCAGTTTATTCACCAACAACGAAGAATATTCATCTCGATTATTATCCGGTGGAAAATTTTTGATTTCGCAGAAAAGCGCATTGTGCTCGATCTGGTATTTGAATAAACCCTCGAAAAATTCCGATGGACTTGTTCATCGCGTATCGAGCTGTTATTGCGTTTCATTTCCATTCGCAGTTTTCAACGATCGGTCATCGAAGTAAAGCAAATTTCGCGTATGTTTTTTTTTCCTCCCAACGCGAACGATCCGCACACAGTCAACTAACTAACGTTGGAATTCTGTTAAATAATTCTCTGGCTCCCGTGGCCCGGATTGCATAACGTTCGCGATCGCTATAATACTTATCAATCAATACATAGAACCCTGAACGAGCACATAATGTCCTCTTGAATTCTAAACGCGGT
Source organism: Colletes gigas (assembly GCF_013123115.1). Taxonomy (NCBI): domain Eukaryota; kingdom Metazoa; phylum Arthropoda; class Insecta; order Hymenoptera; family Colletidae; genus Colletes; species Colletes gigas. The sequence continues at coordinate 10,531,353 of NW_025106635.1, forward strand.
ATTGGCAAGATTCCCAAATTCGATTTTCGCATCCCACTAATTTGCCCGTCGAACTCGTTGCGCGATTGCAAGTTCTCGGGGCAACGAGTGATTCCTAATGAGATCCGGAAATGGCACGAATTATTCCTGTGTACCGTTGTATCGCGAGTTATGCGCAGTACCAGCGTTCCGCGAGTATCGGAATTATTAATTAAAAACATCGAATAAAATAAATCGACACCGTGTCAACCATTTGCAATAACTATAAATCGATCGCAGTCAATACTGATCGCCGATACCACAAACCGGTACGTCGTGTCGGGCCACCGGAGCATGCAGACAAAAATGTCCAGTTAGCGATAAGTTGTACGAAATTATACAACAAAATTGTTAGTTTCTCTTTAAATATGTTAGTTATTCGAAACACGTTTCGAACAAGGCATTTACATTGCTTGCTATTATTATTTCCTTAAATTACATACGCACAGTGTATAATATTAGAGATCGATACATACTTCCAACAAGAAACTGGTTACAGGTACACGATATGTCTATTAACGTTTCTGTCTTATTGTGTTTTGTACGCAATAAACATTCAATTACGATCGATTTTAAAAAATTAATATTTTTCTCTTTTCTTCGAAAGATAGGTAATGAATGTTTGCCTCATGACATTAACATAAATTATATACTTTTACTTTTTTATAAGTTATACATTTCTCAATCTATATTTTTGTTTTTTAATGATCTATGAATACAAAAAATGTAAAATACTTGCCAAAACATATTAAAACGACACTATCTGACAAATAAAATTAGACAGAGATTCTAAATAATTACAGATATTTAGTTTTTCCTATGTGAACATTATTAGTGTTTCATTTGTTCATACGTTGATACATTCGAAAACGATCGATTTATTCAAAAGAATGATACAGAAATTAATTGCATTAGAAAAAAGTGACCACTTAGGGAAAGGAAGCGTATTAGACAATTTAGCTTTATCTCCCGTCATTAATTCCTATCTCTAATCAAGCAGTGGATACAGTTCGTCTCGGTTAGACGGTTCACCATGTATAAACGTCAGCATAAGTAGCTCGATGAAGAAAGAACATTAAGGATATCAATTAATCGTTTCAATTGAATCGTGCAATCCATTAAGATTACAGCATCCCATTCACGCCGCTGAAGCTCTCGATCCTTCAGTGATTTTTCACTAGATCCTGAACATCAAATGGTGCAGTTGCATGAACGCGAGTGCTTAAGATAAGCTCGATGCCGAAAGCCCCTATGAGTGATCAATAACGCCACGATATTAATGACATCTAAGGGAGGGGATTTCAGAACCCCATAATCCTTGATTAATGGTGGAAATTTTCACGATGTTATGAATGAAACGAGTATCCTAAACAGCGGAGCTCCAGACGTTCTATGCTTCGTCCATTTTGACCCACGAAAATTGTTTAATGATAGTGGGTAATATAAATAAAGAATTTGCAAATACAATAGTGCAGAAATTTGATCAGAAACCTTGTACAATAATAGAAAATATCGAAGTTCAGATTCGGGTCAAAATGGACCCAGATTCCACCGTTCAAGGGTTAAATAGAATCATTTTACGCAGAATATTGCTAAAATATTGATAAAAATTGCTTCAAAAAACTATTTATATAAAAGCAGAAAATACTATTTGATGGAATAAACGTCACGAATGAACGAGCTATATTGCTTCTACTATTATGATTGTTCACGATTAGAATAAAATACTGTCCATCTCTGAGGAACATTTTCACGAAGTTTGGAGGACAGGATCGATGACTTTGATCCCGACAGGACAAAGACGAATATCCCGCGCCTTCAAAATGGAGGCAGCCCCTCTCGTGCAAAGGGGTGTTTCCCTTTTCCCTTATAAACTGCGCTTGAAAAATCAGTCTCGATCCGTTTGCGTTCGCGAGACTGCAATATTATCTCTGTATCCATCATCGAGGCGAGAATGATGGCCACGTAAATCTCGCGAAAAATTCAAGTAAATATCCCTGGGATTCCATCGAGTTACGGTTTCTCCGTTTAAGATCAATGACGTTCCACCTAACACGGCTACCGACGTGAAACTACACAGTCGGTGCTGCCATAAAGCAAATTTATGGCGAATACCGAACGAACTCAAGAATATTTCGTGCATAGGATATATTTTACGACTCGCGTTTGTTTGTCGATAAATTTCCGCGAAAGCGTTCCAGCCAGTTTCGCCCTTTTCGTCGGGGCTACATTGACGCGTTATTACGATCCCTAGAATGCAGATACTCGTTACGAGAAGTTATGGCTGTCGTTAATTGCCACATTATACGCTGCAATAACCGCGCATAATTTTGTGAGAGAATTTATGATTTGTTAGCGAATCGCCTATAGTACCATTGTTCGACAAAATTTCGTTCTCTGCTTCAGATTATTATTATTGTGTGTATCTTGTTTGCTGAAGGTAGAAAATATAATTGATTCCCGTACATAAAAGTATTAGGATTAAACGTTGTGAAAGGACAAACTGATACATTGTGAGACGTTTCTTTTCGCTGAGAGTTACGTGGCGTCGTTAGAAAAGATATGTAAATACTTTATACATAATCATTGTGACTCTACTGTAAGGAAACCGTACATACCGTATGTATATGTAGCGCCTTTCACGTAACGTTACGAAACATCCGCGAATGGAGCGTATAGATTTTCACCCTCGAGCTACTTTATATTGAAATTTCAAAAGAAACGTCTCGAATCGTAAAAATATTATACGTATTCAAATTATTGGTCGATACCAGTTCGCCACGACACGTCGACGCGAAGGAAATCATAAATTTAAAATTCCAATTCGATATCATCGGTAATCCTCGCACCATCCACGCGTTCTTGAAACACCTCTGTACACCGTATACCTCCCGTAAAGAGTTTCGATCGAGCTTTCTTCGAATCCAGACGCTACTTAAAAATGCCCCGCGTCGACGAGGGTTCGAATCTGATACCTTTCTCGGGCGATTCTTCTCTCTTCGAACGCATTAAAATTTTCCAAGCAGCCCCGGGCGATTTTCGTCCACAAAAGGCTTCGCGGCACAGCATCGTCGTCAAAATTTCCTCTCAAGACGACAAAAATAATTCACAACACCGACTACGGCTACGGAAATATTCAAACACCCCGGTGTTTTAATTTTTCTGTTCGTTGTTACTTTCATTTTTCTAGCTCGAACATTCTAACACTATTTGCATTATATCAGCGATTTAAATCAACCAGTTTTCGAATCTTCAACTTGATGAAGAGATATATTTCAGAAAGAAAAGAGTAAATATCAGAAAGAAAGAATAATATATTCATTTATAATATCGAAGCCACAATACCGTACTCAATTTAGTTCTTTGTGATTAAAAACGATGTTAATGAATAATAAACGCGATGTCTGTTAGTTTCAATTAGTGGACAACTTTAGAGAAGACAATTAATTAAATCTACCATTTAATTTGCAAATTTTTAGAACTCGATTAAGAAATAGATTAAGAAAAACAAGAGTAAGTATCAGAAAGAAAGAATAATATATTTAATTGTAATGTGGAACCCCTAATACTTAATTTATTTCTTTGTGATTAAAAACGACGTTGGTGAATAATAAATGCGATGTCTGCTAGTTTCAATTAGTGGATCATTTTAAAGAAGACAATTAGTTAAACTTAGTTTGCAAATTTCTTACAACTCCATAAAGAAATAAATTTAAAAAAAACATGAGTAAATATTAGAAAGAATAATATATTTAATTATAATGTTGCACCTCTAATACTCAATTTATTTCTATGCGATTAAAAACGATGTTAATGAATAATAAACGCGATGTCTGTTAGTTTCAATTAGTGGACCACTTTAGAGAAGACAATTAATTAAATCTACCATTTAATTTGCAAATTTTTAGAACTCGATTAAGAAATAGATTAAGAAAAACAAAAGTAAGTATCAGAAAGAAAGAATAATATATTTAATTGTAATGTGGAACCCCTAATACTTAATTTATTTCTTTGTGATTAAAAACGACGTTGGTGAATAATAAATGCGATGTCTGTTAGTTTGAATTAGTGGATCAGTTTAGAGAAGACAATTAGTTACATCTACCATTTAGTTTGCAAATTTGTACACCTCGATGAACAGATCAATTAAAAAAAGCCAGCGTAAGTATCAGAAAAAAAGAATAACATATTTAATTGTAATATGAAACCTCTAATACTCAATTTATTTCTACGCGATTAAAAACGATGTTAATGAATAATAAACGCGATGTCTGTTAGTTTCAATTAGTGGGCCACTTTAGAGAAGACAATTAATTAAATCTACCATTTAATTTGCAAATTTGTACAGCTCAATTAAGAAATAGATTAAAAAAAGCCAGAGTAAATATCAGAAAGAAAAATATTTATTTGTAATATCGAACCCATGACACTCAATTTATTTCTTTGTAATCAACAACGACGTTGATGAATAATAAACGCGATGTCTGCTAGTTTCAATTAGCGAACCCCCTCGGAGAAGATAATTGCCACGGGTCGTTACAGATTACTGATACCAAATTGCTCGAGAAAAATTCTGGAAAATCGATAAACTATTTTTGAATTCTGTGCCACGCTGTGCAATGAGCGCGAAATACGCGTTTTCACCGTGCAAACTCGCGTATTCCGGAACGTTTCGTCCGGATCCGTCCAGATTTCCCTCCGTCGACGATACATTCTGCTTCGCGAGCGTAATTGCCACTCGCATCGTAGGAAAATCTGCGGAATACAGGAAGGCCACGGACAAATAAAGGCCACGGTGCATTTAATTAAATTTCGCCCCGTACAACACGCGGGGCCGCAGTTTAAACGAATTGGAAGTTCATCGAGTTTCTGTAAACCGAACGCCAGCGCGAAAAACAACCCCCCGCGGGGCCAAGCAAACGCGTTACATATTAAATTCGCAACTTTTCAGCCCCTCTGGCAACTAATTCCAACGATTACACGCGGTTCGCGCTTGTAATTACCAACGAGCGTTCTCGATTATGTTTCGGGCCACGTACAACGCGCCGCCACTGTTTTCGATCCCCCCGAATTTAATTACGAACGTCGTAAAGCATGCTGGGATTCGGGAAAAATTGAGTGTCCTTTATGACAATATTACACGTCGGGTTGAATAATTTTGGAAAAATGCAATTCTTTTTACTTGAATGGGACAAAGTTGCTAATCGTTTGATGAAAGAATTGTAAAGTTAAAGTCATGGCAAGAAATATTTAACTCGTTGACTGTCAAGATTTCATTTTAAAGAAAACATCAAATTGTCTAAAATATAATAATACTAAGTTACAGATTTAATATCGAAATGGCTTTTACATTAATTTTTTTGAAAAAAAACACTACGAGATATTTTGTAGTTGGCTGTCAATGGGTTAAAACGTATTCTGTTTAAACTAATGGTCTCCGACTGGTAATCGCTTATTATGTTTCGTAAACAACAGATCGTAACGTCATTCGACGCATCTTACGCACTCTAATTTTATTTTCAGAACGAGTTGCGAAATAATCGAAGTTATGGCGCACCTGTGACCAGCAATTTACACCTGTGTACAACAATACCACCATAAAGACATCACGGATCCACGGATGGCGAAATTATGCCTATAGGCTCTTCGAGTAAACACTACGCGTCCGTAGGTCGTGCATATTAATTAGTCACCATCAATTAACGGTCAGCCAATCGGGTCACCGCTTTGTTCGGCGAATCGGGATCGCGTACGAATGCGTTGAACGTAAACCTTGGCAGAAACACGTATTTGCATCGTGCATATAAAACGTGAAGCATTCTGGCACGTCGCGAGATTCTACGTTAAAACACAAATTAGAATTCTTACGAAAACGTAACAGTTAGGGGGAGAACCGTAAGGGAACCATAAAAAAAAATAAATTTCTGTATAAATTCCATGTTTCTTTAAAGCACTAAGAAATTGTACAATTGCAGAGCTTGTGTATTTAAAATCGCTAACAGCCAGAATTTTATACGAAAGCGCGAGTTAATAAAAGCCGGAATCGCGAAAAAGAAAAAGGTCAGCAATAAGAGTCGAAGAAGGATCTCGATATCCTTATGCGTCTGGATATCTCGAGCTTCTCGTGCAACCTCGCGTTCTTTTTCTCTTCGGCGACGTTCACGAACGGGTAGATACGGTCCGTTTACTTTCAGGATCCTCGCGAAATGTCCACGAGCCGATAAGGCAGCCCTTTTGCGGGCGACACCTTGCAGAATCGTTACTCACTTATCGCTTTTCGAGAGCGCTAAAAATTGCAGTCGCCCGCGATACGGTTGAAGGTGAGCAGGTGTCGACTAAGAATACCTATACCGTGGGTCTTGGACCCCAGTGGTCCGAGATTAGTAAAAATACCAGGAGAAAGAATCCCAGGACTTCAAAGGACCCGTGAAATCCCTAAACTATCTGTTCCTTTTATTCCTCGCGGCTGAGGAGTCACAAACGAATTCTCGATAAAGCTGAGTTTAAGAAACCGTAAACGCGATCCGTCGAGGGAATTATGGAGTATCAGAACTTCGAGTGGATTCGTTAACGAGTGCTCGAGCTGTTCGCGAGATTCAACTTTCCACGAAACGGATCCCTTTGATGCGAAGTTTCGACTCTGCTTACGTTTCAAAATTTGCTCCGCGGGCTGTCCTTAGAGAGAAGTGAACGCGCTCAGGCAGTTTGAAAGTTACGTCGATTAACGAAAGCGAGATAAGATCGTCAAGAAAGCCGACACGTGCATGCAATTAAAGCGCTGTGATTTTCAACTCGAAGTACCGCGATCTGATGTAACCGAAAATGTTCGTGTTAATTGCGACCGGGTGCAACGTGTTACCTTTAAAAAAGTCTGGATTAGTTAAAAACGTTTGACGTATTCGACGTACGTGTCTCTGTGACGCCTGTTGTTGACAACTTTCGAATTCAAATTTTACCAACTACGAGACTACGTTCACACCCTATTCCTCGAAGCAACCTCTACGAAATATGCATGTCAACATGATGGAAAACCTTTGAAGTTGCTTGAGAAAGAATAAACCGTGGGTGCCCTGCAAAGTGCAATTTGACTACCAATTTCTTAACGGAGTAAAATTTCTGTGGTAGTTTCAATTTTCAATGTGAAATCTACAATTTTTAAATTTGTTTAAACTTCAAAAGGATAGGACTAACTGATAAGTTAAAAATCCTTGATTTCCTTTTGGTTTCCAAACACTGTTATGCATAGTCCTAGTAATGGGGATTTTCTTCGATTACCGAGGGGATAGTGGAACGATAAATCGAACCGCGAATCGAAAATTACTAGTTGGCGATAATTAGACGGATAACAAAATAATGGATGAGAAAATAAACCGATTCCGCGCGGAAGATCCTAAACGATTAAGACCGAGCAACCACAGAGACCTCTTTGTTCTTGCATTCCTCCTGCTGCGGCATAAATATCGTTCAAACTGTAATTCGAGACCGCCACCCTCCTTCGAGCTATTAAACCGGATTCATACGGGCAAGAAAGCTATGCTCCTTTTTGCGCCAAATTCGCGAGCTACTGACTCGTGCATAATACGCGTTTTAATCCGAGGGATCATAACGAAAATATAGGTTCGAGTAATTCCGAAGCGTGTTTAGTAATTTTAAAATCCAGGGGGCAAACGTTCCTTTTTCCCTGCGTTTATTGTTGTTGATTTAATTAACTCCCTCGAAAGCTCCTGGACAGTTCTTCTTTTCACACTTTTCTTCGTAATTACTGTATAATGATATTTACATTACCAATTTCTTTAAAAAAGGAATTTTATTCATGAGTTTTTATTGATCCCCTCCATTTGAGTTTATTTAGATTCGCCACTGAATGCAATTAATGTGTTCATCGTACAAAAATTACCCTTTCTCTACGATACAAAAAACTGAATTTTGTGTAGCGTTGAACCGATTAGAGAAACATTACGCAACGGAGCATCGATACTGTAACACCGGTACTATACTGACTCGTGCATAATACGCATACGTATAAACGAAAATACGCGTCAACGTGCTCGTTTTTGAGAAAAAAAAAATTCTCAAAATTCGAGATAAAAAAAAAACAACTCGCCTATCAGGTAGACAACGTTAAGCTGCACAAGTATCGTATAAGCAAAATACGCGTTAACGTGCTCGTTTTCGAATTATTAAGGAAAAACGGATGCGAGCGATCGGTCCGACGGCAAAAATCGTCGTAGGGCAAAAATTCGACACGCTATCCTGTGGGAAAATATCAGGGGAACGCAATGCCCACGCTTTCTCTGTGATACGAAAAATAGAGCTTTGTATAGCGTTGAATCGATTAGAAAAACATTATGCAACGGTACACCGATACTGTAACGCGAATCTCGCGAGTCTCGTGATTTCAAAAATTTTAAAATCGCTTTGAATTTATTGTCGCGTCGTGGCCCGCGCTTGCCGGATACGTTCTACGTACGAGTTCCGTTATCACTAATTTACGATATGATTATTATTCCACGTGCAATGGTCACGATAAGCAGAAGATCGTAGATTATGGCCGGTACACCTATTGCTTACGCAACGAACATTTATCACGGCATTCACTCAGAACGATTGTATTCTCCGTGTTCCGTAACATTGTAAACGATTGTAAAGTCTTTCACCGCAGCGAACGCTTCCACGATCGAACGCGAGAAAACGGGATAAATTATTGCTGAATTCCTGAACAATAACGACGATGTGCAACGCTTTGCTTCTTAAAGTTTCAAACGTTCCGACAAACGTAATAGCGGACGCGCGATTCTGCTTTCAAACGGCGCGTTACGTTCTTGTACCGAGCCATTTATTGTTTTTCGTGCACGTTCTCGACCAACGATTTCCAATCTCCAAAAGAAGATGATCTAAACTTGCAAAAAGTGAGAAACTGGCCTACAGAAATTAATACCCGTTTAGATCAGTAAAAACAAAAATAATCAAATAAATTAAAGCGTGAGTTTTGGTAACTTACAAATAGCTTGTTACCCACGTTATTGATTTCCCTAGAACCAGCTTTATTCCTGACAACAAATTATGGTTCAATTAAGATTACTGAATCAACCTATTAATTAATTTCTTCGAGATTGATTTCTTCAAAGAATTGAATGTCTATAAACAGAATGTAATTAATGGCGACACAGCACTTTCGTACTATTCTAATTTAAGATAATTTAAATAAAATTATATTTTTGGTTAATATACATAAAACGAAATGAATCTCATAAAAAGAAAATGAAGTTACAGAGAAAGTCCAACGTGTTTGACTTCTTATTTAAAGAAATTAATTAATCTTGTCAGTTCAAAAAATAATAAGTCACTCGATTTACATATTAGAATAGATAAAATTAAAAGGCAATATCTTCGGGGAAATAAAACTTGATAGGAGTAAAGCTGATATCGTCGACAATTTAGCGCGATTCTCAAATTTCTGAGACGTCGAGAAGGCATTACAGCCGAACGAGCACAGTTTCCCCGTACACTGAAGAGATTAAAGGAATTTTAATTGTACTTTGGCTGCTCCCGCGGCTACAAAGCACAGGTCAAGGAGGGTAAGTAATGAGGAAACTTTTTTATCGTTTCATCCACAAAGCCGATTTCAAGCACTTTTTTTTCTCAAAGCTCTGCACCGAACGTGTTTGATCTCTTTTTAACAACTTAATGCATACAATATCTCCCCGTTTGATACGCATCGCGGGACACGCAAGAATGAAACGTTCTGGGGAGCATGCTTGCCACGGATATGGAGTTACACGCCACATGTACCCAAAGCTTGGAACACAACTTTCATGAATGCATTAACACTCTCATTAATTGTTTCAGCGACATCAAAGCGGATGTTGGCGAACGCAGCTAACGAGGAACGTTTGTCGTTCTACAACACACTAACCGGACTAATCTCTCGAAAGTTATTCTTTTACTAGACATTTAAATAATTAGTATAAATCATCCATTATTACAGATCATAAGATACACTGTGAGAAACAGTTCCTTTTTTTACGAGTATGTAACAGCTTTCAAAAGATACCTGTTTTCTTAATGAATTACTCTATTGGAATAAAAAATCTATTATGAAACGAACAAATTGGATAATCGTTCGATTCTAAATATATTTATTCAGAATGTTTCCCACCTGGGCGGTTCAGAAATTATTTAAAATTATTTCAAACAAAAATAAGTGAACCAGTTGTTAAACACGAACATTTCTTTTTTTACGAGTAGGCATCAGTTTTCGAAAGATACCCGTTTTCTTAATAAATTACTTTATTGGAATAAAAAATCGTTGTTCGATGCACTTAGTTAAATAATTTTTACATTGTTGGAAATGACCCACAAAATTAAGATCGAAAACGATCTAAATAAATATATTTAGATAATTGTCTAAACAAAAAACTATTAAAATTCCTATTTCTTTTTATGCAAACGAAGAATTTGAAAAAATAACACTCAAAAGTGTTAAACCTGTGTGTCTAGTTCTTATCAAACTGAAATAACGTCGTCTCTGGAGAATTATAAGAAATTTAAGGAAAACTATTTCGCAGAATAAGTGTAAACGTTGACCAAGAGTAAATTTGTTGTACCAGGGACAGTATTAAAAGGCGATTAACCGGGAAGCAACTTAAAACCCCATTAAGTTTGATCGTGATAATGGAAGTTCGTCGAACAAAACCCGAGCAACAGCATGCGAAACAAAAATTCTAATTAACTTTTCGCTCTATTAACGTACACCACTCCGCCGTTTTCTACGACGATTTTCTAGATCGATTTCCTGACCTACATGCTTCGAAAGTCTAGCTCAGAAACGACTGGGAGCACTCCGTTTCGTTTCTGGACTAAAAATCGTTCACGAAAGTTCTGCTGGAAGCTTTCGAGTAACCTTCGCGAGCACGTTTCTTCCAAGTGTTTCGTCAAGATTGAAATATGGCATGCATAATGTGAACAGGCATTATCTATAGGACACTGATGTTTCAACCCTTAATTTTGGTCATCTTTGAAATCATAAAAATTCATGTTAATTCTTTTTGCCACACACATTTCGTACAAGGTCTCTTTCTGAGGCATTTTATATATTTAAAAAAAGAAGCTTTCTCTTAGATTTTTTTTGGAAAAATATAAGGTTTTTGACGACAAAAAAATGGTTAAGAATCTTATATTTTTCGATTGAATAAACTCGTTTTTAGAAATGATGAAAATGATTAATTGTTGTGACTATATTGTTATAAGTGTTGCAAGACTTAGTCGACGACCCAATAAATACTCGTAATCCATAATTCGTTGCACTACTTACGCATCTGAAGTTTGCCAAAGGAATTAATCGCAAATCAAATGGTCAGAACTGCTCTTACCTGTAAACAAAAACAATATCCATCAGAATGATCGAAGAAACCAAGCTTAAGTGGACTAATAAGCAAGATTGATCACACACAGGATATCTTTCGAGTTATGGATGAAATAAAACAATGTATACAAGTACTTGCCAGGCACGTGACCATCTTGGCCATATTTCATCTATAACTTGAAAAATAAAGATCCATCTCTTTAAGTAATTACATGTTACACAATTATATAATATTTATATTCCTCTCATTGTGATCTACAAATTCCAATATTCAACGTTATTGCTATTTTTATAAAAACATATGATTGACGAATACCTAATATTCTAAAATTTATTTCAATTCACCGTCTCCTACAGCTCAGTTTCATCCAAAAGTGCTCGTCTCATTCGTATCCTCCCATTGTAAGTCACCCGACCTAATACAGTGTGTTAAAAAAAAAAGAGTTCATTCCTTGGAAGATACTTGCCAAATGGAGGAACAAAGTTCTAACAAGTATGCATCGATATTCCGATTACGACGAAATGGGAGAATTTGCAACCCTTTTAAAAGCCCCTGAACTTTTAAGAAATCCTCAAAGAAAATGGAGCTGGTTTAAATTTCGATTTAAATATTAAATCAAACGAGTCACGAGCTTCGACTAAAATTAATTATAATTCCGGGGATATTAATTTTCCAAGCCTTTCTTCGTTCATTTGGCGAGTGTTATCTGTCCTCAGAGTCCCTGAACCCTTTTTGTTTAATGCCCTGTATACGCCAGGGAACCGCCTTGGCGCGGCTGCTGGAGCTCGTTCAGATATCCTCTTGGAAGACAACCCTCACCTTGCGAAGACTGCTTGTGTGGTAGTAGGTCAGTAAAGCCGAGGTTGGGGGGGCGGGCTGGTGAACTATATTCGCGAGCAGACGACAGGGTGGGGCTGCGAGCTACCCCAATCAATAAACCTCCGCCGTGCGACATTCAGATTCGGTCACGAATTCGACCCTGTCGTAACGGATAACAGGGAAATCCAAGAAACGTCAGGCAACGTCACTTTCTTATTAGAACGTGACGCGAGAGCCGCCAGCTGTCACCTAATCGAGGAAAGAAAATGGAAACCCGTCCGATCGACCCGATATTGAACTCGATATTAATCTCGATACCGAACGGCGAAAGGAAACGGCCTTTGACTATGAAAAAAAGGCGATATTAATTATTTGTTGGTGGACGACATAGTTTCTAAAAAAAAAAATATTTAACTCGTATCTGCAGTACGATAATTGCATCGTAGAATTTGATACGACGAGTTTCAAGGTCAATCTTCGACTGTGAATAGATCATCAGAGTCTTGAATGAAACAAATCCTACTTGAAACGATCCAAGGTCACGAAAGATATCGAAACTAATTAAAGCCAAGGCATTGATTCGATCTGTACTCTATTTATGTATAATCTATGAGATGATCGATAAATAATATTTTACAAAGACAACCAACAATGTTAGGTTTTTGGAAAACATAAACCTTAAAATGCTTAGAAAAAAAGCTTTTAAATTTGGGAAACAGTTATTGTAACTTGGGAACTTCTAAGATCGTGTATATTGTGATCGATGTTCGCCAAGTACATCGAGATTCGTGTACAACTAGATTGTAAAACAAGAAAGGACGTTGTCATTATGTAATTAAATATGCAATGGTAAAAATAAATTCAATAGTCAAGATCTCGACAAGAAAAACCGGTCTGACGATATTATTCATTCAAGTAGCGTCTTGAAGGGAATGCGTCTTCCCGTTCACCATAATTACAAAGCTCCTCGTACCTGCAACGAATAAGGAAACATCTGTATACCTTCACGGAATACTGTTTCAAAGAACACCCCTCATAACTCAAACATTCAATTTACAGAGAGAAAGGTTGCCACCAGATTCGTAGGAAAACGCTTGTATTCGTTTCCTGCACAATACGATTACACGTATTAAGTGGATATTTTGTTTATCAAATACCGAATAAACTTCGGAAGTTCACAGTTAGCAATACTATAGAAACGTACTTTATACTGATTGCAATAGATTACTCACAAAGAATAAAGGAGGATTCACTGATACGTGTTATGGGAATAACTGATGTGTTTATATTTAAATGATAATAATTAATATGCTATCGATTTGGATTCGAGAGGATTATTAATCGTTTCCATAGTATACTAAAAAGGGATACTAAATTCTTGATCACATACGATACTATTAAGTGAATCACGTAATATAAGAATATTAAATATTTAATCTCGATCTAGCAATATGAAAAAGAATCACAGTAAAAGTACTCGTTTCCAAAAGGTACATATCGAAAGAAACAAGATTTTCATCGCTGATCTAAATAAGTGGATTTAGATATAAACTGACGCTATCAAAGTGGATCGATCTTTTCTTCTATCAATTTTATCAATATTCAGTATATATAACGATTTGAAATTTCACAAAAGTAAATGTATTTTTAATAAACTGAGTGCCATCTCCTACAAAGGAATAACAAATAAATAGTATTTTCTCCAAACGAATTGTTCTCGTTAGTAACTTTAATGGAAGTGTGCAACAATTGTCCCTCTGTATCCAAGTTCCGTATCTAAAACAAGAATAATACCTCTACTTTCGAGTTAGAAGTGGGTCACTTGGATCTACAGGGTGCTCGTAGGGGTTAAAACCGTAACGGAAAAGCCGTTTCGAGCACATTCTCCGGAAGGCCTTCGTCGTTTGTGCGAGGTCCTTGGATGTACAACGTTGCCCAATGTTGCACGAAAGTGATGGGGTTCTTGGAATATTCAACGAGACTACACCCCCCGGGGACGGAATCTTATTTATTCGGCACACACGGGCTGTACACCGGGGCACAAACAACGTTTACCCGCCAGAGAACGTTTGCTCGATTCAAGGCTGGATTCGCGTGCGTCTCATCTGCGTTCGCGTACCGTGTTTAACCAACTTCTATCCAGGGTTCTGGGTTCTGTCCTTCCTTCGACAGGAGAATCGCAAATGGAACGACAAACGACTTCAACGTCCCCCTGGAAACAGGGACAAACACACCCCCATTGACCTCTTTAAAGCTACGTTTCCAATGGGACTCGAGCTCCAGTCGATCCGCTTACGACAAAGAGACTTCTATCGGTGACACGAAACACTCCGAACACACGCTTACTTCCGTTTGAAGAAAAGATCCATACCTTTTCATGCCTGAACGATTAAAGACAAAGACCTTTAACAGCTGATAGGATATCTGCGCCGAATTATTAGAATTTTAACAATTTTTGTCTGTGTGTTTCTTAACAACTCAGATTTCAACCACCAATATTCTGTTCCGTAGTATCATAAATAAAACTTAGTTTTGTCTGTCTGTGAGATTGTGATTTTTAGAACCAACTTAAAATAACAGGTATACAGTCCTCTATTAACTTTAATTTAAAATTTTTCACAATTTTTGTCTGTCTGTTTGTTCTCAACTCAGATTTCAACCACCAATATTCTTTTCCATAGTATCATAAATAAAACTTAGTTTTGTCTGTCTATGAGATTGCGATTAAATTTACAACCGACTTAAAGTAGCAGCTATGCAGTCCTCTTTCAACTATAATTTAGAATTTTTACCATTTTTGTCTATCTGTTTGTTTCTTCTCAACTTAGATTTCAATTAAACCACCAATATTGTGTTCCATAGTACCATATATAAAACTTAGTTTTGTCTATCTGTGAAATTGCGATTAAATTTAGACCCGACTTAAAATAACAGCTGTACAGTCCTCTATTAACTTTAATTTAGAATTTGTACCATTTTTGTCTGTCTGTTTGTTCTCAACTCAGATTTCAACCACCAATATTCTTTTCCATAGTATCATAAATAAAACTTAGTTTTGTCTGTCTATGAGATTGCGATTAAATTTACAACCGACTTAAAGTAGCAGCTATGCAGTCCTCTTTCAACTATAATTTAGAATTTTTACCATTTTTGTCTATCTGTTTGTTTCTTCTCAACTTAGATTTCAATTAAACCACCAATATTGTGTTCCATAGTATCATATATAAAACTTAGTTTTGTCTATCTGTGAGATTCCGATTAAATTTAGACCCGACTTAAAATAACAGCTGTACAGTCCTGTATTAACTTTAATTTAGAATTTGTACCATTTTTGTCTGTCTGTTTGTTCTCAACTCAGATTTCAACCACCAATATTGTGTTCCATAGTGTCATAAATAAAACTTAGTTTTGACTGTCTATGAGATTGCGATTAAATTTACAACCGACTTAAAGTAGCAGCTATACAGTCCTCTTTCAACTATAATTTAGAATTTTTACCATTTTTGTCTATCTGTTTCTTTCTTCTCAACTTAGATTTCAATTAAACCACCAATATTGTGTTCCATAGTACCATATATAAAACTTAGTTTTGTCTATCTGTGAAATTGCGATTAAATTTAGACCCGACTTAAAATAACAGCTGTACAGTCCTCTATTAACTTTAATTTAGAATTTGTACCATTTTTGTCTGTCTGTTTTTTCTCAACTCAGATTTCAACCACCAATATTGTGTTCCTTAGTGTCATAAATAAAACTTAGTTTTGACTGTCTATGGGATTGCAATTAAATTTAGACCCGACTTACAATAGCAGCTATACAATCCTCTTTTAACTTTAATTTAAAGTCTTTACCATTTTTGTCTGTCTGTTTGTTTCTTCTCAACTTAGATTTCAATTAAACCACCAATATTGTATTCCATAGTATCATATATAAAACTTAGTTTTGTCTATCTGTGAGATTGCGATTAAATTTAGACCCGACTTAAAATAACAGCTGTACAGTCTTCTATTAACTTTAATTTAGAATTTGTACCATTTTTGTCTGTCTGTTTTTTCTCAACTCAGATTTCAACCACCAATATTCTTTTCCATAGTATCATAAATAAAACTTAGTTTTGTCTGTCTATGAGATTGCGATTAAATTTACAACCGACTTAAAGTAGCAGCTATACAGTCCTCTTTCAACTATAATTTAGAATTTTTACCATTTTTGTCTATCTGTTTGTTTCTTCTCAACTCAGATTTCAATTAAACCACCAATATTGTGTTCCATAGTATCATATATAAAACTTAGTTTTGTCTATCTGTGAGATTGCGATTAAATTTAGACCCGACTTAAAATAACAGCTGTACAGTCTTCTATTAACTTTAATTTAGAATTTGTACCATTTTTGTCTGTCTGTTTTTTCTCAACTCAGATTTCAACCACCAATATTGTCTTCCATAGTATCATAAATGAAACTTAGTTTTGTCTGTCTATGAGATTGCGATTAAATTTACAACCGACTTAAAGTAGCAGCTATACAGTCCTCTTTCAACTATAATTTAGAATTTTTACCATTTTTGTCTATCTGTTTGTTTCTTCTCAACTCAGATTTCAATTAAACCACCAATATTGTGTTCCATAGTATCATATATAAAACTTAGTTTTGTCTATCTGTGAGATTGCGATTAAATTTAGACCCGACTTAAAATAACAGCTGTACAATCCTCTTTTAACTTTAATTTAAAGTTTTTACCATTTTTGTCTGTCTGTTTGTTTTTTCTCAACTCACATTTTAATTAAACCACGAATATTCTGTTCCATAGTATCATAAATAAAACTTAGTTTTGTCTGTCTGTGAGATTGTGATTTTTTGAACCAACTTAAAATAGCAGCTATACAGTTCTCTTTTAACTTTAAGATCTCCTCAGAGGTACTGAAATCAGTAACTAATTGTCAACATGGTTTGTTAAATAAAATCTCTATATAAATCATTTGCTCTTTATGACCACCATTATCTATTGTATTTATATCTGTAATTTGTTCTCGAGATATGACTGTCTTGCAAGTTTTGATTGCACGAATTTTTGCCAAGCGACTGATAGCTTTTATCATTTTAACCTCGAACGCCACTTGTGCCAAATGCTCGATTAATATACTGATTTATGTATACATAGCGTTGAAGAAAGTGATTCGACAAAACTTTAAACCCACTTAACGAGTAAAAGCACTGTTTAAAATATTCGATATACGCGAAATATTGCGAAACAAATAATAATTCGCCGATATTTCGAATCGAAACAAGAACTCGAAACATTATGACGTTCGCGCGAAACGGCAATGTTTCAGCATCGAGGATCGTATTTCGGTAGACGGAAGAGCGAACAGAGCCAGGTAAGAATAGACTGACCTCCAAAAGCTCTGTCTCGAGAGAGACTGCACCAAATTGCAACCGAGGTGTACAATACAAGCGGAGCATATAATGAGACAGCGTATAATGGTCCTCGCGGGAATGTCGAGTCGTCGAGGACGGGGCACACACGTTGACAGATAGTTAAATGTTCAAAGATCACTCTGATGTCAAATCTGGAGCGACCGTGCTCGTCACTGATGCTCGTTTGTACGGGAAACGAAGCTCTTTCGTACGCGAAATTTAAGGCGAGCAATTAACCGTTACAACTAATGACACGAACCTTAATCACAGGTAGCTAAAATTCTCATCCAGAGAACAGATTTCGAACCTTTCAAAATATTTCACGTTTTCAAATTAATTATACAATAAAATTTCAGGTTGAACGAATAAAAGTAATAGACTGTTATACAATTATGACTGTGGCCACAATTTTGAAACGCGTTTGATATTCATTAAAATATCGATCATTCTTGAGCTTTGCACGAAGCAAAAGCTCTTTGTTTAAAAAAAAATGGTTCCTAAATAGTTTTATTTACGAGGAAACAGAGGGATTTTTATGAACAAGGAACTACGAAACTGTCTGTAAGATAGAAATAAGTTATAAATAAACTGTGAATGTTTATGCATTTATGCGAAATTTTAATTTTCAAAGAACTACAGAATGCACTTAACATGCAAAAATATAATACTTAAAGTATCCTCTACAAAGCTTCCATTTCATTAGTTCTATTAATAAAACTACGAATTTACATAAAGATTCACAATCCAGTTAGAAATTACATCAGAAAATCATTATCGAATAGAGATACACATTTCCTGCCATAAAAGAACTGCTTTCTATTTACGTAACATTTTGGTCAGCCAAAATACATACATACGTCAATGACAACCAGCTACAGGCTTTGAAACGACGCAGGATTACGTCGGAGGCTGCCAATTTGTTAATCGTCGTTTATATCGAGACACTCGAAACTTCGTAGCGAATTAATTCAAGCGATCGGTGTGTTTCGACGAAAACCTTCTCGACTTCGTGTAACGGTCGTTTATATTATTCCAAAGTATTTTAATTCCTTACGGATCGTTCGTAGAAACGTACAAGACAATAACTCCGGGCGTCGAATAAAAGGTCGATTGCATTATTCACTCGCGGGCGTGAGATTGCACGAGCGGAACAGATCGATCGCGGTTTCAAACGTCTCAATTAATAGTGATCCATGTTCGAGTCGCGAGCGATAAATACGCCGATATTTTATGGTTCCGCTCGCTTTTCTTGCCGTTTCTTATCTGTCTTCGCGTACGAACGACCGGAGTTATGTAAAAACCAACGGAACAACAATCGCCAAAGTCCCACGGTGGTTTGTTGTTTTTTTTTCGTTCATTCGGTTCAAAAGTACGCTCTTTCGCGCTACAATCGCGAAGCTCGTTGAACGATAATCTCATAATAAATCGCCGCGAGCGCCAAACGAGCATTTAAAACCAACACACATAACCATCGCGGTATCAAGCACGAGATTTATCGTGCTATTCATAAAGCATTTGCCTATAATCTTTCTCTAGGATGTTGTGCCTAATAGCGACGCACCAGGCTGCACGTGAACATTACGACGATCCCCGGTGCACCGACATCGCCGAACGCGGGAATTAATAAGTATCGGGACGCGCGTGTTCGTAAAGCGTCTCGTTAATAACGGAAAAATGTGACGAGTGCAGACCGCGGGCAAAGTGGCGGTTCAACGAGGTGTTCTTAACTGGCCGTGTCTCGATATACGCGAGTAACTGTTAATAAACGAGACGCAGCTGGAAACGTTATCGACCCGTAGGAACGTGAAAATTGAACTTCGTGCACCGGGCCACTTAGTAGTTTCCATGGGCGAACGATAATTACGCTAATGCTCGTGAACGTCGATGAGAGTGCATTAGAGCAGCCTTTCTCGAAGTGCAAGTCGATTTCTTGATGGACCGCCGTGCGAGAGCTCGGACTTAATTTTCTGGAGAATTTACACGACTTCGAACCAAACATTTAATAGTTAACACCGTTCGCCGTCCAGTCACGAAATTAGCAGGGCTTTGCAAATAATTCGTAAGATATTACGTACCGACGACGTGCTAAATTATTTCGGTGCTTTGATGTTACGAAATCCATTGGACTAAAATAATCGATTCGATCTAGTCTTCCTTAGATTGTCTTTCTTAGATATAGAATCTGACGTCTTTGAAAAGTACTTTGAGACAGAGATCCAAAATTCTTTAATATCTTTGAGAATCGAATTTTTCAAGCACAAAACAAATTAAAGAAAATGTCAAATGAATTCGATATAAAAGAGTACGTGTGACACTGTGCAACCTAAAATTAACGATTACGATATATTGTGCGACTCATCGTGCATCGATTTGCAAGAATAAACCGTATGACAGCACCGTACCGTCATTCGTTTTAAAATTATCGCTCGAACAGTCCGTGCAAGACATAATCATACAATTTATCATACCGTAAGTCCACTGCAGATTTCAAGAGACAATGTTTCAAAGACCGATACGTCCCGTTTATCGCGAATCACTTTTCGCCAAATTCTTGTAAACAGCAAGAGAACAGAGGGGCACATTGTTCGCTGGATAGAAGTCATTAGACTTCTCAGCGTTCTTTAATCCAACCGAGATAAACCATTGTGCCCTTTCAATGGAAAGAAATCAATATCGGGAGCAGGAACCGTGCAACTTCCTTTCCGCTTAGCTTCCCTGGTTGGTTTTCATCGGTAGACTGCTCTTTAAAATACGGGGGAACCGTCCTGAAAGCCGATTGTCTCCTATGCCCGGAAGTGGTTTCGGGGGTCCGACCACTTCCGCCAGAATGAGCTTTAAACTTCGCCCCCAGCCCCCTCAGTCCGATGGGAAAAGATGATATCTTCCGAAACAACGAGCTCTTACCGCGGAAACTTTGTACCGCCGCTTCCATGGAACCTCCCATAAAGTTTGCAAACCGTTCTTCGAATACTACTTGCGCCACAGATAAAGGATAACCTCTTGTGAAGGAAATAACCCTAAACGTTGAAATGTTCTTTCAGAAACACGTCTATAAACGAGTCCACATCGCTAGAAATCGGCGTTTTTCTAAGGAGTACTTAATCGAGATTCAAGAATTCTCCAATTCTTCTGTTCTTGTTTTTTCCTTTCCAGGAAAGACTTCTAATTCTACCCCTGGGCACACTAAGTGGTGAGGTGGCTCTCTTAGATCAGTGAAAGAATATAAAAATAGCTGTTTGATCGAGCACTTGTGAGAGAGATACAAGTCGAGCGTAGGCCTCTGTTGACGAGTACGCGAACTATCGCCAACCATCTGTTCTGCCTGTATTACGACATTACAAGTTCTTACTTCCCTAAACGTTGAAATATTCTTTCAGAAACACGTCTATAAACGAGCCCACATCGCTAGAAATCGGCGTTTTTCTAGGGAGTACTTAATCGAGATTCAAGAATTCTCCAATTCTTCTGTTCTCGTTTTTTCCTTTCCAGGAAAGACTTCTAATTCTACCACTGGACACACTAAGTGGTGAGGTGACCCTAACAGGCTCTATCTTAGATTAGTGAAAGAATATAAAAATAGCTGTTCGATCGAGCACTTGTGAGAGAGGTACAAGTCAAGCGTAGGCCTCTGTTGACGATTACACGAACTATCTCCAACCATCTGCCTGCATTACAACGTTACAAGTTCTTAATATTCTGAATGTCAACGGTGAGCCAGACGGGGGCGTTCGGTTATCAGCCAGTAGAGATAACTCTGAAGAAGATAACAACGACTTTAATCCGACCTCGTAAAAAGCGTCGCATCGTTTCGAAGTTTATCGCCAATATTTTGTCGGCGATGCGTCACCCGGAGGGTTCGTTATCCCCCGTCACCCCCCACCCGGTGTCGGTGCCAAAAACTCTCGACAGAAACTAACGGAAAAAAAAAATAAAGGAAACGACGAAAAAGGAAACGAAATTTGAATTTTACGACTGCTCTGCGAGAATCCAC
The DNA here is from genome assembly GCF_013123115.1 of Colletes gigas. Classification (NCBI taxonomy): domain Eukaryota; kingdom Metazoa; phylum Arthropoda; class Insecta; order Hymenoptera; family Colletidae; genus Colletes; species Colletes gigas. The sequence goes on from NW_025106635.1 coordinate 10,552,963, forward strand.
CTCTTCCTCCGCCGCGCGGCGATACTAAATTTGCACGTGACGCGTACCAGCAAAAGCTCCGCAATTTTTACGAGCTTTTATTAAGGGCAGCGGCACGACTGCTCGAGCATAGAGATCTCGGACAAAAGCGAGACCCCGGGGCCAGCCGAGTATCTTTTCGGCGAGCGCAGACGGCATTATTATCCGCCTTTAAAAATAGAGTCGTTCAAAAACCGTGGAAATACATTTCCTGTGCGCGTCTCTCGGACAGCTGGTGCGTGGTCGTGCTTCGTTAAACCACGATTGTGTGTATAAATCGACCGCGGGGAGGGGGATAATTAGAGATCCGACGGATTGTTGGGCATCTTAAACAGGTTCGAAGAAGGAAATTGATTTTTTTACCCGTTGGCCGCACCTTTTTCCTGCAACGAGCCGCCACGCTGGCTTGAATCATTTCTCAGAAAATCCTCCACTATCGTTACTTATTCTAAATTCTTAAACGTAATTATGGGGATGTCTGTCCATTAATCTAAATTTATTTTCACCACATGCACGATACAAACAGAAGTAACTACGTTGCTTCTGGAAACCAGAATTGGTCCTTCGAGTCGGATCATATGTTGGCTCCAACAAAGTTCGTGAAGCCGATTATTTTGCAAATCGAAAAGAAAAGGAAGGACTAATTTTTATTTAAACAACGACTGAACAGGATGAACTCAGAATTCAAGATTTAAAGGATTATATTCAGCTTTTCAAGAACTTGTACGAATTGAACCGTTTATATGTGTATCCGCGCTGAACATTTTCTATTAACTCGTTTTACGTTTATATATTCGAAATGTTAATAAATCATTGTGTTGTTTTCTTTTTGATTTGCTAAATAATCGGCTTCACGAACTTTGTGGGAGACAACAAGGATACTGTAAATATTGAATGTCTAAAGTATTTGCAACGAATTTTGTAAAGCCAAAAACAGACTGTGAAAAAATGAAGTTTGCGTACTGCTAGCATTAAGAATGTTCGTAGAAAATATTACTGATCAAAATTGTGACCGTAGTCCCTTTCGTTCCTTGTGGGCTATACGAGCGATTCATAGAGAAAGAGTAACGAGTCATTTAGGGGTTATTAGTTCCGGCTCGAGAGCAGAGAAACACGAAATTAGGGAATGGACGAAGGCGTAAAGGCAGCGAAGCGTGTCTCTTTCCCGTTCCCTTACGCGTTTCCCTTACATCCCCTCATGGATTCGTTCTAAGAGGAAACTCCACTTGTAAGGTCATCGCCTCCACGAAGTACTACATGCCATTCACACGACTTCCCTGACTAGAGAGACCAAAACTGTCCAAACTCATTTGTGAAGTAATATTTACGTAAATGTTTACGGAGGCCTCCTCCGCTCGAAGAGGAGCGCAAACGTCGTTGACTTAGAAACTTCCACCCCTCATATCCTCGAAGAGTACAACGTTAATAAGTTGTATACATAAACGTGAAAAATTATTCCTAGCTCAAATGTAACGGAGAAACGATGGTTAGCAGTTGAGCAAGACTTTCGTGGAATTAAAGGAAAATTAAATGAACAGAAATATTCTAATTTCTTCTCCTCGATGAAATTAAGGGTTGCAACTATTTCATTCGTTTTTATTTTTTACTTTATTTATAACGAGGCCAAAATATTACGATTGTAATAATGTGGTATGAAAATGTCAACTTGGAATATATACAGCTGTAACTGTAACTGTCTTGCAACAATTTTTATATACATAATTGTATATTCCTGTAACAGTAAAAATAGGAAGCATTTGAGAGTAATTATCATTCAGAAAATAAATTAAAATATACAACTCAAATTACAAGACAGTATCCTTTCGAATTAAATAATAACAAGCAACGTACTAGAATAGAAAGTTAAATGGCCTGAGAGCTCTTTTTATTCTACACCCCTCAAACGACGAACCTAATTGCCATCAAATTAGCAATATTTTCGACCGACGCGAGAAATGTTATATTATTACTCCGTTCTTGGGAAGTATTTGTCACCGTGATTCCTGTAACATCGGGATACACGGTTCTTGCTTTTCGAATTTGTCAAGCGGCGCGTCGTTATCCGAAATAAATTTCTACGTAGCAAAATTTTCCTCGTAACTCTGCACTGTCAACGAACCTGCCACGGAAGCCGTCGTTTCTTTTCGCCGTCGTCATTCCGCGGAATCTCGCGAAGCACTCGCAAGACGCGTTAACGTTGCAAGAAAAATCAAAACACCCGTCCCATTCCCTGAAAACATTTGTCTCTGGCGATCCACCCCACGCTTTTAACTTTTCGCGTTCATTCTTTCCACTGTACGACGCACCGTACATTTAGAATCGACCTCAACTCCTCGATGCTTTTTCTACTTTCTCAAGAAGGAACCAACAAACATTAAAACGGAATCCTGGATCAATACTGTGACGAGTCTACAGCAATTGTATTCACGAATTTGGAGAAAAAATCGTCTAAAGAATGGCTTGATAAACTTTCTGAAAACTACCAAAAATATTTCGAAAATCTGCAACGCTTCTTCCATTTATAGAAACGAACGAAAGGGAAACGTTTTAAATTTTAAGAGTAAACACAGGATGTGTAACGAAAACGAAATTCAGTCGAACGCCTCGTTAAAATACCAAGAAATTAGCTGGAACTCGAGGATACTGAGTTTCTTTCTTTTTTTTTTATTTTTTTGAAAAAGATATGCGTTCTTGACGAATTCGTGGATTCGGCTGCGTTAAATCGAGCGTCCCCGCAGTGGGCCTGGAATTCGCGAATCGCGCCAACAAGGCGGAGACGTTATGCTCCGACTAATCTACTAATTGGAGGGTGACCATGGGCGCACGGGGGTTACGAAGCAAATTGGGCTAATACAGAAGCAAACAGCATGACGCCTATAAATACGCGGCATCGCGGGAACATCTTCGAGCAACAAACGCGCGACAAACGCTGCACATCGACCACAAACTCTCGTTCGCGTAAAGCTCCGTCCACAGACAGGACCAATATGATTCAAAAACCACCCGAATACCATCCCTTGGTCCAGCCATTATTGTGTAAAATCATTTTAACAACGAAAATTGGCCCAAAAATGCCTAGAGGTTTGTGCATGGACCAGATTGATAAATCAAAGAAATATCACTATTTTTCTGCAAGTGAATAAAAAATCTTTGTACTAAAGATTTGTTGGTGGATATTTATACGTCTAAATGGTATCGTCTCCTGTACGATAACTTTTAATAGAATGCTATTTCTGTGTAGCTTGCAAGAAGTTCGATAAAAAATTTCCCCCACAGGTTGATGCAAAGACGAGATTTATAAATTGAAGATTAACATGGTGCAAGCAATTTAATAAAGGATCACTTACACCTGCATCGAAACACTGTTTCTATCATCTTTCGAGAAATCCAGTGAAAAACGATTAATGTTCTTGAAGATGTACAGTAGACTCACAGAGTCGGAGTTTATAACAGCAATCAACGTCAAACCTCGTCCATTCACAACTAGACAGGTTACTCTCCTTTGGATGTTATTACAGTAGATATAATTAGCAATATCCTTATTCATGGTATGTAAATTTTCGAGGAAATTCATCTCAGATATATGAAATTAGAGAGGGTTGTAAGATTGTTGGACAACTTTTCTTGAAATTCTAATTATCGTTTCGACCAAGTGTCATATTTATGAACGACAGTGAGTATATTGCAATTGCTTCAAATTTTTCCGCGCAGAACCTCCGCTCTGACTCTATGAATTTATATCACCCTTTGCTCCACAGGTTTCAATTAAGAGTCCCGTGTACACACTGTGACGAAATTTCGATTAACAGAGGGACGATGGTAGCTACATTCCGCGACCCCTTGATTACCGTAACACCAAATCTACTTAAGAACATAATGCGAATCCTCGTTTAAAAGACATTCCCGGCAAGGAACAGAGAGACTAATCCTTGTGTGGACAGACCTTAACGCGTAAAGGCGCCTCGAGTGTTCGAGGGTGAAGAGGAGAGGCCTGCTGCCTCTCACCCTCCAGATACGGGTAACGCAACGCGTTCCTATAATAAGTCCTTAACGACCTTTCTAAATGCAGTCGGTACCTTCACGACCGCTACCCACTATGTGACAAGAGCATCCATTAGACGGGGGTTGCGTGGTTCGTAACACGCAGGGACGGAGAGGTCGATGAAGGGAGGTCTCCAACCATGAAACGACAGAAACGACCATTTTTTTCTCGTCGACCCGTAACAGGAAATGTTTTTTCCCTTCCATTCCGTTCCCCTGTAGTTTTACTTGTCGGAAAGGACAGATTGAAATAATAATCCGAAGTAGAATCGACAAATCTAAACTACTGTACAGACGAGATATACGAGTAGACCTTATATCCAACGTACTTTTTCGATCCACTTTTCTAGAGCTCTAGAGCCTCGTCACAAATGAACACAAGAGGAGGCAAGACAGAAAATAAAATTACAGAAACATTCCTCACTACACATTATATGTATATTCGGTAAAGAATTTTTTTCTCGAAAATACGTAGGAATTTGGAGGTATGTGTATTCACCAAAAATGATTGTAATTAACCCCTGCAACTGAAAATAATTTTTTTAGAACGATTTAAAATTTTTTAATTTCATCGAAAAATTTGTCCACTTATTGAATTTTTATCTCGAAACTGGATAGGATTTCGAGAGTATGTCTATTCACCAAAAATGATTGTAATCGACCCCTGCAACTGAAAATAATTTTTTTTTCGTCGAAGAATTTAGGCACCTACCCCTTGTCGATTTTTCTTAAAAATTCGTTTTTCATTTTTAATAAATTTGTTTGATGCTCTATAGAAAAGTTGACTAATACTTTTTTATAGATACGCATGAACTCTACTTCAGGAAGAAGTTTCATTGAAATATATTCATTATTGTAGGAATTATGGCTGTTTGAAAATTGGACCATTTCCATGGGGTTTTCCTCATTTTACGGGGTCAAGGAATAACTTTTTCAATATTGTTAGAATTTCTGCATATTCTTCACTAAAATGCGCGTTATTTGCATTTTGAAACATTAAAATCCCTCAATCCGTTCAGAAGTTATGACGTTTTAAAGATACGCTTGAAATTTTTGAGTGATATTTTTGGTAAGGAATTTTTTTTTCGAAAATGCGTAAGAATTCGGTGGTATATCTATTGACCAAAAATGATTGTAATTGACAACTGTAACCAAAAATAATTTTTATAGAGCGATTTGAAATTTTTTAATTTTGCCAATAAATAGCACCTAGCCCCTGTCGATTTTTCTTAAAAATTCGTTTTTGATTTTTGGTGAATTTGTTTGACGCTTTACGGAAATGCTGTCCAATACTTTTTTGTAGGTATCCATGATCTCTACGTCAGAAATAAAGTTCAGTGAAATACATGTACTATTGTAGGAGGTATGGTAGTTTGAAAATTGCGTTTTTTAGTCCCCTCCATAGTCAACTCCCATGTATTCACGCACACGCTACAGCTATCTGCCCATCAATACCAATTCAGTGAATAGTTTTTCAACTGACCGCCATCCACGAGTGATGATATGGTAATCAGATTGAGCTACCAAAGTGCATAAAGTGTAAGGTCTACTCATACACCTCGTCTGTGATTCTCTGTAGCGTTAGTTCCCGCGCTCGCCAGCAGAGGGCTACGCTCGACCTGTAACTCTCTCACAAGCACTCGATCTACCATTCTTCCTACTACAGCACATCACCGCAGCTTTAACATCGAATGTCTTTATATCTGAGGATGTGTTAGGTTTGTAATTAAGCTATTGGAGTGTATAAATACTGCCCTAATGATTATAAAGAGCGATGAAAATTATATAGATTGTACCTTGAATCTAAAATTCTTATCGTAAATTTATCGCGAACGATTCGAGCGTTTTTTACGGTGTCCCTCGACCGCGGCAAAAAAAGCCCGCAACAATCGTGCGCGTATTTTCGAGCACCGCGACAGCCCGGAATGATGCAATGCGCACGCAGCTACCTATGTAAAATCGAAGAGCCGTATGCGGAGAACGTTTACAGGTTGCAGGTGCACCTGTACCGTGGCAATAATTCAATGCATCGAAACGGTCGGGCGCGCGTTGCGGCCCCGAGAGGCACGAAAGAACACGAAAGTCGTGGAGAAATGCAGAAATGATAAATTACATCGACCGGGCCTCGCGTCCGGGCCTCGTCGATGTCAATTATTAAGAAATAAAAGTCTCCCCTAACGCGAGCGGAACAAAGAAGCGCAGAAAGGATTCCGGGTCTCTCGCTACGCTCGCAGGATGCGCCGGCGGTAATAATTCAATTTCTTGCGGGAACGTGCAACGACTCGAAAGGGCCGCGTTCGACTCGTAAACCCGTAAAAAGTGCAAAGAGCATGCGAACGGGTGAAACTACGGGCGAACCGTATCGCCCAAAGTTTCCAGCCGAAATGGAAAGAGGCCGCGAAGAAATCGCGTAAATTGAAAAAAAACAATGGTAAACGACCAGGGACGTACAACGGTTGCCAAGACGCTTTTACGATACCCTAGAATGTTCACGTCGACGCGAAAGTTTACACGTCTCAGCGTACACGGTACCGAAAATCGTACCCCGGTCGTCGAAAGTAAAAAAATGATATTTCGCGAAACGTTCATTTTTATGCCGGTTGTGTTCCAATTCCGCTTGGAACGACACGGGGGAAAAAGTTAATGGCGAATTATGCTTCGTAGCAGCGAGCAATAACCGTTTTCGCATAAAACTAGGAGAACGTAACTACGAAACGAGCGTTGGAACGGATACTTTCACGCAGTCGATACACACGAAACTGCCGTTCGATTTTCTACACGTTGGCATAGTGGCAAACGGGATCGCAGTGGCAAAAACAAACGCGAAGCTACGATTCGATTCGTGTCGCCGGTACGCAAGAAAGCTCAGTCGTGCGCAAAGTGTCGAGTACCGTTGATGCGGATAAGTCGCGCGGCATTAGACGTAACGACGCCGTTTGTTACCCCGCTTCGATGATATTTTGTTACAGAACCGTGCTCGAGCTCTTCCAACGAAGTTGATTTTTAACTGGACGGAACGAAGGAAAGCAGCTCTCGATCGAGGTTAATGTCGATCGTTCGTGAGCTTTTCTTTCCCCTTTGGCGATCGAACGGAGCTCGTGGACCTTACGTGATTCGGCCAGAAAGTTCTAATTTGAAACAGTATTCAAAATTCCTGCGTTCGTACTTTTCTCTGGAATATTGTTACTAAATATTTGAGGACATTTTCAACCTTTGGGAGTTTGGGGATTCAAATGAGCAAAATTCGACTTCCTCTCAGCAACGCGCATTTAACACTTTGACTGCCACGTCACCCATATATGGGTGACTGGATTTACCATTATGATACCAGAAAAATTAATTCTCAAGTTAAGACGTTGATAAAAATAAATTTGAATAGAAATTATAAATTTTAACAAGGTTACAAGAACAAGTACTGAAACAAATTTTAGGTTATGTAGCTTACAATGGTCTAAAATCAAAATGTTACTTTTGCAGAATATTACACTGTTTTGATCTGGCAGTGAACGTGTTAGTGAGCACGAGACTTCGTTACAGACAAAAGACACACGGTACAAAAGTAGTAAGTCAGAAGAACTGTAGGTGGCGCAGAAGCAAATGGCGCTTTATTTCTAACGCAACCGTCGTCTATTGTCTATTATTAAGTCCACCGACAGCGCCAATAATTCTATGGACAGGACAATTAGATACAATGGAAGCAGAATGTCCTCTAAATAAGTAATATGAAATACATCGAAGCCACGATTTTACAAAACATTGCACATACAGGGCAAGTACTAATGAACTTATATTCGTGAAGGACTTCGTTTAAATTGTTTAAGGAGGAAGATTCACGTAAAATAGTAAAACGAGAAGTGATATTTGCAAATTTTTTACAGCACAAGGGTTTGATGAAACTTTTCACCACTTTCTACATATATTCTCTAACATTTCAAGATACAAATATTTCTTTTCCGTTACGTTTTATCGACTTCGGATCAAGAATTAACTGAACACAAAAAAAAATGATTCTTGCAATAAATTTCTAATTTAATTATGCAATAAACATAGCGTAAATAATTATTATTATGAAGAGTGTTGGTTCATTCGACGTGTAGTACTATTATGAACAAAATATCGTTCGATTTTTTATTCTAGATCGAAGGAGAAAAATGCTAGACTGCTACGCCGTATTATTTCACCCAGAGTCGATAAAACGTAACGAAAAAAAGATATTTGTACCTTGAAATGTTAAAGAATATATGTGGAAAGTGGCAGAAAGTTTCATGAAACCCTTATGCTGTAAAAAAATTATCAAATCCCCCCTTGACTCACCAACAAACTCGACTCACTCTATACGAAATCGATGGTTTCGCGATGATCGTATGAAATACTAGTTTTTCCTCAAAATTTCGTTGCTCTCTGATTAATCAATGACCATGAGGGTGTCGGTGATGGGCCGTTTCGAGTGATTAAACCTAAGCTGGCTCCCCCCGCGCCATATTTCATCGCCGACGTTCGAAAGAAAGAATGCAACAGCACTTGGCCGGTCAAACGATTGCGACACGGAAAAAGAGAAGGAAAGGATATTGCCAGCTCATTCTTGAACTCCTTCCATTCATCCGCGGAATGTCGCAATCGGCGTCTGTACGTTCATTCACAAAAATACGAGTGAAAGACCCCAACGAGGCGATACGGTAACTGCGACGAAAAAAGATGAGCGAACGGCACGGTTTTTTAAAACATTTTTTATACATCGATTACGTTGAATGAATGCAGATACTATGCAGGATTTCTGTACCAGTGTGCAAGCTGTTCCAAAGGAAACACTTGTGAAATTGTGAGAGTAATAACGAACAGAGACTGAGGCAATTAAAATCACTTCAGGTAAAATATTAGTTATTTTATTTTAAATTGATAAATTTCACGAACCATCTAAAACAAGGATCTCTTTTATTTTGTGACACAGTTACAGTAATCGCTAAATTTCCCTTATTTTATTTCGTTTTATTTCTACTAAAAGAAACAAGAATATCAGAGGATTAATTTTCACCATTTAAAGTTAATTTCTCCAACAGACAAACCTTGCATAATACAGATTGTTTTTTAATTTTCAGGTTGAAGTTCGTCTCTGACAATCACTTCAAGCAAAATATTAGCTATTTTATTTAAAATTTTTCAATTTTATTAAACCATATAAAACAAGGATTTTCAACCTCTTTTATTTTGTATCACAATTAGAATAATCGCTAAATATTCCTTATTTTATTTCGATTCATTTCTACTAAAATAACAGCATTTATGTTGCTCCTAACTAAAATTCCATGTGAAACATAAAAATTTAACAAATGATACGATACATCTAGTTAAAAATAACCAAATATTAAAGGGTTAATTTAAAAATTTTTTTTAAATTTTCGGATTGAAGATCGTGTTTGGCGAGTTGTGGCTCTCGATCGTGATCGAACAGAAACGGAAGCGTTTTCCGAGCGAAAGAAGAGAAGCTCTCGAGATGCTGGTGGCTCGTGTGAGAACGTGCGCCCTTATACGGAATTTCGCACACGACCCTGTTCGTGATCCCCCGGTATTATCGACTAAACAGAACCAACTGTGCACGGTGACCTTTGATTCGACCCGCGATGGGCCCGCGATTCGTGGCAGCCGAGAAAAGGTGAAAAGAGCAGGTGAGGTAAGGAGGGATAAGTTCATCCGCGTCTAAAGCCGGCACGAGAAAACAATACCACGGCTATTTAAACTTCCCGTACCGGCGCGAGGATGCAAATACCGTCCCGCTCGCCTACTCGCGCGGAATCGTCGCAGAACTCTCGTAAACCATGCTGGAACTCGCGCGTAGTCGCTGAACAAACGACGACGCGTCGTTAGAGAACCATAAAGAGCCGCGAACGCGTTGCTGAAGCTGTCCGGATACACCAAACGATCCGGTAGCTCCTTGTTTCGGACGATGAAACCTCGATTCTTACGAACTGAACCGAGCATTCTGTCGTTCGAGCGACAAGATACGCTCGAAATTTAAAGGATCGCTCATTTCAGAGCCAAAAAATTGCTTTTTGTTCATTTAACTTTGATTTCAAAAGAATTGTAAACTAAAAGAAATGTTTCAATTAAAATTTGTGCTAGTAATCATTTTCGTGGCCATTTTAAGATTCATGAACCCTATTCAAATTTGTTTTTTTTAACATTTCAAATCGAGAATTAATTATTCGGTCGTTCGAGCGACAGGATACGCTCGAAATTTAAAGGATCGCTCATTTCAGAGCCAAAAAATTGCTTTTTGTTCATTTAACTTTGATTTCAAAAGAATTGTAAACTAAAAGAAATGTTTCAATTAAAATTTGTGCTAGTAATCATTTTCGTGGCCATTTTAAGATTCATGAACCCTATTCAAATTTGTTTTTTTTAACATTTCAAATCGAGAACTAATTATTCGGTCGTTCGAGCGACAGGATACGCTCGAAATTTAAAGGATCGCTCATTTCAGAGCCAAAAAATTGCTTTTTGTTCTCTTAACTTTGATTTCAAAAGAATTGTAAACTAAAAGAAATATTTCAATTAAAATCTGTCCTAGTAATCATTTTCGTGGAAATTTTAAAATTCGTAAATCCTATTCAGATTCATTTCTTTTAACATTTCAGCTGGAGAATTAATTATCTTAGTATTAAACTGAAAAGTGTTGAAAGGCAAAGTTTCCACTTCTACGACCCTCGAATGAATTTTTTTCCCCAAAATTTTGCCAATTCGAAAGACTCCACGTAGTTTGATAAAATTTTTTTTGCAATTTCTTTTAGAATGTGCTAAAAAGGAGAAGCTTCCTCTTTACAACCCTTAAAAATTAGCGTATGATTTTTTGTTGCCCGGTTGAATGAAAAGTATACCAAGAAATTATATCACTTAAATTTGCAACAATATAATATTTTATTACGAAATAAAACTAAATTGATCCTTGCACCTCCAGGAGAAAGTCGCCAGCTTTGGCATCGATCAAAACCCTGCCTCTTTCGGGCAGGCCTCTTAATTAGTACAAGTGCTGATGACTTTCTCCTAGAAAGGCGAGAATCCATTTGACTCGATGCACCATAAACGCGATATAACCGTTCTATTTATTTTATAACGCTTACCCTACTAAGATAACTGAAATAACTATTCCTGTAGATATTTCGTTACGCAAATTTTGAACTATCAGAGAGGAATATTTTTCAAAAATGTTCGCAACGATAACAATTCTTTTCCATTAAAATATACTATAAAAATTCATCCAAATAAATATGAATTTTAATAAAATTTAGAAAAAACACTGTTTCCTTCTATCTTTGTGAAAAGTGCCATTGATCTAAATAAGAGCTATAACGTAACATTTATAACGTTGCACATTAATATACTGTATATTTATAGAACAGACGTGGCCATAGCGCGTCTACGATGCGGCTCTCGACGTTCGCAGACTATTATTTTACTATGAATAAAATTCCCGGTTCAGAATTTTACTAATTATATTTTCATGAAACGCACTTTCTATTACTAGCTTTATCAATCCAATTATTTCAGAACAATATATCATCTCAATAAGAAAAAACACGAGTTATTTATTAACACATTGCCCAATAGAAAATCTGATGAAACTCTATTCTCATCGAATTTATATCTACTTCGATATTATCAAGATTATAAAGATTAAAAAGACTAAAAACAAAGATTATAAAGAACCGTTCCTTCCCTACTTTAATTTTCAATTTCCCATTGTATACAGTATACGATACGTCAAACATTATCGCAGAGACCGTATTGTGCATCGTTCGATAGACCGTGTGCGTCATTCTAACGTTGCAACACCGATTGGAACGAACTGCCCAAATCGAACACGATCCCCGCCATTAATTACCGATGGTACAACGATACGCTCGAAAAGATCACCGTGTATGCCCTGGCGAGATCTAACGATCTTCCCCCGGCGTGGTAATGAATCTAAGGATACGAATCTCCCAGCTTTCTTTTCGGTACGGACAAACGCTAATTAGAAGCGATATATTATCCACGGTCGCTTATCAGCGAAGGAACTTGAATAATTCAAGGCATGATTACCGCCAAGGTGAGCCGGTCGTAAGGTCATTCTTCGGCGACGGTGGCCGGGGCAGCCTCTCTCGCAATTAAATTTATCCGCCAGATAGAGAGACAGAGAGAGAGAGAGAGAGAGAGAGAGAGAGAGAGAGAGAGAGAGGAGAGGACCGGTGGCTTGGCAGACGAAAAGCGTTTCCACCGACAGAATTTGTTTGTTATGCCTGGCTGATCGTAAGTTGCCCGCGCCCAGAACGATAATGGAACAACGCACTCGAAACCAGCGTTCGGTTCGCGTCCATCAGCCAGCCACGAGATTTATACTTTCTACGATACGATGTTTCTGAAATAGGTGGCCAAACTTTACAAGCGTACACTACTCGCGTGGACGAGAAAGGGCCCCCATCAACGCGAACACCACCCGTAGCGCTCCACCTGTTTCAGAAACACTCCTCGTGCACCGTAGAACTCAATTTCCGCGTTCAATTTCCAGTGCAATGTGACGATTAATCGTCGAAAATAGATCAGAGATCACAACGCCTGTGATCTTTCTGTAGCCTGTGCGTAGACTGGATCTTTGTGCAAATTAATATTTCTATTAACAAAATTAACGAAACGGAAACTTTGTGGAAGGTTACCTTAACCCCTAAATATAATAATTTGTATCTTACTTTACTGTAGCTCCTTGGGAACTAAAATTTCTGTATGAATTATGTAAAATAAAAGATTTTTAAAATTTCGACCAAACAAATTTTACTCTAAGTCCCAGTTTTCCTTTCTCTCTAAAGATTTTTATGAACACCCGCGGTATAATTATAAGTCGTGAGTTCCGCGTGTTTCACAATCAGGTTGGTTCCGTATTTTCTATAAGGTAATTATGCATTACTATGTCCGTATTCTAATAAAATTTATTTTAAGGATTTTCAAAGCTCCTCTACCAAGAGTTCCGCGATTCTGGTCACGAAATTCGTTTAAAAATCATTCTTGCCTAGTGTCTCGTGGTTTGCCAAGCCCTGGTTTAAAGGACAGAGTCGTCGACGTACGGTTAAGTTTATCATACTCTGGTCGACGGAATTTCGCGTTTCTAGGTGGACACGAAATCGTCCTCTGCTCGGCTTTCGCTATTTTTACTCGGTGGACGGGCGCGCAGAATTCTAGCCTCGATGACACACAAGTACTATGCACAACTCTTACATATCATCTACCAAAAACTATTAATTAGGTTAGAAATCTCGTACCATTTCTAACAAACGAATAATATTGCAAAAGCTGTCTAAAGAGGTCGAGAGAAAGTATCGCGAGATAATTGGAAATTAATTTTAAATAATCGATATTATGCGTTCACGGGTTTCATTTGTCAAATGAATGTTTGAAAACAAGATGCAAGTTGGCTCGGTAAACAAGTACGGCCGGTGGCTCGAATATCGAACTCTGTATAAACACGTCGCGACCAAGCTTCGAATACTGTTTCAAAACGAAGGGGAACCGAGAGTGTTGTTACAGAAAGTCGAGAACGTCCCAACTTTTCAAGGGACAAGGACGCGAAACGCTTGGAACTCGTGCTTCCCTTCTGTTTGACGATCGATTTAAGTAGTAGTTACGCTCGAATCTTTAAAAGGATAAACAAACACACCAAATGTTCTTCGACGAAAACAACGAAGGACATTTTCAATAATTCATTAAATAACTGGGAAAAGGGGAAATTCCAGAGGATATCGGGAAAACGATTAACTGCTGCAGCAAATGAGGGAGCAGGTTAACATCGTTTCATTTCAAGTAAATAATAATCTATTAAACAAAATTTAATTCTGTTGGTCCTTAAACTGATGACCAGATTGTGTATATTCAAAAAACTACAGAATGTCCTTAATATTTGTATGATACAAATTATTATATTTAGGGGTTGAAACAACCCTCTATAAAGCTCTCATAAAAATACGAATTTGTATAAAGATTCTCAGTCTATCTATCTAAAATCTAGGTATTGTCTTTGTCATTCTGTAACCGACAGTGAGAACTGTGATCATCTTCACCAAACATCCAACATATAAAATTTCGAGAGTTATACGTAAAAGGAATACCGAAACACATTATATTTGTGAAATTCCAATACAACACGGTGATTTATTAACTACGAATCTGTGTCGAAGGTTCGCAGGTTCTCGTAGAAATTTCCGCGGGAAGAAAGAAGGAAGGATCGATCGATGATAGCCGCGGAACGAAATTCTAAAGTTAGATCGTCTCTGCATAATTTCTCTTCGCGTTGGAGAACGTGTTCGCAGAACCGCGGGCTTCGCTAACCGAAGAAATTCCGCTGATGTAACAACGGTCTAAGGCTACGACCAAATATCTCGTATCCCTGTCGCATAAATTTCGAGAAATATTTAAAAGCTCCCGCTATTTCTCTTTGACTCAAATGAATTGCATCCGATTGTCACTTGGAAGCCAAATGCTTCCATACTAAGGATTCGATGCTTCGATTAAACACTGTGTAACAGATTTTTAACACTAGAATTGACGACAATTACATAATTATACAAATTGCACTGCTGTGTTAAATTTTTAACATTAGAACTAACAACAATTACGGTGTATTTATTTGTACCGAGGGAATTAAAACGATAGATACTCCAGGGCATTTATAATGGAAATAAATATTTATTCATTTTCTTATAGAGAACTCCAATTTTTATTAGAAATTACGAATGGGTCATTTTGGCCAGTTAGTTCTAGTGTTAGGAATGTAAACAAAATTTTGATACCGAGATTACGTTCTACGTGAAATAGCTATAAATATACGCTCAAGGTATGGAAGTACCAAAGTAAATAAATCAAGATATTTCATATTTAATGCTGGAACATCAGTCTATTCGGCCAAGCAGTCAAATATTCAATAGAAACTGACATTGTATTTATGACGTAATATTCAAGACTTACTGTCACGTTCGTAGGTGTTATTCACACGTATCAGTCAGTGACTGAATTCGATTTTGAAATGAATGTCGGATTACTATGAAACACAGCGCTTTATTAAGATTTAACAGCGGCTCAATTTACACCATAAAACCAATGACGTAACGCTTTTTAGTGCCTGGTATTTAATACTCTTATTATACGCACACTGATAAGAAGGATCGATAGGCGTAGAAAAAGTGGTTTCATTAAAATTACAACGTATACTTTTCCTACACGGAAAGTCACAAAGTTTACATTCCTTTCGACAATTATAATTACACAATCCTGTACTGCACAGTATAAACGAGTCTAAATAATTTAAAGAAAAAAATAGACCACCATCGACAAAATTAAATAGAAATTATAAAAACTCCCAAGCAACCAAATCCCTTATTTTCGCTGAAAAAGGTTTGTAACGTAATCGATAGCCGTAGAAAAAGTGGTTGCATTAAAATTACAACATATATTTTTCCCATACGAAAAATCACAAAGCCTACATTCCTTTCGACAATTATAATTACACAATCTTTTGCATTGCATACTCGATCTCAAGCCTAATAAACTCTGTTAACGAGTCTAAATAATTTAAATTAAAAAAATAGACTATCATCGACAAAATTAAATAAAAATTATGAAAACTCCCAAGCAATCAAATCCCTTAACGTTCGCGGAAGAAATAATGTAATTTCCATTGAAATAAAATTAACAAGGCGAATTCTCGATGGCCAAAACCACTTTGAACAACGAGAACTGGAACAATAAGTTCCCGCGAAGAAAAAGTTCTCGCGTGACCCATATTTCTCGCGCCGAAACGCTGGTCGAGATCTAAAAATTCGTAGGTTTCAAAGGATCAAATGCCCCGATGCCTTTCCTCCGTACAGGCAACGCACGAAAACGCGAAACGCCCGAACGATCGCTCCGAAGTGCATCGTATCCATCTTTGTTCGGCGAGAGAGAAAAAAAAAAACTTTCGACAGCGACTGCAGCAGCGCAGAAACTCGGTCGGAATTTAGCTGTTCCATAGAGCGAGATTTCTTGCTCGTTCGCGAGGACTTCTAATTGACGCTGGAGGAAAGAAACCATTCGGATTCGCTGGTGGAATTTCACCTGCCCTGGGTTACGTACGAGCACAATGAAATTCCGGACAAGGAGATTCCGTTGAAAATCGCTGGCCCATTCGTTTTAGTTTTCTACCTTTTTCCCACAGTATTTCATTATTTAACCGGCCTAAGAAGATTGCCTTAAGCCCTGGCAAGGAAAACACAGGCAATTCTCTGTCGAGTCCAGAATTAGAAACAACTTTTTACTACTATTTTTTCTGGAATTTTTTAACACCGTTCAATAAGTGCTACTCCCTTCGTGTTTCGTAGCTTTTTAGTTTGTACGAATTCTTACGTAAAACTTACTCAATTTGCAGAAATATGGTACACACGTCTTTTATTCCAAAATAATTTTTCTCTTCTCGAGGCTAATCAGTATTTCATTATTTAACCGATCCAAGAAGATTGTCTTAAACCCTGGCAATTCTCTGTCAAGTACAGAGCTCGAACCAACTTTTTACTATTTTTTTAGAATTTTTTAACACCTTCCCTAACATTGTCGATAAGTTCCCTTCGTGTTTCGTAGCTTTTTAGTTTGGCCATTGAAACCTGGGACACCCTGCACCAATTCTTACGTAAAACTTACTCAATTTACAGAAATATGGTATACACGTCTTTTACTCCAAAATGATGTTTTTCTCTTCTCGAGCCCCGTGTCGCATTTTAATAATTTTGCACGCGTGTTCTCCGCTGGGAGATCGGTCTGCAAAATATCATACCGTTCCGTCAGCACGGATAATCTATCTATTCTCGACTTATCTTATTCTGTCCGTCGTGGCACCGTCAGGTGAACCTGAGTGCAACGAAACCCGATTACGATCCTTCCTTATTTTCCGCGGCGAGACGCCATATTCTCTTTTTCATGGCATTCGCAATCTCTTTACGGTTTGTCCTTTTTCCTTTTGTCATGCCCGGAATATCCGGAAACGAGAGAAGGATTTACGGTTGATCGAGTTGCGCGTTTCTAACGCGCGACAGATATAATTACGAACGAGATTACACCCTCGTGCAAATCCTATTCGACCCTTTCACGTTGCTCATCGTTTCATGCATTTCCGCGAGATGGATGCCCGGGGAAGCAAAAAAAAAAAAGAACCGAGGTTTTATCGAATAACGTTCGTCGATCCGTAATGGCCCCGACAGACGCTGTCTGCCGCGAAATTGCGCGTTACTCTGTACCCGAATATTGGAAAATATTTTATTTAACCCTTCCACGAATGGCCCCGAAAAATTACAGTACCGAGCAAACACTTTTTTACGCGCAATTTCAGCATACGATACATATTGTATCAATTAATTGGTGTACAGAAGAAACAAACTTAAATGTGGCAAAAGAGAAACAAAGTAAAGGAAATTGAACCATTCGAATCGACGATCGTTTGCATCCTTATGAAGATATACAGAACAAAATTGCAAACTAATTGAGAATTAATAAATATAATTGATCAAAACGATGCGCAGAAACGTGTACAAGCTAAATAAACAAATTTATTCGAATTTAACGAATTAAGAAACGCGGTTGATTTTTGATCTCGTAGCTTTTTGCAACGTTCCCCCGCAACTGTTGTGCATGCCACCCGATGCACTTCCTGTGTGTGAATTCCTTAACGAACTAGTTTTCATCCGCGTTTGCATTTCAAGCGCATCGCACACATTTCTTGCGCTAGACACGCGGAATCGCGTGCACTAGTTAGCATTTTGACCGAACACGGGTTTAATTTCGAATACCGTTACGAAGCTGCTCGCGTGGAAAATTTATATTAAATCAAATTATACAAATTAAATCGCGGCGAACGCGATCGACCATTCGTCTGCGAAGCTCGAGCTGGTATTAATTTTTAAAGAAAACCGTAAACGCGCGTTCGAAAACTCGTTGCTATCTGTACGACGCGTGCCCCAATTAAATTGTTAGCTAAATTATTAATCTGGAATATATCAGACGACACGATTTTACCATTACGGACGCAGATCGTTACGATTTCTCTCGAATGCTTGCGATTTTAATTTTGTAAGATGACTTGTGAGTCGAATTAATAGCAAAGATAATATAAATCATATTATTCCGATGTGATAAACAGACTGGTAATAGGCTTTGACAAGTGCAAAGGAAATAAACATTATTTCCTTTTGCATTCTCCATCCACATGCGGGTCAGAGACTGTTTTGTTGTTCGATAAACCAAGAGAGCCTACATGCGGGACAAAATATAAAAAGAAAAACTATTTGTTTCCTTCGTATCTGTCCACCAACTGGTATAAATTAATCCACGATATAGATATTTTTAATAAGATAACGTGAACCATCTTTTCCGAACTGAAATTCGGCGGAACTCGAACGGTAAAAATGGCACCGTGCGAGTCTTCCATCGACCGGGGACCGTTTCGTTCTCGATTTAGTCAACGGGTGATCGAATGAAAATTAATTAGGGGGGCCTGTGCGCAGCAGGTGTTATGATAATTCGTTTAAATTAGCCCGGGTAAACATTATCATGCAAAGTTATGCAGCGGGCTACGTAATCACCTTCGTTGCACACATCAACGTACGCTTTTACGTCGAAGCGTTATTTACGAAGATGCAATTATGTTACACGGATCCGCGGCCACGTCGTCGGTGTTATTCTAATTTACGACGCAAGGACGCGCACGGACATTTTCACGGATTATAGTTACGTTTCGATAACCATATTTATTCGCCTAGCTAGCACGCGCGCCACTCGATCGTATTTCGAAGGATAAATTTTAATACCACGGCGAAACGCGCATAAACGTGACGAGATTACAGTTATAGGACTTTTGCCTATTATACTGAGAATAATCAGAGGACCGTCTAATATCTCAACGAGTGGAACGTTATTTCATAAGCTGCTTATACTATACAATTTAGCAAACACTGTACCGTCGAAGAGACGTTTCCTTCATATTTCATGTCTGGCTTGTTCTCCAAATATTAAATCGATTCTATACATGTTGACATAATTCATATGCCATTGATGAAGGATTATAAATACTGTTTGATGTACCGTCAGCAATAATGGGAGATTTTTTCGTTCATTTAGGTTTAGTGGTGGATTTAAAAAATAGGAAATTAAATAAATTAGTAAGGATCAAAATAGTATACAGGGTGTCCAGCCAATCCTGGGAAAAATTTTAATGGGAGATACTACAGGTCAAAATAACACGAAAATCAAGAATACTAATTTGTTGATGGAGGTTTCGTTAAAAACTTATTAACGTTTAATGTTTTGCTCGTACTGAATTTTTTTCTAGAAAGTGGGTAGAATTTCGGGGATAGGTCTGTTCACCAAAAATGATTGTAATTGATCCCTACAACAGAAAATAATTTTTCCAAAACTTTTTGAAATTTTTTAATTTTGTCGAAAAATTTGTCCACTTATTGAATTTTTATCTCGAAACTGAATAGGATTTCGAGGGTATGTCTGTTCACCAAAAATTATTGTAATTGACCCCTGCAACTGAAAATAATTTTTATAGAACGATTAAAAAATTTTTTTTTCGTCGAAGAATTTAGGCACCTAGCCCCTGTCGATTTTTCTTAAAAATTTGTTTTTCATTTTTAATAAATTTGTTTGACGCTCTGTAGAAAAATTGACTAATACTTTTTTATAGGTACGCATGAATCCTACTTCAAAAAAAAGTTACATTGAAATATATTCATAATTGAAGGAGTTATGGCTGATTGAAAATTGGACCATTTTCATGGGGTTTTCCTCATTTTAAGGGGTTAAGGAATAACGTTTTCAATATTGTTAGAATTTCTGCATATTCTTCACTAAAATACGCGTTATTTGCATTTTGAAACATTAAAATCCCTCAATCAGTTCAGAAGTTATGGCGTTTTATATACGCTTGAAATTTTGGAGTGATATTTTTGGTAAGGAATTTTTTTTTCGAAAGTGCGTAGGAATTCGGGACTATGTCTATTGACCAAAAATGATTGTAATTGACCCCTGCAACTAAAAATAATTTTTTTAGAACGATTTGAAATTTTTTAATTTTGTCGACTTTCACACCTACTTGAATTTTTTTCTCAAAAGTGGATAGGATTTCGGAGGTATGTCTAATCACCAAAAATAATTATAATTGAGTCCCGCAACCAAAAATAATTTTTTCAAAATGATTTGAAATTTTGTAATTTAATTTTTTTAATAAGAAATTGATATTCTTAATTTTCGTCTTATTTCCATTCAAATTTTTCCCAGGGATGGCCCAATACCCTGTATATTGCTCTTTCTAAAACTTTACCTCTCCTATCTTGGATTTTTTATACATATGCGAAAACAGAGAGAAGAAAATTAATTCCGATTTTATGTTTCATGAACATAACATTAAAACAAATATATAACCAAGCATTTAGTTTAATAATGTGTACGCTCCACTTGTATTCTTAATTAGGGTCAAAACCCTACTCCATCAGTTACGTACTTCACCCTACCATTTAAGAGTTGAAACAATATAACCTGAAGGTTTTAATCCAATTCTTGTAATTAAATGCTAATTCAGGGAGAAAATTACATTGCGATACCGCAAGAATTCAAAGAATTAAAAAGAATCTTAGTAGAAGCGTTATTAAATGAACATTATCGCTATTTTTCTTTATTCACGACAATGGCGTTTGCGCTATTCTTTACAAATACCACATCGATATAATTTATTTTGCTTCATAAAATAATTTAGAAAATTCTACTCGCCCGTTCCTTCGTATTTACTGTGTCTACGAACATTCTGAGCCATCATTTCCTCGAACAAAATGGATTAACGCCAAGAAACGAAGAATCGTAAAATTCATGCACGAGTAAACTCGTTGTTCCTACCGCGGGAAGAACGAGAAGAATTAAAACGAGTGACTCCGAGTCGTAAACTCGCATACGAGGGATAAACGTTCTCGCGTCCCTTTTCAATTTTGGCCCCCCAACTATTCAGCCTAATTTTTCGCTCGGAACAATGCTTTTTTTTGTAAGTCCTCGAACGGAGTCACCGCTGGAATTAAACGACAATCCTTTCAAAGGTTCTGGAGATGGTGCGTTTACTCTGAAGCAATCTCCCGACAAATACGAAACCAGAAGGCAGGTGTGTTTACCTATGGCCCTATGCCCGATCCTCTTTACTAACGACATTTCAAACAGGACGGTTCCACCATACGGTTCCACGAACAGGATATAACTGTTAAAGAGGAAAAAGAGAACCGTCGTTCGACAAATAACGAGGCATCGAAATTCTTTGATGCATACAAGGTCCCTGCGACTGTTATCCGATTATTTAAAAACTTTTTCGACAACTAAAATCGCCGGTATGCGGACCGTTTATTTGCACTGTAACTCGCTCTGTAACACTGCTTCTCGTTAGAGTCGCATTACTCTATTGTTCCATTGTTCTATTGTTCTAGTTATGGCGGAGTTGTAAATATTGCTGCAACAAATTTCTTCGTACAACAATATCGGCACGAATTCAGCAACGCGTTACACGCTGGCCAGAGTTTTGGACAAAAGTTACCGTTTCATAATAAATCCACGAGAATTTATTCCCCGACAAAATTTCTAATATTCTCGATGACTACCGGAAGGACTGTGTCGTGGCTAGCGATTTACAATTATTAAATCGATCGTACATTCTAACAGTAATTGTCGATAGCTTCAATTGAAATTGGACAAAGTGCATAGCATTTTTATAAATATTTTCCTCGAAAGTTCTTGACAGAGGTGCGTTCGAAAAAAGCGCTCACCTTTTCGATGGCTTCCAGCGCCGCTTCAAAACTCCCAGCATGAGTAAACCGATGTAAACGAGGCCCAGGTGCCAACGGGCTTCCGACTCCCAGGAGCGTATCAACCACCACCACCAAAACCAATCACCACACAACCACCGGTCGACCTCGTCGATCTTTCCGAAAGATCTCTTTCGCTACCCGAGTCACACCATGATCGTCCACTGTTCTCTGTTACTTCGCGACGATTATTCGCTATTCCTCAGCCGGGTGGACACTCGATCGACCGTCACTCGCGGAGAACTCGTTTCGAAATGATCGAGGGACTCGCGGGATTGGCTCACTCGTTCGCGCGCGAATCTTCGCTGTTCCTTGAAAAAAGAATCGAGAGACTCTTAATCGCGAGCACGATTCGTAGCGTCGACGTTTATTCAACCCCTTAGCTTACAATTGCGTCTTAGAGACAAGACAGTAATAAGTCTACCGGGCCAAACCTTGGTGTCGTTTTTGACACGCACGGTTGGAAATTAAATCGTGAGGCAAGGGATTAACATCCACGATTTGGATTATCATCGAACGCTTGTTTACCGTGAGAGATTTTGTAAGAAAATCGAAAACGATCTGTAATTTATTAATGTTACTCCGTTCCGTGAAACATCGACGGAAGAATAAAAGTCTTTCGAACAACGGTCGAGTTATCGACGTTTCGTTATCGACGTGCGAAAGTTTTCCCTCGAGATATGAAAAGTTTCGACGGAGAACCTTTAGCGTTTCTGTGATCCGTTAACGCATAATAAGGTCTTTCGCGCGTCAGTACAGGTGAACGTTCCGCGATCGTACTCCGTTTTAAAGAAGAAAGGTACAAAAGACGTCGAAATAGGAATGTTCGCTTTGGAGCAAAAACAAAAGGCAAGGAACGTTAATATCAAGTAGATTGAGTCAGCTTCTCATTGTCCTCTTATCAATGAACAATCACCGTCTCGACGTAATCGGAATCATCGAACAAAGCTAATTAACTGGAAAATTGTCGACTTGACGAAAATCTTACTTCCCTTTCTCGAGGAAACAGAAACGATTTTATTGTTCACCGACGATAAAAAAGAACTGAGCAATTATAGATCGCTATATCAGCATACAGGAAGGCTAGTTAAGAATTTTGTTGTCAAATAACGGCTGTTTTCGTGGACGCGTCTCGGTAAACGTCCAACGTTGCATGTTCACAAGATTCCTATGTCACTGATTAATTAGCTGTCAATGTTGTCAGCGTGAGCGCTACCTAGCGTCCCTGACTGATCATTCGTCCCAAACAATAAATTACCGTGATAATGAGAGCGATAATTAACCCAAAATTGCTGAACGAAAATCCTCCGAAAGCTTACAACCTTAACAACGATCTAAACTTCGAATTCCGCTCGAGAACTCGTGTTAAAAAGCGTAACAAACGGACACGCAAAGATATGTAAACACGTATCTAGACTCTCGTACTCGTCGCTGAAACTATCAAGGCTGGCAACAAGAAAAAGACGCGCGAACGTAGCAAACCCCCAAGCGGAAACACGTCCCACGAGATCGCGTCTTGACGTTTCTCAAAGACCGCAGGATCCACTGTCGTCGCATGAACGCGTCGAACGGTCGATATTTCGGAGCAATCTACGTCGCAATGTTCGCGTTTGCGACTGATCCTGCAACACGACGATGCTACGATGCGTTGGGAAAAATTTCTAAACGTGGCGAAACAACCCCTCTGTTCGATAGTCGCGATGAATCACCGTCTCGTCGACGGCGTGGAACCGCGGGGCCTGGACATTCGTAACGCAACGGAATCGTCGAAAGACTCTCTTTTTCCGCCAAAGGGCCACACGTTGGATCGGGCCAAAGCTCGTCGATGAACGAACAGCTACGAATCGATGCTCGGTTACTAACGTTATCGGGAAGCACGACCTGGTGACCGCGTTCCGGGGGCAGAAGTCGACGAGAAAACACTGGTGACGAGGTATCGACGCCAGTCGCCGCGGAGAAGAAACGAGCGATCAGGCGGAAGTCGCGCGCGAAACACACGGACACGAACCGGCTGCGCGCCGAACTCGAACTGAACCAAAGACAGAGATGGCAGACACGCGGTACTCCTTCCCGGCTGCTCGCCGGGCTCCTCGTTTCCCCCACCCAGCTCCTACTCCCCACAAACTTCCCCTTCCGACCAGGCACGGCTCAAGGTACAACCGATACCGAGCGCCACGGGCCACTTCGCTGATAATCAATCGAATTATACAGGTAACCCCCGTACTGCGCGGTAGCGGGCACGGATTAGAGGGCACTGCAGCCTCCGGGGGCCTCGTTTATACGAATGATGAAACTAATTTTTCGAACTATTTAAAGGGCGAAACCACTGTGACGGATTGAAAAAATCGAAATCTCTTTTTTTATCTCTGTTCAATTGGTGGTATGAGCAACAATACGGTTAATCTGTACGAAAAGTATAAATCGAATACGAATCAATAGTGATTCTTAAGATGAATTTCAATGCAAGCAGATGTCTATAGACTATATTGAAATTTCCAATTTGCAAATCACGTTTGGAGTTTATTTTAAAAATAAGTCTACTTAAGGGGAGAAACCATTGTAACGGATGGAAAAAATCGAAATATCTTTTTTTATCTCTGTTCAATTGGGGGTATGAGCAACAATACGGTTATTCTGGACGAAAAGTATAAATCGAATACGAATCAGTAGTGATTCTTAAGATGAATTTCAATGCAAGCAGATATTTATAGACGATATTGAAATTTCCAATTTGCAAATCACGTTTGGAGTTTATTTTAAAAATAATTACATTAACTAAATAAGTCTACGTAAGGGGGGAAACCATTGTAACGGATGGAAAAAATCGAAATTTTTTTTATCTCTGTTCGATGCTCAGGGGTTTAAGAATGATCTAAAATAATATAGAATATATAGAAACTATATAGAATTGAATGCATGATAATGTAGCTTATAAATTTGAATATTACAGCTCGACTGCGGATGTTTATGCAAATTCATATATTTATTAATAAAATTAATGAAATAGAAGCTTTGTAGAGAGGTGTCTCAACCCCTAAATATAATAATTCGTATCTTACTAAGTGCATTCTATAGTTTTTTAAAAATTTAAATTTCCTATAAATGCATAAAGATCCGCACAGTTCAATTATAGCATTCATGTCATTTTGCATCAGAATAAAAATGAATGTTATAGTATTTACTTCCATGAAAGTATTAATAATCGAGGGTACCGAATACCCATATAACGAAAGTTGTAGTTGAGCCTGTTATAAGGTATTTTACTTTTACTGAAAGGCAATTCTTAGATCTTATAAATGAATTTGCGAGCTCCTTACTATAACAATTGATCATTGACAGTTCTAACAGGATTTTTTGACTTTCCTAACAGAATCCAGTGTAACATGTATAATACATTAACTTACATTTCTTTTCATTTGTATCTCGTTGTAGCTATGGAAAATATTGAATACTGTGGTTTGTCTCTAGCATACTTTCGATTGCTAATTATTAATATACATAAAGAAGGCATCGACAGCAGGAATATGAAGTACATCGAAGAAAAAGAAACTAATGATCGTTAATTTGTCTACGTGTAGTCCCAACATTTCGTCTATTATGACTACTCCAAGAAGTTTGAATTCGTACACTAATTCACCGTATGGTGTCGACAGGTGGAGGGGATAATTGCTAAGCAACAAGTAAGCTTGGAGACGCTACGCATGGGCTACAAGTAGTAGGGATACGCTGTGGGAATTGTTTCTCATTAGGTTGATTATTGCAACAACCTCGGTAATCAAGATTCCATCGATCACTAATAAATGAATAACATTACTTCGATAACATAATCAGATTATACAAAAATTGTATTACTTTGCTCAAAGCATGTTAACAATCAGAAGAATTATGCAGATGTTTACGCATTTATGGGGAAATTTTAATTTCCAAAAAGCTACTCAATGCATTTGATATACAAAATTATAAGAAATATTTAAAATAAGATATTATATTTAGATGTTGAGATAACGTTCTACAAAACTCCCATTTCATTAACTCTATTAACAAAAACATGAATTTGCATAAAGTTCCGCAGTCTGATTATTATTAAATAACACTCCTTCTCTGAAATAATAATATTTCTGTACAGTTTGATAATATTATCGAGGTAACGTTAGTGGTAATGTATAATGAAGGCGTCCTTCATCTACTTAAAACATGACGCGATAAAGAGAAATGTTCGCGCTGAAATTCAGAGAGAAATAAGACCGTAAAACACATGTACGCGAAACTGTGGGATTTCATCCACATCCTGTAACCCGGGCATAAAAAGCTCGGGACAACGGAGAGGATGAGCTCAACTGGCATTACACAATCTGGTGTACGCTAATCGAATTAAAAGATAGTTAATTCGTAGCAGAATTGGAGCGTAACTAGCCACTCCATCAAAACATTGATGTACTCGACCGACGACAGTCCGGACGTTGTCGATATTATAAATTATTAGGTGCGTTTTTACTTTTTGGCTGCACTCTCCCGCGATTCGATGATCAAAAATAACCATTACGAACTAATAGTTACATAA
The DNA here is from genome assembly GCF_013123115.1 of Colletes gigas. Lineage (NCBI taxonomy): Eukaryota > Metazoa > Arthropoda > Insecta > Hymenoptera > Colletidae > Colletes > Colletes gigas. The sequence goes on from NW_025106635.1 coordinate 10,579,465, forward strand.
GGATAACGAAATTGGAAACCGTGCGTGTATTAAGAGCGTTATCAATATATGTATTATGGGAAAATGTTATTACTACTTGACCCGTACCGAATATTAATACTAAGAGAACCCCCTAACAGTGACATCGTCGAGAAACTATAGGAATATCCCTTGACATTTGCACATCCCACGAGAGTTTTCTATTTCCCTTGCACTGATCGCTGCTAAAGGTTGCCCCTGGTATTCTGTTCTATTTCTAAACCGATGTAAAACGAAACTGCAAAATTTTTTCGTTATTACGTGGACTTGCTCTGAAGTGACTTAATATTTTTAATTTTAAACGGTAAGTCGAAGTTTGACTCGTCGAAAAGCGTACAATTTGTTTAAGTAACTCCATTCAGCGAAAGCACAATAGCATTTTTTACTTATTTAGATGAAGATCTGAATACGACAATTACTCGTTATCCGTCTATGTTAAAAATTAATACAATAGCTGAAATAAACAAAAGGCACCCTTCCCTTTCAAAAGTCCATTTCGCGTGTGTTTCAATGCAGATAATGAAGAACGCCACTTTGCGTTTTATTCTTTCGCTTTAACGAATTTAAATGAAATCCTGCGAGCCACGAGGCGAATACAATGTCGAATGATAATTGAATTGTCATACCTTGGAACAGTTTTTTTCTAAATCAAGATTGCTTTCATCAATTTTACCAAATGTCACGGCCAGCGACAAAATTTAATTTTCTAATTATACCACTGTCAGTACCATGAAAGGGATATTATAAATGCGTGCTCAGACACTCGAGACTAAACTTCCAAAGGGTTGGAATCTCCAGGAAACTGTGCATATTCTCGCATAAAATTTCAAATCGAAGAACAATCAAGACGCGTCCCAGATATCTCCGGCGAAGAAAGTTCCGAAGCATCGTCGAGATATCCATGAAATCGACGTAGTGGCTCGTCATTTCGAACTTTCCACTTTTCGAGATGCAATCGCGCCGAATTATTCGGCTCTTTCGAGACCATCGTCTCACTCGAACTCGCTCGAAACTTGAAGCAAACACCCATCCGTGTCACTGTCGAGACACAGCAAAGAGTCACGAAAAATACGATCACGATGGTCGTTCAACACATTGACTGCCACGTCACCCACATATGGGTGACACGACTTTTCACCGAGGAGTTAAAAAAATTCATTCTCAATCTTAAACGTCAAAGAAAATAAAGCTAAGTAGGGCCTTTGAATTTTAACAAGTTTGTGAAAATAAATTCCAATTATGTAAAAACAAAATTTAATTTTCCTTTTAATTTGAGGAGTTTGGTCTAGCAGTGAACGTGTATTAAACAATGAGCACCAGATTACCTTCGAAATTTTCATTTTATTCTAATTCAAAGTTCTATTTCCCTCGTTATTCGTATAAGTCGAATGATAATTTTCAGAAGTTGTTTATCTTTTATATCGTTTATCTGGATGAGAATCTAGCTCATTTGCTGCCTCAACCCTTACACGCTGGTCCCTCGTATTCGACCCAGCTGAGCCGACTTCGGCTCGGCGGCGCTCGGCCACAATCGCAGGCGATGCATCGATTTTTCCTTCGTGCAGCCGCTGCTGCAACTGCGGTGCATCGCCTTTGCACCGGTTACGTTGATGCTCGCCAACCTTCCTTCCAGAACCTTTCGTCCCCGCGACAATCCGACGTCTCTTCTCGCCCTTTTCTCCGCGCGCCAAAGTGATTCATCCCCGCATCCTTCTCCACCAATCGCTTACGTTCCACTCTCAAATCGATCAGGAATTTTTCGAGAATTCAAATACTACGCTGATGGATCTCAGTAACTATTTGTGATGCTTTCTAATTCGTTTGATTCGATTATTAATCAAGTGTCTCGTTTCGAATTGGAACATTAGAACTACAAAAGCAATCAAAATGACCCATTTGTAATTTATAGTGAAAATTGTATAAAATTAACTCGATTGAATTTTCGAAAACATTCTAGAAGGTAATGAATAAACATATTGCATTATACTATCGTTTTAATTTGGAACAAATTAATACACTATAATTGTCGGTGGTTCTATGATTAATTAAAGAATTTCACAGTCGTGAAATTTGGTTCCTTTGTCCCCTCGTGAGAGCAACTGTACAATAGAAGTACAAAAGTAGCTACACGATAAAACTTGTAAAAAATTGACTCGACTGAATTTTTATTCATTTTAATTTCTTCAGCTCTAGTGTATATAAAATATCAAACCATTAAAATGATAAGTCAAAACCAAAATTTTACGCGAAATACAACACAAGATCCCTGATCAATTTGACGTGGAATGACCATCCCCTACTTCTCGCTAAGAAATCGTTGGTTCCGTTAATCGTGGCCCCATCGAAAGCATGAAAACGATACACGGTATAATCGAGCCCCAACGTCATTGAATATTCATAATTCCACGATGATTCATGCGAGTCATGCTACACGGTCCACGGTACGACGTTTGAATTTCTTTCTGCCTGAAATGGATTTATTAATAAAACTAAAGGCAAATGTCCCAGTTATCCATACATTGTTTAGCAACCGCCACCTTAAATTATAATAAAAAATTCTATTATGTCATGATGTTTATGCATTTATGGAAAATTTTAATTTTTAAAAAATATAGAAAATACTTAAAGTAAAATATAAATTATTTAATACGAATTATATTTAGGGGTTGAAAGAACCCTCTACGAAGCTCCCGTTTCATTAATTTTATTAATAAAAACATGAATTTGCATGAAGATCCGCAGGCTAATCGAACAATACTTCTTCCGTGAAACAATAATATTTCTGTATAGTTTGTAATATCATCAAAGTAACGTTGGTACCAATAACATAAGAATGGAGTACAAAAACCAGTATATTTTTCTTCGTTAATAAAAAGTGGGCACAGATAATTAACGAACCAAAGTGAAAGTGTCGATTGCTAGTTTCCTGTAAACATTGAATACATGAAATCTTCCGTTTCGTTGAGAATGAAACTCGAACGTGGCTAAAAATGGACGGGATAAAGTACCCGTGGCTTGAAACTATTGCTTTTAATTAACTCCAAGAACGCTCCGTTTTATGCGCCGCTTAAGAAAACGCTAGATAACTATTAACGTTAATCAATCCCCAGGAGAAATTTATCGTCCCTTTCGCGCGAACTTTTTAAACCCGTTCTTTGCCTTGTCTGCGCGAAACTTTCGCGTTCCTTCATCGCTTTCGCGTCACATCCTTCTTCGTGATGGACGCGCGTTCCAGGACTTTAACAATAGCCGAGAATTAGGAAAATGCCGCGAAAGGAGTGTTTTACCTCGAAATGGAAACTTTTCTATTAACGTGTCAGTGATTTCAACGGAACATGTCACGCGTCTGGAATTGTAAACAATATTAGACCGCTTGTTCCTCTGTTTGTCGGTCTGAAATTCGTATCTGCAATGGATGAGAAACTGGCCTCGAACTTGTGAGTGAAATACATGTTCGATCGAACGACTCAGAAACGAATGTTACCACTGTAAATGATTTTTCATTTTGTGCTTGTCATACTATTATTTGTATCGTGTTAGTGTGTTAAATAATAGAACACTTGTTCCTTTGTTTGTCGGCCTGAAATTCGTATCTGCAATGGACGAGAAACTGGCCTCGAACTTATGAGCGAAATACATATTCGAACGTCTCAGAAACAAATGTTACTACTGTAAATGACTTTTAATTTTGTGCTTGTAATACTATTATTCGTATCGTGTTAGCCTGGCGAATAAAAGTGTTTACAGCCTGATAAATAAAAAGTAAAGTTAGAAGAAAAGAAATTGGAAGGTGTAGACTTACCTAAAGTTACACAATTTTTCTAATAAACGAACCATGCTTTAGAAAAAAGCAATTGCAAAAACTCGTAACAAACAAAATCAGAAATGTTCCTCGAATATTTAACTTTCTCTCGCAAGCAAAAACACAGTTTTGATAACATTTTCGAAATTGCCTTTTGACCAAGTTCTCGACTCGAATACTCCACTCTACCTAGGCAGAGAGTACCAAATTGTTTGATAGAAAGGTTCCCAAACTTTTGGGGAGAAGAAAAGGAAATTGTATTCTCGTCGAAAGTGATGACAACTCTGGTTTGTTTTACACCTAATTAAACGGTGCATTAACGATATTTGGTAATTTTATTTAGCGATCAAACGTTTGATACCGCCCTGGGGTAGCCATTGGATCTAATCTAATCGTTGCTCGAGATACGATTCCAGATTAGGGTGAATTTAAGCGGCCCTAAGAACGAAGGACGGTGAAAAAGAAGCCGCAGGTGGACCCCGCCGTTGGCTGGAAATATTAACAACCGTGAGACTGGTTTCTCGAGATTTCACGGTCCTTCGGACAGGTAGTGCCCGCAGGACACACGAAAGACCCAGTGGAAACCGAACGGATCGGCCCGGACGAGCCCGTCATTGAAACTGATCGTTCCACGCGGGAGGTAAAGGTCCTTGCGTCTTATTCATGAGCGACTACTTCTGGCCAATCATCCCGCATCCTGAATGGGCCACCTGCAGCTACGAGGGAACACGGATGCATGATAAATTCCAATCGCTCGATTCGGGTTGTTACCTAATCCTTTATCGAGGCTTAGTTGCAACAAATCCGATCATAATCGAAGCAAGAAACTGTAACCATCAAATTTTCCCGTTCCGTGAAGTCGAAATTCTAGCAAGGAGTCAAAGAAGAACGATAGGTCAGGATGAACTGTAAACCTTTTCAATTTTTGTGATCGTCAATAACATCATGCACGATGCGTAGTATCGGATACTACTGGATTCTTATTATTAATTTGATTTACAAGTTATTAGACTAAGATATTAAAGACAAAATAAGACGAAAATAAGGGATATTAATTTGTTCATTGAGGCTTCGTTAAAGAGTTATAGAAACATTTCCGACCACACGCAGTATATACTCGGTAAAGAATTTTTTTCTAAAAAGTGGGTAGGATTTCGAGGGTATGTTTATTCTCCAAAAATGATTGTACCTAACCCCTGCAACTAAAAATGATTTTTCCAGAACGATTTGAAATTTTTTAATTTTGTCGAAAAATCTGTCCACCTACTCGAATTTTTTTCTCGAAAATGGTTAGGATTTCGAGGGTATGTCTATTCACCAAAAATGATTGTAATCGACCCCCTCAACCAAAAATAATTTTTCCAGAATGATTAGAAGTTTTTTAATTTAATTTTTTAATAACTTTTTAACGAAGCCTCAATCAACAAATTGATATTCTCGATTTTCGTCTTATTTTGGGCTCTAGAATCTCCCATTAAAATTTTTCCCAGGGATGGCCGAACACTCTGTTAACTTTCAAATGAAGAATCGATCATTTCTGAGCCAAGGAACTGTAACCATCAAATTTTCTAATTTCGTAAAGTCGAAATTCTAACAATGATCCAAAGAAGAACGACAGATCAGGTTAAACTGTAAATCTTTTCAATTGTTATATTCATTAATAACATTTTACATGCTTGATGTCGAAAACTACTGGACTCTTATTAATAGTTTGATTTACAAGTTGTTAAACCAAGACAGATATTCTTATCTGCTTTAAAACGAGGAATCCGTCGACTCAACAATCCGATTTAACGATAAACTAGTTTGATAAGATAAAATGAAGCACTCTAGGAACACGTACTCTTGCAACGTTCAAACGGATAATTAACCTGTGTAAAACATATACATCAAAAATTTTAAGCAAGGAAAATAAAATAAACGCGTCGAAATTAAATTAGACAGATGGTCTTCTCGTTTATTTTATAATTCTTAAGTGGACTCTTAGTCCAACAACTGAATTATTTTACTTATTGTAGATTTTTACCAAATTCATAAATGGAAATCAACTTTCTTTCAAAGCATTTAAAAAATAATGAATTAATGAAGGATTACATAAATGTTCGATAAAAATCGAACGAGATTTTGTTCATAATAGTACTACGCGTAATATGAACTAAAATCTTCCTTAAAAAATGAAAAATTTTCGAAGATACACAGCTCTGATCACAACAGAAATGATTCTTACAATTTCTAATTTAATTATGTAATAAACATAGTTTAAATAATTATTATTATGAAGGACGTTAGTTCATGCAACGCATAATACTAAATTATGAACAAAATATCTTTCAATTTTGTATTCTAAATTAAAGGAAAAAAATGGTAGACTGCACGCCATCGACATAAGCAATAACATATATTATTTGATCCAAAGTCGACAAAACGTGACGAAAAAAAAAATATATGTATCTTGAAATATTAAAAAATATACGTGTAAAGTGGCGAAAAGTTTCATCAAACCCTTATGCAGCAAAAAAAATTGTCAAATATCACTTCTCGTTTCACCATTTTACATGAGTCTCCTCCCTTAAGATCACTTATCAGTGATGAGAACAAACTACAAATTATCTAACTAACTGACAAACTAGTAAACTAACTAACTAACTAACTAACTAGCGTCGTGAGAATACTTTAGGGCGCCTTCAAAAGTCTAGTGTTCTTGCGCAGCCCCTATCTTTTTACGAGATGTACTTTGATTCGCGGGTCTTTCGCTTCCGTGACTCGCTTTGTTCCACCGGGAAGAATTCCGCTCGATGGAGCGTTATGTTGCTTTCGTGGATCGCGCGACAGAATTTCGAATAGTTCCAATTTGAGCAAATACATCCCCAGATCTTAAGTTTTAAAATTTAAATTAGTTTCTTTTCTCAGTAATGTTCCTTCGTTCATCGGATCCGACCCAATTCCGTCTTCGTATAATTACTAACAAGTGATTTAGATCCATTCCGGTCCTTCAGACTCGAATGTTTTCGCTCTGGCTCGACGACGAGAAACTCGTGTCAGGGTGGATCTTATACAGAGTGTTCTGTCACCGCTGGGAAAAATTTTAAAGGGAGATTCTAGGGGTGAAAATAAGTCGAAAATCAAGAATACCAATTTGTTGATTGAGACTTCGTTGAAAAGTTATTAACGTTTAAAGGTCCGCCTGTAGAACCCCTATCGCGCACGCGTAGCTGTTCGCAGATTACCGTTCTACAGGCGGAACTTTAAACGTTAATAACTATTTAACGAAGCCTCAATCAACAAATTGCTGTTCTTGATTTTCGTCTTATTTTGGCTCCTAGAATCTCCCATTACAATTCCCCCCAAGGTTTATTATACAAAGAGTTCATCGTTAAGGCGAACTGCTCTTCACTCTCGCTTTTCTTCACAGTTTAGAAACCGATTTCAGACCGAACGAATCTCTAAAATATATCTTCGGGTTTCGAATAAAGACTAAATATTCTACAGTGAAATATTGTTGTTTAACCCCCCTCCTCGATGTCAAATTATACAATCGTGACTCGTCATCAAACTTTATAAATTAAAATCAACACATTTTTACGATTATAATTCGTACGAACAAATTCAAACAAAATTAAATAGTATACGATTGGAAAATTACGTTAAATCGTACGTTAAGGGGTTAATTCAACCTCTACAATTCCAATAGGTTCGACATCGCGTGGAACGAGCCTAAACTATCGGGATAAACTCGAGTCCCCCGGTTGTTCCGGGGCCCGAAAAAGAGAAGCAGGATCAGCCAGGACGAAAAAGGACGATCGTTGGTCGTTCGAAGACGCGTCGATGCTCCCGGTGCTCTCCGTCTTGTCGTCGCGGTATAAAGTACCGCCTGAAAAAGGAACGTTGAATGGCCGTGGCGCGGCTAAAAACCGGACTTGCTCTCGTTACGCGACGCCAAAGAAACGAAACAGTTGGCGGGTGCAGGTGGGTTGCCAGATGACCGGCACGGAAACGGTGAATGAAGAAGCGAAAGAAGCGTTTCGGCGCGTTCGCGGCACCGAGCGACGCCGGTGCAAAAGCTGGGACAAGACAAATGCGAGTGCACGAACCGAATATCAATTTCGACTTCCTGTCGCACGAGTCGTCGATTTCTTTCCGTCTGTCTCGTAACGTATCGTTCGTCTCATTTCGCGGACGGTATGGCGTTTGATTTATCGAGCCGGTCGAAAGTAAGCGTTAAGAATCGATAGGGTTTTTCCAATAAGAGCGACTTAGCCCGCCATATTTCTAAATAGTTTCTTCGAGTGTCGTTTGTATTTGACAATGCTCTGCAAGTTATTGCGGAGAAATATAATAATTGGACATTTTGAAACGTCTCCGCAGTTTCAGATGCACTGTTGGATTCCAGTAAAATTGACAACACTTTATTTTCTTAAGAAACTCGTACAACTTGTATTAGGTCGACCAAGTACTAGACTCTTTCTGACCATTCTTCGATATTGCAAGCTTTTATATAGAAGCTTGTCAAGGGGCAGTGTGACTTAGGAAGGATGCGAGGTTCAAGATGAGTAAGGATTAGAAATCGTGATTATGATGTTTGGATGAGTAATGTTTGTGATGTGACTGAGTGGTGTTTGTATGATCGTGTTGGTCATCCAACAACACTTTTGTAAAGTTTAAGAAAATTCTTTCCGAGACAAACTAGTTGGATTGATAATAATTTTTGGAATACGAAGTATATGAGAATAATAAGAATATGGGAAAGTACTCTGAATGCAATCTCATCATTGATTTGCCTTGTATAAATTCAATTACATGTAGTTAATTAAATTTAATTATAATTGTTACTCGAAATTGCTCTGTTTTGTTTCCCTAAAATGTATACTATTTAATTGCAAAATAGAAATGTCAAAAAGTTAACATGGTTCCGGCCGGGATCGAACTGGCGACCTTCTGCGTGTAAAGCAGACGTGATAACCGCTACACCACGGAACCACATGTTCAGACACTTTCTTATATTCGTATATAACAGCTAGAAATTTTGAGAATATTCCTATACATTATTATGTGCTGTATTTCTTTAAGAGGAAAATAATTACTTAATTTTGACGAAACTTCGACTAAATATTAAGATATCGTAATGAATTTAAAGAAATACAAAAAAAGAACTCCCAGTTGGTAAATGAATTACATTATTCTATATTGTCACCATATGGTGAAGTATTACTGTTAGATGGTAAACAAGACCCCATTATCATTTCGATGTCACTCGCAATGTTACCAACGGACTATAAAAAGTAATCATAGCGCAGACGAGGTCTACTCGTATACCTCGTTTGTGCTTTCACCTTATGGGCTTTCGTGGCCCAATCTGACTACCATACCGACCTGAAAATTCGAAGGTGATTTTAGCGTTCTCTTCACATGGATGGCGGTCAGTTGAGAAACTATTCACTGAATTAATATTAATAGGCAAACAACTGTAGATTCATTTCTGAATCTGTCGGTAACATTGCGAATGACACGAAAATGGTAATGGGGTTTCGAGACCCCATAAAAATAGGCCACAAAAATACATTGAATGAAGGATCTACTTCTATACCAAATCTGTGACAATATTCTAGAATCTTTGATGAATCAATGAGAATCAAAACTAACCTAGTGAAGAAGCTCTATATTTATGACGACCTATGCGAGGCGGATAACAGCCAATTTGCTAATATTATTTAGTTTTTAATTAATAATTGCATTACCCAGCTAAAAGTGATACGATTATTAATTTAACGCTAAATAATATTACCCAGGTCTCACCACGTGGAGGTTGCTGCGAATGGAGACCCGCCCTAGCCTCGCCCCAACCACCCTCCTTTGGCAAGGAATCCTAACAAACACCTTTGGAAACTTTCTCCTAAGAGAAAAGCGATCGAAATTCGACCGTTGATAGAAACTAACAACAAACTAACAGTTCTCGGACAGAAAATTCTGATAAACAGACCATCAATCTAACAAAATGTGGATACATGCGAGATGACATGGTTTCCAATAAAGAAACAAAAATGTGCAACTGCACGTACGAACTCTGACGACCAATTGGTATTAGAATACCAATGTAACGATTTAATATCAATTGTTTCCACTCCAATCGACGTTGTATTTCGTTAGTGTCTAATAAGACACTGAAGAACGAAGCAATGTGCAATTGCACGAATGAACTCTGACTACCACTTGGTATTAGAACACCAATATGTGATTTTATGTGTATATGTGTAATATGATGATTCAATATCAATTGTTTCCACTCCAATCGACGTTGTAATTCGTTAGCGTCTAATAAGACACTGAAAAACGAAGCAATGTGCGATTGCACGTGTGAACCTTGTCTTGAGGAATACTTATATGTATCTTAATACTAATCATTTTTATTTAAATGTGGATTTGGGGTTTGGTGGTACTTAACATAGGCGCCAGAATTCGCTTACTTATCTTCTAATCTATGTACATTTATACTTAATTCTAACGCAATTTGTAGAAACATGAAGAAATGTGATATTTTCTTCTTACAATTAGTGTATTTGTTAATTCCACGATGTTTTCCTAAAATATATACTCATATACAATAAATATAATTCACATAAAACGAAGGATCATGAGAGGATATTTTCTTCTCGGTGTTTTTATTAATCCCACGATGTTTACCTGAAACATAAATTAAGACAATAAATAGAAATGAATGACATAGGCACTTCCCTAAGAACAATGAAATTCGAATCTTGTATCTTGTAACTTTTAACATATGGAGTCTCTCCATTTACCCTTTTCAATTCCCTTCTTCTATGTTTATATACTCTGTAAAAGGAACTTGTTCAAAGGATTAGTTGCTGAAATGAAAATATATTAGCGGGCAAAAAAAAGAACAATTATGTACTGTCAAGACTCATGTTCATCGATCATTGCAAAATTGATAATATAAAATTTAGAAACATAAATATTACGTGATCAAAGTTGAATGAAAAGTTAAATTCGTCTCGATGTTAAGATGAATACTGAATCGATTGAAAATTTTATTTATTCGTTCCCGTAGATTTTATTTATCGTTTCGTTTCTCAAATAAAATTGATGATTATGAAATCGAGCAATCAAAGAATTTTTTTTTTATTATATACGTGAATTAAATTTCATTCTTATACTAATAAATATTTACAAGAATATATACTTTAAATGTTACACGATGAAGAAAACAATGTCCAAAAAACTTGAAAAAAAATTGCAATTATTATATTTTATTGTATTGAATACTAAGTTAGGTTCGTACAAAAAGAAGCAACAACGAGCACAGATATCGATTTTACGCGGAAATTAATTCTCAATACGAAATGTTAAATTGCAATTTTGCATACTCTTTTGATGCAAGTATTTTATTTTTCATCGATTGGGACAAAGATCGCGGACAAACTTTGATTTTTGCAAAGAATTCCGAATATTTATAAAAGAAATCCACTATTTATAAAGAAATATTGCATTCGGAGAAGTCAGCATATCCCGTAAAAATTAACAACTCTAACAATGAATTAGTGATATACATTGCACATTGAAATCTACGATCAATTAAATAAAAAATATAGCATTTTTAAATACATCACAAATCTGTGACAAAAATGTACGAATACAGGAAAATTATGAATTCATAAAAATGACAAATTTTTACACGTTCTGAAGGATGAAATATTTCATCTATACACATACAACAGTACTTTCAAGCAGTATTTCTATTAACGAATATATAAAAAAACAGATATATTTCACATAGAATAAATTGTCCACTTGTAAATTCAAATAACAACCCGTGAGTGGACCTTTCATTCGCAACGCTAATTTATAAAGTAAAAAAGTATACGCGAGTGGTGCTTATTATTCGAAAAATCAACCACACAGGGTTCCTTTATGAATTAAATCGCGTGCACCCATATTCAATAATACGCAACACTGATTTTAATAAAGCAGTTGAGCCATTCGAGGCTTTGTTGAACCACAACTTGCTTCTCGATGATCCTGGTGCAGTGGCCAACGTTTTGGCCAGCTTTTGGGCACTGCATCGCAACTCTAATTAATAAAAAACGCGATAAATCAAGATCGCAACGCTAATTTATAATATAGAAATTCCAACCGCGATTTATAACAACAAAAGCAACCGCGAATGATGATATTCACACCACTACCCTGAAAAACAAACGCGAAAAATAGTAATTCGCAACGCTAAGAGCAAACCGATCAGTGCATTCGCATTCTTATTCTTAAATAGCAATAAAAGCAATCGCGTATGGGATTCGCAACGCTAACCTGAAAAGGAAACGCGAAAAATGGGAATTCGCAATTCTACAAGCAAACGCGATTGTTGTATATTCGCAACTCTACCTTTAATGGAAATATATTTATGTTTCGCAACGCTAATGCAAATCGCGTTTTGCCCAAAAATGCTGGATCAGGTGCTGGCGTCTTCAGTTGTAGCTACAAACATACATGCACGAAATAAACTAACTACATCAAGCTACTTCAGACTACAATAGAGTGGCACATATGGGGATGAAGTTAGACGATTTAAATATCGCAACACTACGGGGCAACGCGATAAATCAACAATCGCAACGCTAATTTATAATAGAAAAAATTCCAAACGCGACTTGTAAGAATAAAAGCAATCCGCGAATGGTAATTATTCGCAACACTACCCTGAAAGGCAAACGCGAAAAATAGTAATTCGAAACTCTAATTCGCAATCGCGTTTACTAAAAATTCGCAACGCTATTTTTAAAGCAAACGTCCGGTTCCTAGGTTTGCATAAAGACAATCACGAATCGTATTTATTCGCAGCACTAATATATCAACGCGATAAATATTTGTTCGCAACTCTACGGGCAAACGCGAACAATGGATATTATTCGCAACTGTAACTTTAATCAGGGGCTATTGGTACATGTACATAGGCATGTACTGGCCACAAAATAAACTAACTACTACTAGTACTACAATTGGGGTAGAATTTGGGCATTGAAAATATCGCAACGCTAAATAAAAAATTGCACGATTAATCAAGATCGCAACGCTACTTTATAACGTGAAAATTACAAACGCGGTTGACATCCATTATTATATATATAAAAAAGTAAAAAAGCAACGCGAATCGTGATTATTCGCAACACTACCCTGAAAAGCAAACGCGAAAAATAGTATTTCGCAACTCTACGAGCAATCACGTTTATCAATAATTCGCAACGCTATTTTTAAGCAAACATTCGGTACCTAAGTTTGCAAAAGACCAATCGCGTATCGTGCCAAGGCGCAACACTACCCTGAAAAGGAAACGCGAAAAACAGTGATTCGCAACTCTACAAGCAAACGCGATTATTGGATATTCGCAACTCTATGTATATCATAACCGCGAGTTATGGGGACGGATGGCTGGCATGTATGGTGCAATCATGTACCATCAGGTACATGCATACGTGAGCGAGTCAAAAAAATAAACTAACTACAATTACAGACGAGTTAAGTGACAAAGTAGTAACAGGAATGACTTTCCATTCTCATCCGAGGATGAAGATGAAAAGCCATTTGTTGCAGCCCACTCTTGAGACAGTTTGTCAGGGCCTCTTCGGCTCATTGTGAGCCTTTTCTTTCTTCGGCGGTCCTGCCGATGCCTGAAACTTACGAAAGACCGGGCTCGAGATTTTGTGCAATACGTAGTCTTCCAACAATATACGAATTGTTGCAAGAGCATACGTGGTGAATCTCGAGCGGGACGAACGTTTCGAAAGGGACCTAATCACGACCGCGAGCGCGAGAGAGAGACTTTACGAGTCGCGCGATTCGAGGAGTCGAAAATAAAGCCGAAACAAACAGCACAAGTGCATCGTTTGAATCAGCAAGATTTCTACTCTCGAAATCGTAACTACAGAAACAGAACTGCCACGCGAAATCGCGCCTACCCGAATGACTAATGTGGACAGTCCTGCCCTGACCCTACCTACTTAGATCTAGCACACATACCAGAAAGGAAGTTACCTACCTACCTAACCCTATATTTAAAAAATTGCAAAATTCATTCTCGCAAACAAACACTCCACGGTTCTCATTCTCAATGTCCGGGTGCGACCTAAACTAGAGAGGACTCCCCGGGGTTCCTCCGACACCCGGACATAACACTTCATTCACACTCTAATTGTGGACTTACAAGTTTCTGACGTGGACTGACAAGGGCTAGTGATCTTTGCGTATATACTTATATTATATACATAAACATTTGTATAGAAAGTTTTAATATATGGAATCTAGTCTTTAATAAAATATATTGTATGTATGTATCATTATAGATGATTGAAAAATATTAAGATTGAAATCTATTAAAATCAACAATTTTCAAATAAATGGTAAATTTAAATTTGATATTATTATTGATAAAAATCTAATGTTATAAAATTCTGTATGAAAATTACAATCATAAAAACATCTGAAACGACGCACTTCCACAACCTAACCACAACACACACATGTGGACAGTACGTCGCGCACGATTCACTACCCAATGTCAGTCGTCAATATGTCGTTGAATTGTTATAGTTAAAGTCATCGTGCCCCGTTGCCTTCGCTCATGCAAATAGCACCTGAGCATGTGCATGAACTTGGACAACGAACACGGAAAGATTAATCTGAAAATCACGACTAGAAAAACTGGTTAGTAGCTAAACGGTATTTCGTATTTAATTTTTAGTTAAAATGACTCGACTTGTCATATGTAATATATCAATAATGAAATACGTTAATATTGAAAAATACTATTATTCAAAAAAACTATTGTAATTGAAATTTAATTATTTGAAATGAAAGACTTTAATTAAGATTTCATAATAAAATAATTTACTTTAAAAATTGAAATGAATTTATCAAACTGTTATTCAAAATATTCAATTATCCTTGCTCGATTCTGTCGTCAAAGTAAATTTTTAAAAAGGTGAAACTAGTATAATATGCGTGTTACTTTGACTCAAAAATCGACCTGTCGCGAAATGCCTTCTTACACGTTAAATACATCATACGATGTATTAATTAAGCAAACGATCAATATTTAATGATCTACATTAATGTTGTAAATATTATTGTACAATGTCATTAATTATCATTCATATTCTTGTTTTCACATTATATTAATTCATTTTCTACTCAACCATATAATTCATCTAAAGTTAATAAAAATATTTCATATATTTTATAAAAATTGTGTTGTATATATTTATAAAAATTTTATAATAATCATCATGTGTAATATTCATTTGTAGCATTAAGAAACGCGAGTGCAAGAAGACCCTAACCTGCTCTAAAAAATATAACATTGATGTTACTACTCACGGGTATTTTTCATACCCGCGGTCACTTAACTCGTCAAAAATAGCAACTATACAACTGGTCACCCGTGTTGATTCGGATCTTTCATCCTACAACATGGTTGGGGACCAGAGGAACACAAACAACATGCGACTCACCAATGATGAACTTCATGAGATGTACCTTTGGAATG
Organism: Colletes gigas; assembly: GCF_013123115.1. Lineage (NCBI taxonomy): Eukaryota > Metazoa > Arthropoda > Insecta > Hymenoptera > Colletidae > Colletes > Colletes gigas. The sequence continues at coordinate 10,594,836 of NW_025106635.1, forward strand.
CTGTTGCCTAGTGGAAGTCATCAGTCATCAGTCAGCCTGGTCCTGCTGGTCTTCAGGATCAGGTTCAGGAACTGTAAGAAGCCAGCAAGAAAACAATTAGAATTTACTGTTAAAATTATAGAGATTTCTAATTAAAAATTTGAAAGTATAAATTTATACTTACATTGTTTGCTCGTGGAGCATCGCCAAAATAATCCTCTTCAATGATGCACTGATTCTAATTCCGGTAACGAGGAGTTTAAATTTCAAATTGAAAAAATAATTAAATTTATTAGATATTAAATTAGATTACCGCGACCGAAGATTGAAATCGGCGAACAAATGATTCTATTATCGCGATTCAGAAAACAAGAAGAGCCACGATGCTCTGGAAATAATTTAATACTGCGTAAGAAACACTGCTTCTATTCTCGCGTTTGCCTAACATCGTAAACGACAACGTACTCGGGGTCACTTTGCCCCGAGAAACAAACTTGTTGCTACGCACAATCACTGAATCTACCGGCCGCATTGCGCGCGACCAATAAATTTCCTGGAAAGAAAAGAGCTGAAAAGAAAGGGACAGGAGACAAGAAACACAACAAGCACACCTGTGCTTATCCTACTGGTTTTCTTTTCTCTTCTTCTTACTAAAGTTCGTCAACAGAAATACTGCTTTACTTAATACTACTGTACACATAGTTTGCCACGTAAAAATTCAATGCCACGCAGGCGAAATAATCTCAATCAAAAAATAAAATATTATCTACGAAAATAATTACGTACAAGTAATTATTAAATTTATAAATATCACCATGCTTCATAGTTAGAGTTGTAAGCATGATTATGTGGTACTTTATCGAACGTTAGAATATCCGGTAATTTTTATAAATATTCCGAAAGTAAGAATTAAAGTTTGTTGGTTATTTGTGCTCGAATAGCATATTCCAACTCCGCAGTTACTACGTTTTCTTAAACTTGTATCGAAATATATATGTAAATTACAATTACAACAATTCATACAAGAATATAAACAATCAATTAAATAAATAACACTCGAAAATATTCAATCGCGATCAGAATACAGTTAAATATAAATTATTTCAATTTATCGTCAATATCTACCGACGCCATTTCTGTATACCTCGATATTATATCGAAGTGGATGAAAAGTTTGTTAACGATTTCGATATTTTATCTTAAAAATGGCCGATTAGAAAATTGTAATCATGCTTGCAAAGAATGATTTAATAAAGAAATAAAAATATGTAAATATTAATATGCCCGTCAATTTTTGTTAAAACGTTACCAATACTCCCTCTAAAATAGAAGTTCCCATGGCGCCAAATTTCAATCAGGGACTACAACAGAAATGAAATACAAATTAAATCATAATTAAACAATAATTGATAATAATGAAGAAATATTAAAAGGTTAGAAACGTACCTGCTTGGTTGCGAAACGCTGACACGTCTTGACAGGTTCCAACATGTCTTATTATTTCTTAATTTCGAATTCCAATAAGAGACTGTAACAGAAGCGAGATAAAGACCCATTAAAGTATATAATCGATTATTATAATTAAGTAATGATTAAAACGAAACCGTATTGCAAGAGAACGTAATTAAAACGCGAGTAGTAGTAATGGAAAGATCAACAGATTAGAATTACGCACCTCGGTCGCGAAACGCCGATACGTCTTGGCACGTCTTGCTAGGTTAATTTTCAAGGTACGAATGATGGCCCTTCGGCTGTGCTCGGTAACGCTCGCGAATTAGGCGGCGGGGCGGGGGAAGGACCGATGTCTCGCGAAGCTTGTATTACGAACCCGCGGGATGCCTTGGGTAGAAACCGCGAATAGACTGACTTTAGAATCATATTGATGGATGACAATATGATGTACAAATTAAATATAACTCACACTTTTGTCGATTTATAGTAGCAGATGACAAGATTCTTGAATTTGTTAACATTATTCACTTCGATGACTACATACAAATTATTTACAACTTTAACTAGTCGAAGAATCGCGAATAATTCGTACTTCTCACTCATATACATTTACACGCAACTAGGCTGTTTGCCTATCACACTAATTCAGTAGTTTCTGAACTGACCGCCATACATGAGAAGAGGACGCCAAAATCACCTCTCAATTTTTAGGTCGGTATGGCAGTTGCATTGGGCTACGAAAGTCCATAAGGTGTAATCGTCTGTGA